>NC_035793.1:1737235-2104247 GCF_001653235.2 Pochonia chlamydosporia 170
TGGTTCAATCACTGCCGTCGTTATATAAGGACATGGATGCATGAACTTTTGGCGATGGCAGCACCATATCCGGAGGTGAGGCCAGTTCACGTCTTCGGCGCTCCGAGATGGGGATGTAACCGCCGAGAAATTGATCGGAGACCTGACTTGAGCAGTGGTCCTGATGAAACCTAAAGTCGAGAGTGAAGTACTCCGCAATGAGAATTTAACAATCATAAATACGGTTTCCCAACTCCATTAATCGCTCCTTCTCATTCGAAGCCATGATCGGCCAAAATGGCAGCACGGCACATCGCTCCTTCCCGCCACGACCAATCTCAGGAACAGCCCATAAATAACCTGACAGAAGACACAACGCGACAACCTAATTCAAGCCCATTCATATACTAAGCTCACGCATCATTCCCCAAACAGTTTACGCGGATCTTTCTCCGCCTTCTTCATCATTTACAGATCGTAGACCTTCCTAATTTCCCCAAGCTTCTGGAACCCATCTCCGACCGCGCCGCCGCCTGTCATTCCTCCATCCAGACAAGGGCCTTCCGGATCCCGTCCACCAAATTAGCCCATCGCTCCCCCGTTCGGAGACAGCCGATTTTCCTCTGCATCGACGTCATTGTCCAACCTTCCATTTTCCTTCTAAACGACAACAATGCATAATGTCGTATGACCTCACATTTGCGCTACCGTCAGCAATGGACACATGATCCAGGTCATATTTTTTGTCGAGTCGCACAACAATGCCTCCTCCCCCCGTCCCCCATCTGAGGCAGGCAACTCGTCCTCTATTGATTGTGCGGCCTCCACGTCCGGGAGTTGGGTGCGGACGGCTCCGCTGGCGGAATCAACTTTAGAGGAACTACCTCCGAAACACCCCTCCCGGCCGGACCGTTGTCAAAGGCGGCCACAGGTCCCCAATAGCCCTGCTCCTAGTGCCACTTGAGTGCTTCGTGGCGGTCCAAAGCCGGCGCTACCCTTGTGGACTTCTGGGGCGAATATGGATGCCACAGGGCCAGTGAAAAAACACGAGCAAGACGAGATTTGGTCAAAAATGACCACGGGGGCCATTGGTCATGTGGGCATCGGTTAGGTAATGGGTTGAAAACAGGCGATGCGAGTGTGGTGTGTTCCTTGTCTGAGAGTGACGATGTTAATTCGCTTGAGTCAGGTACGTGGTTGTTGGAGACAATGGATATTGAGCGATCTCTCTTCCCCCGCCTTTACCGCCATGAATGCCGGATCGATGCCGAGTTTGGGTAACCGTTGGATAAACGTTGTACATATTGACGGTTTCTCCAAGCTTGATTCCGACTCCATTGTACTTCATATCTTTACGAACTGACGCCTGTTGTGGTTGTTTACGAAATCCCCATCGGGTCACCTGCACTTACCTCAGAGAGCAGAGCAGCCACCTCGTCCCATTCAGCCATCGACTGACTCAATAGCTGAAGCCCAGGAACCGGTCTGGGCGCCCTTTTTAGACAAAGAATCATGGCTACGAAACGCCGACAAGCCACCAACATGCCACTGAAGATGTCCTGCTGAGTGTTGACACATATGTGTGGACCTGGTCCTGAAATGGCTGCAATACCAAAGGTGGAGTTGACTGTTACACGATTGTACGAAGACAGGATCGTCTGCTCAGATACGGAAAGTTTTGGGGAAAGTTTGTGATATACCTTGTCTTGAATCACTCCAACACTAGGTGGGTAGGTAGGTAAACAGATGTAATGCTACCCAGAATCATGATGGGAGACACATAATTATCCTTCAACAGTCGAGTTACACCGGCGGAGAGAGCTTGTGCAAGAAAATGATAAATTCAAATCGGTCTATGTGGTCTATAAGTCTGCTTCAAAGATGGGCTTGGATGCGCTTGTTTCCCTTGGTCAGTTCCTTCGCACTACATCAGATCCGATCTTCTCCTCAAGTTGCCCACGACTATATTCGACGCAAAAAAACGAATAATCCCGCAAGTTCGACAACAGTCGCAGACAACTTGACAGAAGCACCTACCTGATGTGAGGCCACCGCCAACAAAGATGCCAGCTTGGGCCATGTCATCATCATGGTTCTAATTGTGCTCAAACTCCTTCCAGTGCTACACATATTCGCATCGACAGCCACAATGTGTTCAAGACACATATCCGAGCTATCTTACATGTAACGGAGGCGCTCATCTTCGTTCAAACAGATCGTCCAATGTATCATAACTTCGTCCATCATCAATTTCGTTTCACCCATCATGTCATCATGGTTTCGCAGGGATAGGGTTTAACCCCTCGTGCATCATGACGACGACGAGTCCATTTCCATAATCTCCATTGTCCAATACGGCAGCTCCCGAGCAAACGGATCCGCAGCGTCATATTCGTCTTCGCTGGAGTCCGGTTCGTCGAGCTCGTCGATTCGTGGAGCAGGCGGATCTTGGAAAAGCAGGCTGCCTCGATGAAGTCGTTTACGCATTCTTCGAGCACTCGACCCGACGTCATTGACATCCAGACCTCCAGTGTCTGAGTCGTCCGATTCGCTGAGCTCGCTATGCGTTCGCTTTCCGAAGCTGCTCGACATGCTAACCCTTCTGATTCGCCGTATCTCCTTTTGCCTCTTGTGAAAGAGCAACTCATTATCAACCATGGCATCTGCTTCCGGTCCTCCTTCGTTATCCGAAGTCTCATTGCTACAATTGAGGTTTTTGAAATCTCGCACCATGCCCTTATGAAATTCTTTGTGGCGAGATCTGGATCGGCTTCGGTTAGACTCGATTTCCGTGGGAAACAGAACCTCGAGCCCTTCACAGCCACTATCCATAGGGTCGATGTCTTCAATTACAAAATCACCAATGAGAGTAGCAGTTGTAGAGATGAGAACCACTTGAGGTTGTGGGTCTGGTGCGTCTTCTGCCTCGGAGTCGGCAACTGATACGGTAGCTGATCTGGGCTCAGATGATAATTGAATGTGAGGTCGTGCGCCAATTCCCAAGTCCAACTGTTCTTCTCCGTCTCCGTCGTCGTCATCATCTTCGTTTTCCCCCATGCCGTCATCTTCGTCGTCCCCATCGTCGACATCATCATCGTCATCCGATTCAGAAGTCATATCATCAGATGCATCTGCAGTAGATGAATTGGCTACGCTCTGCGGCTGCGCAACATCGGACACAAGCGAATCGTCATCAGACTCGTCCTCTGTCTCGCCCTCTTCATCTGACTCATCTGACGACGAGGACCTGGGACTCAATTGCTCTGGTCCAAGTACTCTTTGATAACTGAATTGATGCCCATTGCCCACTGGCTTGATATTTGGGTCCTGTGCCAATGGACGAGAGTAGCGGTAGAAGGACGCCGGGTGTTGTGGCTTACGGACCATTTGTGGCGACCCGGTGGGGGTTTCTGGCGGTGACGTTGGGCCCGCAGTTTCCGATGAGCGATCGATGTGAAGGTGATCTCGGGAGAGCTTGAGACTTGGTGTCACTGGTCGACGCCGAGGGTCATTGTTTAGAACCATTGTCTCGGCTAGCTAGTAATATAACGTATAAGTGCGTACAAACGATATGTTTGAAGCTGGTGGATGGATTTGTCGTTTTTTTTTTCAACCGCCACCAGTTTTGGAGAAACAACGTATTTGGGCTGGCGTGATAACCAGTCCGCAGTGCAGCGATCCTATCAGAGGCGTTCGACTGCAGGTTTGTGGGGTTCGAGCGGGATGTCAAGTATAGTGAAGGAAGGAGAGGGTCAGCAAACGCCGGCTGGCTGCTCTTGCTTCTGCAGCTGGGGCAGTTGCAAGACAAGGGCAGGGCAGGAGAGAGGGCCGACAGAAAGTCGCTAGCTTTGGTGGTGGTCGAAGTCTGGTTGATTTGATGCCTCTCTTGCGCCGCTTCTGATCTGAGGGTCAAGTGCTGCCAGGCGAGCGGGAAGATACGGCGCCGTGAAAATGCACAGAGGGATATAGATAGGAATTGCCCAAAATCGACGTACAGCCCAGAGATGCAGCAGTGAATATATGCGTCAGAAAAAAAAGCCCACTTCACCGTCAGGTACGGTGTTCACAGAGTTCGCCCTTGGTGCAGTGAGCTCGCGCCGGGTCAAACGTCTGTTCAATGTCTGGTTTGTTCGGTCAAGTATCAATACCAGGCGCAACTGTCAGCAGAGCGGTAACAGGGCCGGTATCAGTTCGGTGCCAAGTAGTCGTCAGTTCAATGGCACTCGCAGCGATTCGAGTCAAGGTGTCAGCACCCAAAGGAGAAACCTCCAACACGGAGAAGAAGAAATCCTGGTGGTGTTGGGTATCATGTTCAGATGCGGACGCAGCAGGTTTGTAGCGGTTCGTCCTCGAGGCGCGAGTCAAATCCCCTGGACACCTCGTGGCAAGCTGTTGAGTAGTAGCCGTGGCAGAGACTCAAAGGTCAGACTGTCACAAGTAGAAACAGAAAGCCTGGTGACAGGAGGGAATGAGAAATGAAAGAGAAGGAGAGAAAGAGAAAGAAGCGTGGCAGGCTGAGAGTCAGAGGGAGGAGTGTCAGAAACGCTGCGATTGGCAGACAAGTCTGTTCATGGACGGACCAGAACCAGACCAGACAGGACAAGGACAGGATCTGGAGAGCAAGTGAGAAGGTCAGACTGGATGGGAACCAGACTATAATATGTCTCGTGCAGTACTGTGCAGTACTGTGCAGTACAGTACTCTGCCGTCAAGTCGTATATTATGAGAGCACTCGGTACTCCCGACTTTGACTTGGATTGAATGTCTGGGTTGTTCCAGGTTCTGGTCCTGTGCAGGTCTCAAGCTTGAGCTGTGCTCGACTCCTTCTCGACTCATAAGCTGGTGTCGAGCCTATAATAAGTACGTGGTAATAAAACCCAAACTGCACGGGGCAGCATTAAAAAAATGCAAAATTGCAAAATTGCGAGAGCGATCTGCGGCCCGCCGCTTGTCCGTGCTCCTCAAGCTGGTCCAGTCAAGGTTCTCCTGCAGCTGTGTGAGCTTGACCAGAAGTGCGTACTTGCAGCTGATGGATCCGATGGGTGGTGATGGAAGGCCCCTGGTATGAGGAGGTCAAGTCTGGTCCCTGCAAGTAAATGCCAGCCGCCCTTGTTCTCTTTTTTTGGCTCTCTTTTCTTTTGTTCTTCCTCTGATTAGTTGATCCTGGTCTTGCGTGCTCCGTAAAAGGACATGTATGTGCCGGGTATTTTGTCTGACAGGTGAATGAATGGCGTTGAGTTTCATGCACAACTGGCCAGACAGGTTTGCCGGTGCAATACTCCGTACAAGTTTGTCAGTCGTGGCTCATCTTTCAGCTGAGCAGCAGGCCATACTCTTTCGAATCAGGTCCACGACAGATGCAGAGGATAAAAATTGACAGGGTCAGCAGCCCCCAGAGATAGAAACACACGTATGGAGTGTGTATGCGCTTCGAATGTAAACCAGGGTTCTGGGTCCGAAATGAAGGCTGGGTATGGGATGGAGTAACCTAGTGTCAGTTGGGATCAACAACTATGACTATGACTCCCCATAGGATGATTTGTTTGTGTTTCAGACCATCCGAGGCAATGGTCTCAGCCAAGTCCCAATTATGCAACTGCAGCCCAAGTCCCACGAGGCTTGTCAGGTACCAAGGTCTTAATTAGGGTCAATCGAATCAGACATCTGTGCAGATAAACTGGTCCGTCAGACAGGGGAGCCGAGGAAGGTCGAGGGACTCTGAAATTGAAATCAGATTGAAATGGACAAGGCAGAGAATGTGCTGGAAATTGGAAGCGGGTATGCAAAATCCGTCAACTGGTTTGATATATAATAATAATTATCAGCACGGGTGGGCAGGAGGGATGGGATGATTGAGCGATGACTGGATGATAGGACACGCACAAATGCCAACTGGTCGTGACTGCTTCAGATGCTGCGTCCTACCAGGGCACTTCTTTCTCTTGCACTCTCCGTCAAAGACCGGGGACTGCGACCTCGTCCCATCTTATACTGTAATGTCAAAGCAGACTAGACATCTCAACATATAGTCCAGTCAACCGGTAATTTCTTGACAAACATCATGGCTTTTTCGATGAAAGCTGACCATCCTGAGTGGCACCTTCACAACACCAGCAAGCGCCCACAAGAAAGGTCTGGCTCTCCTTGCAATCACACTCTCCCTGTTCCATTTGCCCTCACGAGCCCAGTGGCCACTTTGTTGATTTGCATTTAGCCAACAGAATCAAATGTCATACTGGCCTGGTTTGCTCATTACCCGCGCGCAGGCAATCATAGCCCACGATGCACCATTATGGATCACCTTTTCATGTTGGGCATCAATGCTCCGACTATGTGCACATGCAGCCGTCACCTTCCGAGATTGTCCTGATGCCTCGTCCACTCTTCGGAGCCTCGCAGCACATTTCGTCTCTCCGCCAGTAAGAATGCGACGAAGCTCAAAAAATGATGCAAGACAAGAACCCACGCGCAATTAGTTTGACGCCGAAGGAAGGGGGAAAATTTTTTCATTCTTCCATCTTCTTTTCCATCAAAGCCTAATCGCGCAGATGTGGCTTCCGAGCCTGGAGCTTGGGTACAATGGGTAGAAGAGGACCAGACAGCTCCCCTGTGCTTGTCAACTGCTTGCGACGTTTGCCCACAGCACAACCAATGCTAGTGTCAGGGTTGGCTCTGGACACTTTGACGCCCAGGGGCGAGTCATCGATGAAAGATGCCGTCATGCAATGATTTTGATTGTGTATCACATTCTCTGTCTGAAGCGTGGCTTTGGAAACCGACGGAGTGCTCCCCGAGGATAATATCATGCATTTGACGTCTCCCTTGCTCATCAGCATCCCGCGGTTTCAGGTTTGGCCGACATTAGCACAGTTGCTTCAAATGCTTGGGTTGCTCATGTGAAAGCATCACACAGACGCCTGCTCATAAAACAATGCAGAGTAGTGACATTCATCATGACGGGTGGTCCAAAACAAAACCACCATTGGCGTACCCCACGCAAGCTTGGCCACGTCGACTTTGGGGACTTTGTGCCAAGTGCATGGCATGGCATGGCATGGCATGGCGAATGCTTCGACAGGGTGGGGTCCTCGTGCGTCTTGAGCCTCCTCCCTCCTCAACTGTGTCGAGTTTTGTCTCCAACACGATGTTGACGAGATGAGCTTTTTGCTCTGATAGTCACTCCCTGCTTGGTCTGTTCTTTGGCAGATTGTGTATCATCTTTCCCGTTGTCCATGCCCTTTCCACCACAACATGCTCTGATTGTGTCTTGACTCTTTTGCATGTAAGCTACAGTACAAGATACATTGACACAGACACATACCACATGGTTGAAGCAGTACTAGATAAGGGAACGACAGGGCTGATAAGCTGCTCCGTCGTTGCATCAACTCGCGCATTCGAGAGATGGTGTGCATGGGTCAACTGGATGTGCAGCAAGAAGCTTATGCAGAGGCAACCGAGGCGTTTCTGCGAAGGTTCTAGATTGGTGGCACGTGGGTAGAATTTCTCTGCGTAATGTTTCGCGAAGTTGGTCAACCATCTTCTTGTCATACTACCTTGCTGTAACTAATACCACACATACAGCTCAAGTGTCCTGGAGGGTGGCCTGGAACAATACCCTCTAGTCTGGCACAACAGTTTTCACTTGTCCAGCAGGGATCTGCAAGTATAACCACCCACGTTATGATGCGTGTTCTTGTGATACGACCTCCCGTGTATTCACGCAACTTTAATGTCGTCAAATGATTTCCATGTTTACCCTTGAAAACAATGATAGGTTGTGATAATCGCGACCCCTTCAGCCTTGTCAAATTAGGTGGAACTCACTGTGAAGCCATGCCCACTCTCTCCATCCTTCTAAGTTAGAATCATGCCTTAAAACTGAGTTCCTGTGGCTGTAGTGGTACAAGTTCCAGTGATTCAAAAGTTCAGTTTGACATTGTTTACGTCCTGTTGAGGTACTATTCTTCCCACCTGCACAAATATCAAATAATAGACAGTGCAGGTACCAATTTCCCAATATGAACGAAGCATCCGGGCACTTGGCGGAATACAATGCTCTGACAAAAGTGACCTACCGTTGAAATTGATTCTACATCATAGTACCATTTTCTTTCAACCTGTTGAGGTATGTGATCTTACCGAGGAGCGCTTGGGAGGTAATATTTGCAGCCAGCTTTGGCTTAGTGATGTTTAGGGTAGTTATCCATTGAAATATTCTAACCATGCAGGTCGAGGGTCGGCAGATTTTCGGATAACCATGTGGTGACAGCCACCCAATGCAAGAGACCCACCTGTTGGTCGACGTAGGACGTATTCATGAACCTTGGACGACGTAGGGTCTGGACGGTGTCGTGTTTAACTTTTCCATCACAGTGTTTCCTGTCCTCACCGTACCAAAATCTTTTCTGCTCTGGGTAATTGGAGATTAGTCGACTGCGCCGAGTATCAGTTCGTCCAGCAGTTGATTCCTGCACCCGGCCGTTTGTCCTTTCACGCCCTCGATCGGCTGCGTGACGACGACGAAACGACAACGACATCGACACAATGAATCCCGCACAAGGACAAGTTCCCCAGCAGGGCCAGGCCCAAGGACAGCCGGGCGCTGCCGGCCAGCAGCAACGAATAACGCCGATGTATCAGCCAAGTCAGATCAGAAGCCTGCCCATGCTGAGCGAAGACGAGAAGAATAAATACGAGCAAGGCCTCCGTGGGCTATGGAACAAAGCGAATAATTCACCCGCCAACAGCCCGGATCAGATCGCAGCGAAACAAAAGATTATTGAGTTTTCCAAGATGCTGATTGGTAAGATCCAGCAGCGCAGGAGCCAAGCACAGCAACAGCAGGCGCAACAGGGTCAACAAGGAGGCCAAGTACCCGCGCGACCTCCATCTGCACAGCAAAACCCTACGGGACAGGCTGCGGGAGCGCCATCAGCGGCCCAGGCGCAACAAAAGCCTCAACCGGTACCAGCTGCTGGTCAGGGATCCCAAGGACAAGCTCCCAGTGCCGCTGCCTCTGGCGCAGCTCAAGGTCAAAATGCTCAAGGTGCTACTGCCGGCGCTGCCGCTGCCGCAGCGCAACGTCCAAAGATTCCCGACCAAATAATGCAGCACGTGAATAAGATCGTGTTTCGAGCTCCCGCTCAGTTGGCAAATAAGCCCCCGGCCGAGGTTGCCAAGTGGATAGAAGACCTGAAAGACAAGTACTCTCGAGCGCTGTTTACAATGGACAGCAGCAAAGCCAAGGTTGCGGGCATGGAGAAGATTTTCAAAGATAGGAACGACGCTGGGAAGCCACTTCAAAACGAAGAGCTGCGGCAATACCAAATCAGAAGGGAACAACAGTTGAAGCTTTACCAAGACGCCCATAAATGGGTGGAAAGTGTTCGAAAGCAGCAGGAAGGCCTCCAAGCAAACCAGCAACAAGCAGGCGCACAGGCAGGTCAAAATGGTACGGCAGCGGCACCACCGGCGAACCAGCAAACCAACACACAGGCAACTCCCAATGCCGCACAAAACAACGCTCAAGCGGCTACACAGAACGTTGCCGCGTCCATGAACGCGGCCGTCGAAGCCGCAAAGAACCAACAAAATCTGGCAGCTGCCAGTCGTCCGTCTCCAGCAAACGGCACCTCAACACCAATACCAACCGCAGCCCAGAACCAACCGCGGCCTGTACCTCAAGCTGCACAGCAACCGCAAGGACAACCACAGGTCAAAACTGAGCAACCGCATCCTCCTCCGGTCAATACTGCCCAGGCGCAGGCGGTTGCGCAAGCACAAGCAACAGCGAGAGTACCAACACCTCAGTCAGCGACACCTGTTACCGCGGGAGGCCCCACACGAGCACTGAGCCATTCTGCTGCGATGACTCTCGCAAACCAAAGGGCTGCAAATACGCCAGGTACCGCTCAAGGTCAGAGTCAACCCGCTGCTGGCACAGGTGTTGGTGGAGCAGTGAATCAAGGTGCCGTTGTACCTGGTGCTGTGCAACAACAACAACAGCAGGGACACCCTCACGCTCACCCTACGCAAACACAAACAGGTTTCCAAGCCAAGATGCCTATCCCGAAACAACTACCAGAAAAGGCAACAGCTGTTCCGCAGGGCGTGACCGTTGGGGGAGGCGTAACTGCCGGGAGACCAACCATGTCACAAGGCAGCGGCACTCTTGGGGGCGTTATGAACCAGCCCCCGGTTGCCAGAATTCCCGCTTACAGCCATGACGCTGAAGGAGATCATGTCCTCAGCAAGAAGAAGTTGGATGAACTGGTGCGACAAGTTTGCAGTGGATCCGGCGACACCCAAGATGGCAATTTACTGACCCCGGAAGTTGAAGAGGTAAGACATGGAACATTCACAGCTGGGCACATACTTTGGTGATCACTATGGCCGAGATTTGGAAGCTAATATTGTCTCTTCATGCAGAGCGTCTTGAACATGGCGGATTCTTTTGTGGACAACGTTCTGCACTCAGCCTGTCGCAACGCAAAGGAGCGTGGATCTAAGGTTCTAGAAATTCGAGATATCCAGCTGGTACTGGAACGAACATACAACATTCGCGTTCCTGGATACTCGTCAGATGAACTTCGCACCGTCCGCAAGGTCCAACCTTCGCCTGGTTGGATTGCCAAGATGAGTGCGGTACAGGCAGCTAAGGTAATGCCTGGGAAAGGCGACCCGTAAAATATTGGTGATGAGTGATAGGCACGGCAAAGGCTCTTTCGACCACTTTGCCTTTTTTACACGGGTTATGGGCAGGGGAATGGGAAATGGCGTTTGGAAGGCTCATTTGATCACTGAGACACAGTTTTTCCCGTTATGATTGGTAATGGTGTCTCGCAAAATATCCAGCAGTTGCAACAACAACAAGTGCGTAAAGTAATAAAGGAGAAAGTCATAGCTGCAGTGAGGACAATAGCCAACGGTAAGGTGAAGTCGGCACTTCCTTATCATCGACCTCTGGTGCGGTATACAGCCACAAGCAGCCGTATGTAGCGATGAATAGACAAAGGTCTTCAACAGCTAGGTTAAATATGCAGCCTACTGTGTGTCTCAGCTACCCGGTGTATTCCGAGTCGGTGAATATTGCATTCTAAGCAATGTATACTCTCTAGTTGTAGCGAGCTGTCTTGCAAGTGCCGTACAATGGGCGGCGGGTATGCGGGGAGACGTGGCTTGAATATTATCATTAGTCCTCAATGTTTGTTCTGGTGCACTACTCCGTGTGGTGAAGTGGTGGATATTTTGCCGAGAATCGTCTCGTGACCAACGAGTAGAGGCTGGAGGCACCTGATGCTTGAGTAGGAGATGAATGATGCATGTCTGACGCGCTGGGTTGACAGAGAAGCTGTAACATCATGTGCATGTGGGCATTTGTGAGGAGTGAGTGAGTGAGTGAGTGACTGGAAGAGGTAAGCCATCAGATATCTGAGTGTGAGAGCTGGAGGAAAGTCCCAGATCAGACCAATCCTGATCAGTCATGTCATGACTGGTACCAGTTGCGTTGGTGCAGTAAGTGTTGACAGTAGGCACCTGCTCGTCAACGTCACTCAGTGCCGCCTGGCTGCTCCACTTGACCCAATAGTCGATGCTGGTTAGCTGAGAGGCTCCAAAGAACAGGAGCGAAGCCAATTGGGCACAAAGAGACAGAGACTGAGAGAGAAACAACTCGGCACGCACTTGAGCAGGTACGTACCTGCACTGGGGTGCGCTTGCCCAACTCAAAGTGGACAGGTAGTACCTGGCATCGCGTGCGCTTTGCAGCCTGCAGCCAAGTACCCTTTTCGCCCCAATCTCGCTCGTCTGCACCGGCGCCGCTGCTCCGTGGCCCAAAGGTGCTCGTCTCCAATCTTGAGCTCGAACCTTCTTGCACCTGGAGGCCCAAAGGACCACGACACACACACATCAGACAACGCACCTCATTCTATCGCCCAAACCATCGAATTCCAGAGCAATCACTGGTTCCCACGTACGGCTTGCAGCAGTCATCAACCTGGTGCTTGTTTTGACACTCGTTTCCATTCGCCTCCCCTTCTACCTCCTCGCCTAGTCATCATCCATTCGCGCCGCCCTTGGCAGTGAAGGAAACCGCAGACGTCGCAGCCGAGCAGAGCACTTAGGCGCGCTCGGTTACCACCAGGAATCCAAACCTCCCTTCATTCATCACCTGCCACCTTGTCTTCGTTTCAATCTAGCTAGTCGGTTTCCCGTCGGGCTCGAGATACACAACCAGCACCGGCCGCAATGCCCGGCAAGACGCCCAAGAGCAACGGCAACGAGCCGATCGAAAACGGCATCAGGAGTAACGGCGACATCGACATGAAAGACGCTGGTAAGACCAAAGGCAAGAAGGGCGCTAAGGATGGGGATGAGGAGATGACAGTTGTAGTGCCTCCCTCCAAGGGTTCAAAACAGTCATCCAAGCAGCCTCACGATGCTGACGGTGACGTGTCAATGGGTGGTGAGGACACGGCCGATGGCAACGAGGTCAAGGTTGATCCTGTTGTCCAAACAGTAACAGGTACGTCTGAAAGGGGAACCATGAGAAACATCAAATAGGACCGTTTGGTTCCGCACGGGGAGAAAGCAGTTCCCCTGGTCTTTTGGCGTGTACGGGTCGCTGACTAAAATGATCTTATCCGCGATGTTACAGATATCAAGAGCAACTTCGCATTATTAGATCGAGCTGTTGCGCTGTTCGATTCCAGATTTTCTCTACGGGCCCTCCGATCCATCTCCCTCATTCGCAAGCGCCTGACTGCGGACATAGTTGGTCAGGCCATCGTCGAGACCTTCCCAGCTACTGTTACATCTGGCAACGTTGCGAAGAGCCTCCTCGTTGCTATCGGTCGGGAAAGCATGCCTCTGGGCCGCCAGCCTGGTTCCGATATGGAGATTGACTCTGGCGATGCCAAGGCCCCCAAGAACGGCAAGAAGGAAACCAAGGAAATCATCCCAGAAATTGACATTTTCCTCGGTATTCTCATCCAGGTCTACCTCTTTGACACAAAGAAGTATCAGCAGGGTGCGGATTTCTCCCGATACCTCTCGGATCGCATTCAGTCTCTGAACCGCCGCACTCTTGACTGTCTTTCCGCCAAGGTCTACTTCTACTACTCGCTTTTCTGCGAGCACATGGCACCGCTGCCGCCATCCCCCGAATCCCCCATTGTTTCCATCCGACCAACTCTGCTAGCCGCTTTACGAACCGCCGTCCTACGAAAAGACATCGACACACAAGCATCAGTCATTGTGCTACTCCTCCGCAACTATCTCTTGACGTCCCACATTAGCCAAGCTGATTTGCTTGTTTCCCACACCCAGTTTCCCGAGAATGCTGTCAACAACCAGGTGGCCCGTTTCTTGTACTACCTTGGTCGCATCAGGGCGATCCAGCTGCGATACACGGAGGCGCACGAGCATCTCACGGCGGCCACCCGCAAGGCCCCGTCGAGCAATTGTGCTGTTGGCTTTTCACAGACGGCAACTAAGCTTCTGATGGTTGTTGAATTGCTGATGGGTGACATCCCCGAGCGAGCAACTTTCCGCCAACCTGCCCTGGAGGATGCTCTTCACCCCTACTTCTTGCTTGTGCAAGCTGTCCGCGTTGGCAACCTCGAGGATTTTGAGACGACGATTGCCGACCATGCCGATACATTCCGACGTGACGGAACCTATTCGCTCATCCTCCGCCTCCGCCAGAATGTCATCAAGACAGGCATCCGCATGATGTCTCTGTCTTATTCTCGTATCTCGCTTCGGGACATCTGTATCCGCCTGCATCTCGGTAGTGAAGAGTCTGCCGAATACATTGTAGCAAAGGCTATTAGAGATGGCGTTATTGAAGCCACTCTGGACCGGGAGCGAGGCTTCATGAAGAGCAAGGAAGTCGGGGATGTCTATGCCACGAGAGAGCCTGGTGAGGCCTTCCACGACCGAATTCGGGCATGTCTCGCCCTTCACGACGAGAGTGTCAAGGTATGTTTAAACTTGATTACATATGTTTACATTACAAAGTTAGCTAACTCGTTGTCCTATTCAGGCCATGCGTTTCCCAATGAATCAACACCGACTGGAACTTAAGAATGCTCAAGAGGCCCGAGAGCGCGAGCGTGAAATGGCCAAAGAGATACAGGAGGGTGATCTAGACGAGGATGATTTGGGCGGAGATTTTGATGGCATGTAAACTTTATTCACTTTGCTCCTTCCTTGATTGTCATTACTACTGCTACACCATCGGCTATTACTTTTTTTGTGGCATACATTCGGCAGACTGGGGTGGTGCTTCACTCGCGGGACACCGTGACCTAGTCTTGCAGGAATGTTGCTTTGTGAAACAGACAGGGACCGGCATGGATTCAAGTTGGAAGTCACTGCTGGGCTCGTAGCTCATGGGATCACTCGCTTCGAGGGAGAGAGGTTGTTGGTATGATGGAGAAGCGAACGGGTCTCAATTCTTGTACGAGGAGTTTCTGAATATGGACAGGTGACGAAGGCTGATAGAGCTGGACGGTTTTGTTAGCGCGGGACTCGAAGAGACTGGCCATATGGCTTTAATATACGAGGCCCGCCGTGCTTTGCCTTTGTGTATTAGATATTACAGGTGTGGTGAGGTGAGATGGTACATTAAGATTGAGTGGTGAGGCGAGGCGATGAATTGACGTGGTTTCTTTGTTATGCTGTGGCTGCAATTGTCATGATGTTGTGCATATCAATTCGAACCTTTTTATGCTGTCTGGCCTTGTAAGGTACACTGCAAGGCAAAACACAGTCTCCAAGAAGGACTGGATTGTGTCCACTCGTTAGGCACACAGCCACGCAGGCCATCTTGCATCAATGCTTGTTATCCATGCCACGGCTCCAAGGCATCCATATCCACATGTGCACATTTACAGGGTGCGGTATCGAAGCCTATGAAAGAATGGAATCGAATAGAAGCGAAAGGGCACCCGTTGACTCAATATATTGTGGTGCTCGAACCAGCTACCCATGCCTTCTCACCCTTATTATTTCGACGTTGAGGCGTCCAAGTCAGTCAGCCTTATGGCTTGCGGGGCTTGCAGGCGCCCTTCGAGCTGATCTTGAGGGGGGCGATGCATCTCCACCGTAGCAGATCAACACGGGTGTTTGAGTCATCAGTTTCATATATAATTTATATCATGTCCAAATGGACAGGAGACAAGATGTTTATACTATTAAGTTGATTATCTTTTGTGGTGATTATGTCTTCTGCTACTGAGCTTCGAACCGACCACTTTGTTTCGCTGTCCCTTGGGGAGCGTGTAAACGATGAATCTGACGTTGAGGCTACAACGCTAGCACAACTATGCAGAACGTCGCTTCATGCACTCTCTGAAATCAAGGATGTTGTTGATCCGTCTCGCGGGTATACCGCCGAGCAGGTCCTTGCGCTGCCGTTGACGAAACATCGTGCGCCGGATGAATTGTATAGTTTGCCACGTCGTCGATCCGCGAGACATGAACTAGCTGAGCGGGTGGCATATTTGCTGTATCCTGTTCATAGCGGCTCGTTGACGTCGCTGATTCGATATGAGGAGGATCGTGTACGGCTTCGAGGATGGGCGGCGCTGCAGAAGAAGTATGATCTGTTGCAGGCTACGAAACGACATGGGTATACTATTGACGGTGATGAGATTGGACCTCGCGTGCCGGCGTGGGCAAGTAGAATTACGAGGCAGGGGGTGTGGGATCCGGCAAAGAGGCCTGTTTCGCTGGACGGCGTGCCGGGGATTCCTATGCCAGTGAAGGTATCGCAGGGCACGCAGCTGGAGCCGTTTTTCGAGCATCTCCGGAATAGTGGCACGCATGAGCTTGGTCCTTCGACAGACGGGAAGGAGTTGGATGATGGGAAGGGCGAGCCGCATTATAAGGTTCGTGGTGCAGAGTTCCGCAGGGGGGTTGTGTATGAGGATGGGAGGATGGACCTGTGCAAGATGGTGGTTGGGCCGGATCACATCTGGAACTTGATGGATAGTTTACGGACGAATTCGTTTGTTCGCCATTTCCTGCTGGGCAACAATATCATTGGGCCGTCGGGGGCGAAGGCTATTGCTACGTTTATCAAGGAGTTTCCTGAGAGGATGGACACCTGGTACTTGGCTGGCAATTGTATCGACGGGCCTGGGTTCAAGGAGATTGCGGATGCCATGGTGTCTTCGCCTGCGGTGACGAATGTCTGGATGAAGAGGAATCCGCTTGGTGCTGCGGCTGCGGCGGATGTGTATCGACTTATTACACTGACGCCGAATCTGCGGACCCTGGATCTTGACCAGACGGAGTTGGGCAATAAGGGCGTGACGGACCTGTTTAACTTGCTGGCAGGGTATTCTGGACCCAAGGGATCGGTGTTGCCCCTTCGGAATATCTATCTCAATGGTTGCGGTATTTCGGTTCAAGCCGCCGAGGCGATTGCGTCGTTTCTGGTGAACCCTCACTGCGGGTTGACATCGCTTTACTTGTCCTGCAATCCGCTTGGAGACACGGGCATCGAAGCACTGGCGAGGGCATTGCCAAACGCACCGAATCTAACTCGTCTGTCATTACAATCAGTCGGAGTTAGCACCCAAGGTGCGATTGCGCTGTGTGAAAGCCTGACTGGTCACCCTGGCATTCGTTGTCTCGATCTGGGCCAGGCTTATGCGACGGAGGATTTGCAGCAGGCGTATAATTACATTGACGATGGCGCCGTTCCTTTTATTTGCAAGCTGTTGAAGACTAGTCGGCAGCTCGAGCTTCTGAATCTTGCTCACTGTCCCATCACGACGCCTGGTCTGTTGGAGATTTCGTCCGCAATCTTGCACAGCTCGTCGATGCTGTACTACTTTGCCGTTTCTATTGTGCCGGACCCCACTCGCAAGGAAGTTACATTTACACCGTCTCGCGATTTGCACTTTCCGGATCCTTCTTCTCCTGGGCGGCCGGAGATTGAAGCCAACAGGGCGGTCCTGGAGCGTTTGGAGGCTAATGTCAAGGCGAAATATGGCCAGGACATGACTTATACCGAGTTCCGATCGGACGAGAAACGCTGGTTGAATAACGACAAAGAGGATGTTCGCAAAATCGACAGCGTTTATCGCAATAGGGATGCCAGTAAAGCGCGTAGGGGCTTGATGACGCTGGTCAAGGACTGGGAAGAAGGTGATAACACCCTGGCTAGGGTGAAGAAGGCCCAGGCGCCGGTGATGGTTGCGGGCGTTGGTGCTTAGCCATCCATGTTGTAATGGTTTGGATCTCGTTGGATGGATTGCAAGATTTTGTTTGCATTTCCGCCATCATTGTTACTTTCTTCAGGGCAGCGTGTATACTTTCAGTTGACACGCGAGTCCAGTCCAGACAGACGCAACCATTCACTCGTTAGCTGGTTGCCGGTGTCGTTTTATCAACCCAATTGAACCCCAAATTGATTGTCTGAATTGTCGAAAGATCGTCCTGTGCAATGATCCGTTATCTGTCGCCTTTGTCTTTTGACATATGCGATGTTGTTTGTCAACTCCTCACCTTGTCAGCCACTCTCTCCACTGCAATGCACAAGCACGGCTTCCGCCGCCCCGAAACGCGGGCCGCCTGTCACCCACACAACCATTATCCCAGGGCTGACACGTCTGGTCTAATTAAATTCACTCCAACTGTCGCCTTGCGGTTGTCAACTAGCACCTCACCTCGGTGTCCTTTGCCTTTTTGGGCCACTCCAGCGAAGAGTGCCTCAACAGGAGAGACGTAAGCCCCAGATTCGCGCCGCCACTCCGTCTTGCATCTATCACCACTCGCAGGCGACAACTCCACCTTGACATCGAACTCGTTCTCGCCGCCCCCATTTCCATCCCTGTGTAGACTGGCAACTGGCCGCTGGGCTCAGCCAAGGCGAGCCCGAATTGAAGCGCTCCACGAGATTCGTTTGATCTAGACGATCTGTGGAGAGTTGCAGGCAGTTGCAGGCCGTTTTGCACCTTCGGCAGCCGGGTCCGCCGCACGCGCCAACGGCTTGCGTTAGTAGGAGACATTCGGCTTCCTCCCGGAGCCTGGGTGCAATCTGAATGGCCTTGCCGGCCTTGGCGCTATCACGAAAGTCGTCTGCCTGCGGCCCTGGGCTATAGTCCCCGGGGGCAGTAAGCCTTCCGAGTAATGGCCATGGCCACAGCTCCAAGCGCTGAGCTTGCTGCTACGACTAGCCGTACAGTCCCTGCGCGAGAAGAGTTGCGGAGATTCTTTGACGTTCGTGCACGCCGAACCCTGGGTTGTCTGACTTGTCGTCAAAGAAAGGTTAAGTGCGGTAAGTTGATGCTGTTATTACTGGTTGAAGAGTCACCGCCTAGACCAAACGGTCTCAAACACCACTCATTGCCCAATATCATCCGTCCTGAGGTCTTGCTCCAGGGTCTTGCGCACACTGACTGACTGACGTCGGTATGAATTAGATCAACGTCGTCCAGAATGTGACCGTTGTAAAAAGGGCATGCATCAGTGCCTTGGGTATGACGAACCTTTTCTCTTCGTCAACCAGGCGTTGCCTGGAACACAGGAACTTCGATCCAAGAAGTCGGCTAGACAGCACAAGGACTTCTGGAACCAACAATTTGGCTCAGTTGGGCCCACCGATCAAGATGATGGAAACCAAATTGCTCCAATGGTCCCTTTGATTGGGTTCAAAGACAACATTGTCATCTCACATTTTGTCACAAACTTGCGTATTGGCTTTGAGCAGAACCCAGTTAACGTGTCTGACGCGCCAACCATGCGTGCTGCCATGGAAAGCTTCGGAAAACGTACCAGTGCATACGTCTCTGGACTCAGCGTTGCAGAAGTCTACTTCAGTCAGATACACAAGGTGAACCATATGCAGTCGCATGCTGCCACGTTGTATGGTCAAGCCCTTGGTCGCCTGCGGCTTGACCTGCAGTACATGAACAACGACTTTGACAAGGCCAAAGCATTCTTGGGCCTCTGGACCGCATACTTTCTTTCCTTGTATGAGTTGATTTCATCGTCTACCTCTGGGATGTGGCTACAGCATGCCCAAGGTGTTGCCACACTTGTAGGTCACTCGGGTTCCTTGTGCAAGACGTATTTCGAAAGTCGGGGTTTTGTGCCTCGCTTGACTGTAAGCTGACATAGTGATCTGTAGATCGAGATGCTCGGTCCCGAGTCTTTCCAAAGTTCGTCCGCCAACGCACTATTAGAAGTGAAGCGGCCATTTCTTGTAAGTGTATCCCTGCCGCGAGGCTGGCACAGCGGCTGGTTTCTTGTTACACACGAAGAACTCGATGGCTAATTTTCGAAACACACAAAAGGGTATCGCTCATATTGTAATGCGAAAAAGGTGTTTCCTAGAAGCTCAAGAGTGGAAGGATGGTCCTTGGGCTCACCAACCGGATGCCAAGCTCCCTGGCTCACTATTGATGGATGTCTTTGTTGACCTCGCAGGCATCATAGAAGATGCCGATATCCTGAAGGCAGATGCTGAAAAAATGCGAGCCGGCACTATAAGCGGAGCCGAGGTCATGGCATCAAAAGCCAAGTTGCAAGACAGAGTGCTCTCTGCGATCCAGAGGCTTTCAGAAGCTCGGTGGAGGTGGGAAGATGTGTATCCACGAGTCTGTTGGAAGACTCGAATCAACCTAGCAACAACATTGTGTTTAGACGAAGAGGAGAAGCCGCTGTTTGACACCTGCCTAAATTTTGTGGGCATGAAGCGGACATTTGAAATTCTGTTTTATAATGTCAGCAGGCTGTTGCTATTTCGTCTGTCGGACTTGGTTGGACTTCAGGACGACGCAACCGCGAATATGGAGCATGTGTGGCAACGACATGGCCCCTTTTTAAATCCTCTACTGCTGCCTGGTCTCGGAACCAGGGAATCTCATGCATTGGAGATTTGTCGAATTGTGGACTATCTGCTCAACGGCGAGCAGAATTACCACGGAGCTTACATCCTCCTTTTCCCTCTTCGCGTTGCTCGAACGCAATTGGAATCGCTGCCCAAGGTTCATAGCTGGATCGGAAGGCTACTCAAACAGTTCGCAGAGGAGAAGGGACTGAGGGTGGGCGAATATCTGAACGAGGTGAGCCAGACGGGGGATGGTATGACACCAAAGAAGAATTAACCGGGTGTCAACATATGTGCGGACAGTGAGCACAGAAGAGTACATACGTGTATATAGGGATATTGTTCGATACCTACCCCACGCTTAATGCAATGAATGACAGATCTGATATGATATGAGACAATACGATATAATGGCAAGGTGTCCCATTCACAGCTCCCAGATAATGCATTGGTGATCATGGCGATGCTATAAAACGATTGCACGTGACGGGCTGGAGCTTGGAGTAGTGAAGCAAGGGAAGGAGCGAAGCGCACGTTGAATGCGATGGCGGTTGTGAAGCGGCGCAAACCGTGTACACCGTTCCTTAATCTGTGTGAGAGCCGAGAGCTGGGACGGACTAAGAGGAAGGAGCTCTCCTCTTCCTGATGTGCGACTTGCCTGCCCCTCGCAGCCTTCAACTTTAGACTTTAGCTAATTTGCCCATGAGCAACGTCAACATCAACATCTCCGTGTCTTTGCGCCGCATCATCCTGGTTTTTCCCTTCCTTTAAAACCTCACTATATACCCTTGACAGCCAAGCGCAACACAAATTCATGCTGTACCAACAAGTCCACGGGCATTCTCCACACCTGGGTCCCCCTCCAACGTCGGCGACTACTGGCGCATTCGCAATCGCAGTCGCATGCCGCCGCTCGTGCTTCAATTGTCGCAACACGGCCGCCCACCCCGACAGTCGCTGGGACAAGCCGCTCTCCTGTCACCACGACCGCAAGCGATGCCCCCGAAACGCAAACGACCAGAAGAGCCCGCGCAACCCGTCTCGCAGTCGCAGCCGTCGTCGTTAACGCGTCGTGCAACGCGTCAAACGCCGGTCCTACCCCCGCTGCCTCCGACATCCGTGGCCAAGGTGGCTCAAGCTCCAACGGTGGCGGGCCCGACTGGAGGAAATGCGTTTGGAGGGCCACAATCCCAATCAACTGGCCCAACAACGACTTCAAACTCAACCACGACTTCTCAGACGCCTGTGCCCATACCGACACCTCTTGGTCAGCTAAACCGCAGTCGTGAACGACCTCAATCTGCCGTTCCGCCGCCTCCAATTCCGCCGGTTTCCTCTGCTCCGGTTGAGACGCCAGTCCCTGTGCCCGTCATCACTCCCGTCTCTCCTCCAACCATACTCAGGCGTCCAGTGCCCTCTTCAGGGTCGAATCCTTCTCCCATGCAGAGCATGTCCGGCGTCGCCATCAAAGAGAACATCCGCCCTTCAGATCTAGTCGCTCCGGAAATCACATATCATGTGCCGCAGCCACCTCATCCAGGACGGGTGCAGTCATCGTTGTTGAGGCCCCATGGTCCTACTGCACTGCCCCCTCGACTCGACAGACGACCTGCACCGCCCGTGATAACGCCTGTCCTGCCACCCAAGCCGCCTACACTGGCCGTGAACGACCGCGGACCACCAAGACCAGACCGCAACATTGATAAGGTTGTGTTGGGGGATCTGTGTTTCCGTACTTGGTACCCGAGCTACTATGGAAAGGAAGTCTTGGGCGACACGTCGGGCAACGCCAGAAGCAGCGGTAGCAAAGAAGGGGTCAATGAGGCAAACAAGGCGTCGAAAAGAGACAAGGATAGCCAGCCAATGTTGGAGCGACTCTACGTCTGTCCCAGTTGTTTCAAATACGCCAAGGAACTGGTTGCATGGCGTGGGCATGTACGGATTTGCGAACGCAAGGGGTTCATTCCCGGGAAGAAGGTCTACACACATCCTCGCGGCCGAAGAAAAGTCTTAGTTGCATTCGACGGGAAGGGCCCTGGCCCAAAACGAAGGCGTGGCGACGGAGGTATCAGATACACAGAGGAGATTGTACAAGATGAGGGAGAATGGAGTATTTGGGAGGTAGATGGCGAGAAGCATGGTGTAAGTTCTACGCTAGACATGACCAAACTCCCCAGTCCTACCTTGCATAGCCCATCAGGCCCATTGCCGACCTCCTCTAACTAACTCGTCAACAGCTTTTCTGTCAAAATTTATCGTTATTCGCAAAGCTTTTCCTAGACAACAAATCCGTCTTCTTCGACGTCACCGGCTTCAACTACTTCCTGCTCGTATACACACCGCCCGCGAAACCGATCGCTCCCGGAACAGCGCCTGTACAAACACGTCCACCCCAAGTGTGTGGATTCTTTTCAAAGGAAAAGATGTCATGGGATAACAATAACCTGGCCTGCATCTTGGTGTTTCCTCCCTGGCAGCGCAAGGGGCTTGGTGCGCTTCTAATGGGCGCGTCGTACGAAATCTCGAGACGAGAGGGTATACTTGGTGGTCCAGAGAAGCCTATTTCAGACCTTGGCAAGAAGGGCTACAAGCGGTTTTGGTCAGGAGAAATCGCACGGTGGCTACTCGGCCTCGAGAACAATATACAGCAGTCACAACTACAGACTCAGCCGCAGACGCAACCGCAGCCACCGCTAGTAGCAGGTGCTCCCGTACTGTCTCAGGAGCTGATCGTAGATGTCAATGATTGCAGTCAAGGCACCTGGATAGCTGCCGAGGATTGTTTAGGCGTCCTACGCGACATGGGGGTCATTGAGGATGCAGGCATGGGATACGGCAAGCCAGAGAAGAAAGCTGACCCGCCTGAAGATGAAGAAGCCAGTCAGTCAGCGGATGTTAATGACGGAACGGGCCAGAAACCGCAAGATACGGCGACAAAGCCAGTCGAGGAAAGGAAGCCTCCTCCCGTCAAGCTCGTACCCAGAGTGCGCGTGGACAAGGAGGCCGTACGACGGTATGTGGCGACGCATCGTATCAGTCTCGAAAGGACGTGCGATCCGGACGGCTTCGTGATGGGGTATGCCGTCAAGACGGATGGCAGTGCAGCGGAAGGTGATAAAGCTGGAGTTGAGGCGGTATAAGTTCGAACATTGCTTCTCGCTTGGCATGGGAATGGTGTTTTGGGTGGGAGGAACCTTGTTTTTAGTGATACCCTATAGTACTTGTGGATTTGCAGGTATAGCGCCAATTGAATGAGTAAATGATATGTTTTTATTGTCAAGTGTGTCCAATTGGTATTTTTGTGCCTTGGTCTTGTTAATGTGTTGCTGAGGAATATGTCACTGTCTTTTGTTGTTGTCAATTGAGTGTTGCATTGTTGGTCGACGAGGGGAGACGTTGAATGTCGTTGAAGCTACCCGCATCAGGAAACAAGCTGCATGACCTGATCTACACGATTCAACGCTGCATCTCAGTTCGCAGGATACCGGACTGTAACGACAGATCCAATTGACAATTACGTTTGAGTCTAGTCCATCAATGGCAAGTTTGGTAGTCTTGCCAAACTTTCACGCCCACCCTCACAACCGCCACACCTTACAATCATCCACAGAGATGTCCTGGCCCTAAGCCTCGATGCCTTAGTTCAACGGCGACAATACACTTTTCTACGATTCATCAACGCCTTTTCATGCCTGGCGCGAAAATACCAGTGGGGTGAAATTCTCACAGGGTACCTGTTGTACCCATTACGAGTGGACGTATTTGGCTAGACGCAAGTGCGGGCTCAATTGGCAAGTCGCTTCTCAACATTTGAGTGAAATAAAAAAAAAATCTACATCAACTGATGGGTTTGAGCACATGAATCTTTGGGCCGCCCGAAAAATTCTCGTGGCAGGTCAGAGTCAAGTGGCCGGTAATTGCGCAACCCCTGCTAGCGGTGGAAGCCAGGCCAGAACATCAAGGCTTCTATCGTCGATTTTACTGTGCAGCAACTACTACCAGGGCTGCATCTGCCAAACAGCCAGGGGGTTTGAGAGGTCTGGTTCATCTTGTTCAATTGTTCTGCCAGGGGGTTGGCACTGAGATTGGCGGTGGGAAAAAGGAGAGCATTAAGCCTGCAATCCCGTGCGACCTGCGCCGAGACAATAGCAGGGATGCAGCTGTCGTGATGTCTATTCCCAGCGGCACGGTGCACACCTGAGGCAAAGATATAGATTTATGAGGACACGATTGCATCAATCATGCAGCGCTGTATCGGCACGCACAAGCCCAGCCAAGCTTACAGGGGACCAGGGAGCTACGAGCCAGCCGTGATTGTCTCAGTGAGACTTGCAGACTGTTGGCTGAAGCCGGCCAAGAAAAAAATAAACAAACGTCTTGGCCTGTCAGATCAATATGGACGGTCCTTGCGTGCGATGCCAAATTTCCAAGTAATTGGCGTGAGCGATCCTGTCGCTGTCGATGCCCATTCATATCATCCACGGTAAAACATCACGAAGTTCCCGGCGCTGAACGAGACTGGAAGCAAACTTTCCGTCTCATCAGCACCGCAATAAACTGTACCTGCGTCATTTTGCAGCTTCGGCTGGCGGCTCTGGCCGGCTGCAGCTAGGCTCTCTAGGGCCATGGCCTTTATTAGTACCGCCTGGCATCCGAATGCCTGGCGCCATCCGGCTGTAACCACTGCCAGGGTACGGAGTAAGGGGGGTCCGCTGTCACGTCCAATTTTGGAAGGAAAATTTTTTCCATTCCCTTGTTTGTTCGGTGCGCCGCGCGCAAAACAGTCCGGACGGAAATACAAGCATGCACACATCGCACAGCACAGGTCAAGAGACCAGATTTCAGGGTCCCACCAATAAACCATCTCAGCTGAGATCGACTGTGCCATTGGGCCGGACCGCGGCTCTGGACCCGGTAAAGGCAAAGACACACTCTGGTTTGCACCGGTTGGAAGTGATGAGATAATACCGCTCGTCACTCCCCGACCAGGTATAGTTGTTGAACACCAGTGAGGATAGAATATGCTCACTCGAATTTCCGACCGTAATCCGCACGGGGCTCCTTGATTGCGTAGTGAATCGTTATCAGGATAGGGTCACCAGATCGTCGTTCCCTGTTTTTCTGCCATCCGGGTGCTCGTCATGCCGTGTAGGATCTAGCAGTTGGTTTCTCGAGAAGACATCGAGACGCCCATGTGTCAACCAGACGTTGTCTTGCGAGCGAGAACCATCAATTCGACGTTTTCTTTTTTCGGTGTCGTTGATTTCTCCTATTAGGCGTGGCTGGTAGTGTTCAACATCCTCAGATCGACGATGCTTGGACATTCCGATTCTCGGGTACCATTTTCCTCGGCATGCCAATTTTTGTCGCTTGTCTTGGTCCGCTGGAAGGCTTTTGCTGCTGTGCCAGTTCGGCAAAGTAAGACCTGGTCAATGTCGCTTCTTTCCGTGGCTACAGGTCGGACAAACTGCCATAGGGTGTAAGGCACGCTTTATATCCTTTTTCCTGCTTCGGTTTGCGCCCATGAATCATGTGCGCCTGGCGTATCCCGCAATATGAGAAGCGTGTCCCATTGTTTATCATCCTGATTCTCTCATCCGCTCTGCTTTCATTGCTTCATGCGTAAACAGAGATTCTGAGCGGGACTTTTCGCCCCCTTTTCGGTCAGTCGTGAACATCCGCCGAGCGGTTTCACATAACCGAGCTCATTCTCTATCCATGCCTCCAATCCACACATGTGGACACTCACGATCCACCCACGTGTCAGGCGCAGTCGTTGGAAGTCTTGTCGTGAGCTTTGAGCCTTGCTGTCGCACCCATGACAATCCATCAACGGGAACCGCCAAGTGGGGCTCACACCCTGTCGCAACTTGGACGGCGGTGGAGCCTATTTGTAGCCTCATTGCCTCATCCCTTCCAGATCCGGGACCTGTGATCAAAGCTTATCAGTTTGATATCGCGTTTTTTTTTTCTTCATGCCTCAGACACCACGGCCATGATATCCACAAGCAAATTTTCATCCACTCTCCTTTCCCGAAGCCAAGGTCGCCCTCGAAATCTGTGACTTCATCGACTTGCAATTCGTATCTTTGTAAACGTGTATATAATAATAAAATAAATATTCTCGTCGTTGCGTTGGCGTCGATGAATAGGGTCATTCCGTTGAATTCGACGTTTGCGAATTGGATCAAAGCTCTGGCGCCCCCAAAACCACAACCCAACTGCTCATGATTCATGGCCCACCAATGTAAGTGCGTAAACAGCAACAAACACCTCAGGCCATGAAACTCCATCTTGCTCATCCATCTTTCGTACACCCCCGTCATCATTTCTTCTGGTGTACCCACCCGACTTCCCCCGAGAGGCTACCAACCCGTGTAAAGCCTCCATTCTCCGTCGAGATTCGCACCCATTGACGGTTGCTGTTTGCTGTGAAAATCTCGCTGCCTCATATTCCAGCATCTCCGAAGCTGCCTCATTCTCACAGTTGCCCCGGCTCACTCTCGAACCCCCTTTGCCCCATTGCCCCCAGGTGGAACCTTTTTCTGCTCGCTTTCCCAGCTCCAACCTTTTCCTCTCTTCCCTTTTCTTCCCTCAGCTCTGCTCTCTCTCGATCTTCCTAACCTTTGCTTTCAACCTCACAAGTCAACTTCCCACCCTCAAACACCACTCTCCCCTCACAACCACAATCACAATGGCCTCCCGTGTCTTTGCTTCCCGTCTGGCTACCCAGATGGCCACCAAGGCTGCTCGCCCTGCCATCCGAGCCCCCGTTGCCGCTGCTTCCAAGCGCACCATCACTGGTAAGCATCATCCGAGGGAGGAAAACTTTTCTGGACCCAACTGGCTCTAAGAAACCGAGCAATATCGAGCTCCCAAGGAGTCAATTGTCGAACCAGCTGGCTAACGATGTCGTAAAGGCTCTGCCAGCCCTCTCCAGACCCTCAAGCGCCAGCAGGCCACCACCCTCCTGCAGGCCACTTCACGAAATGCCTTCCAGGTTCAGCGCCGCGCCTACTCTTCTGAGATCGCCCAGGCCATGGTTGAGGTCTCCAAGAACTTGGGTATGGGCTCTGCCGCCATTGGTCTGACTGGTGCTGGTATCGGTATCGGTCTCGTCTTCGCCGCCCTCCTGAACGGTGTTGCCCGCAACCCTGCTCTCCGTGGCCAGCTTTTCTCCTATGCCATTTTGGGATTCGCTTTCGTCGAAGCCATTGGTCTTTTCGATCTCATGGTTGCCCTTATGGCCAAGTTCGTACGTCATGACCGACAATATTTCCGTATCCACAAATGGAACAACTCGATACTAACCGGAATAATTAGACTTAAATTTCTTCTCATTGATGTGAGGAGGTTCCTGCCGTATGATGGAACTGTAATATCAGGGGGTGAGCTTTGTATGACTTCATGCAGAGTGTATGGGTGGTCAGCTATATGAGCATGAGCTGCCAACCGATATGATAGACAAAAAAGGAGGGGATTGCATTATAGAGGGCATAGAATTGGGAGCGGCGTCAAAACAAAGGGATGCCGTCTTTGTGATAGAGCTGGGATAATTATCCAGCATATTCCTCCCAGGAATCGACTTGTAAAATAAAAAAAAGCCTCATTTATCTCAATTCTTCGACGAATGAAGACACTTTTTCCTTTTTGTTAAACAATATATTTAACATTTCTTGAAATATTTCTTAACTGGTGACCATACTGATAGTGCAACCCAATGGCAATATTGTTACCGTACTGATTTGGTATTAGAAGTGACGTGATCTAATTTCTGCCATAGTTCACGGCACCCGGTGAAACTGTGTGTTTGTTCGGTTTCTTGTGGTGCCCTTAGCCGGGCACGCAATATGTTCCCCATAGGTCCAAGGGCTGTTGCCGAGGGTCAATCTGGGGCATAGTCGACAATAAATCAGCGCACCTCGAATAGCCGTCGCCAGAACACACACATGACCGAAAGATGTGACAGCAACCCTGTGGAAAGGTGGTGCCATTTGTTCCCTGTCCACACTGTGCCAATTTCTATACCCGCTTCTCTTGGGTTTGACTTCACCAGTAAGCAGTCGCAGGCCTGGTGATAGAGCAGCATGAGTGGACCTGCAGAGTGCAATAGTTCATGGTGTGTTCTAGGATCGTAGTGACGAATCACATATATCAAGCCAAGGCCCAGGTCCCGGCCGTGGAAGTCCTGGTTATCATGAATTGTACTCCGGTGCGCCGACGAATATGCTGCATTCGTGGCAGCTATTTCGCACACTTAAACAATGGTGGAGGTACTCTGGAGCGTGCAGATCACTATCGACTGATTCTAAAGCCCTCGAAATTTGTGGCCCTTCTGAATGAAGCAATTCATCATGGCAAGAAAGCTCGTTGACTCGCGTCGTGGTTAACCATGGCTCAGGTTCCATGCATATTTTGAGTTGTGGCAGCTGTGGACCAGGGCAATTCCATATCCAAGGACAATCCGCAGGCAGCAGAATGCTTGATCGACAGGGCCATGATGAGAACATACCACCATGCCACTTGCCCATCGTGTCCTAAGGTGGTATCAACCAGTGGTGCGTAAAAAGACATGCGCCGTGACGAAGTGATAGGTTTGGTTCGCACAAAAGGCTAAGATGGCGAGTTGATTGAGCTGGCGTAAAACAGAATGAGCCAGCTGCTGGGTACGCCAGACACGAACTGCATTTGAGCAGTTGGTTGGTGATTGTTGTCCGAAGCATCCGTCGCCCGTGTGGATGAAGCAGCAGCCAGCTCGTATGAACTTGCGTAATAGTCAAACCGATCACAACTTTCCATAGGCCGCCCAAAGTTGCTTTGAGAAGCATAGCCTGTTTCAATTGCCACTACTGCTAGTCAAATTAGTATACCAGGAGGCTTTCAGTGCACAGAATCATATCCAACTCACCGGCTCATGTTTCAAAGTGGAGAAGTAGATGGACTACATCGTGAGGAGATCCACGCCCGACTTTACTCATTTCGAGTCGGCGTAACGAGGCAAAATGCACTTTCATGGCATTGCACAAGTCAATTGGACTGTGAAGAAGGAGAATTGACGGTCGGAGCAGATGTGATCCGGGAAATTAGGCTGTTGTCTTCCACGAGACGCGTCCCCTCACTTTCCCCTCACAACGGCATCACATGACCTGCAAGTACCCCAAATCCGTCAGGTACAGGGGCAGGATAGCGGCAGTGGCTGGCGTTAGGGGCAACGATAAATCTGGGGTATGCTTCCAAACTGTTGAATTGCTGACCTCATCAAAAAGCGTTTGCCGGGAGCAACGTTGTTGGCAATCGTGTTGGTGGCGATATTCGAGTAAGATAGGAGAAGAAGGGAGAAGAAGCTGCAGAGTTGGAAAATACGGTGCCTGCAATCCCACTCTGACAGGCCGCCAACAATCGTATGATTGATAACGGAATGAGCGACCTGCATCAAGGGCTTTCGCTAGCTGCCACTCATTTCCGGCCCTCGTAGCAACTGGTTGACCAGCTTGGGATTTATTGTTGTAAGAGAGGGCAATTTTGGACCACAATACCATGCGGATGTATAGGGTTTTGTTTCTTTGTCTTTAGTTACTCGCTCACACACGGCCACCTTGCAAGTTGTAAGCGGCGTAGCTGACAATGAGTCTCAACTTTTGCATACTTGATTCATGTTTATCGACGTGGAATACTGACTCTAATCTACAAATAACACCTGCTTCTTAGGGCAAGAACATAGGGGGTGAACCTCAAAGTGATATCCCAGAAAGTCTTAGATTCGCCGCTGGCTGTGGGTATAACTCACTGAGAACACACTCTGCAGACTTGGTTCCTCAAAGCTAGATATTGAGAGGTACGAATCCGCATTGGTCACAACAAGGCATTATCACAAATACATATGAACTTATCAGAATATCTTAATTCTTATTCAAACCCCAAACGCTACATATATCACTTCCTAAAAGTAGCGCTCCTCTCCCCCCTAACAGGCGGCATCTTCCTCGCCCCCTTGATCTCATCATCGCCCGTCTTCGAATACGGATCAAACACCTTCTTCTGTTCTCTCGGTCCACCCTGTGCAGCCTGTCCGCGATTCGCATGCATAACCGACGCAGCTGTGCTGTAATCAAACGGCACAGCCTTGTACTTCTTCGTATGCTCTTCCTGAACTTGTTGTCGCTTCTGTTGCTTCTTAGCTTTTCTGGCTAGCTTAGTTTCTCGCTTCTTGGCGAGTTCGACGTCTTCTTGCTTTTGTTGTTGCTTTTGCTTTTGTTTCTGGCGGCGCTCCAGTTGGCGTTGTTTCTTGTTCTTTTTCGGTGGGTTATCCTCTATAGTTATGACGCCGTTGGCGTCGGCGATGGGGATGTCCTCTTCGACTGCGGCTTCTGGCTCTTGATCTGCTTCTGAGTCTGAGTCTGAATCTGATCCACTGGATGAAGTTTCATCCTCTTGATCTGGCTCCGACTCGGGCTTCCGTTTTCTTCCTCTCTTCAGTGTGAATTCTTCATCTGCATCATCTGCCTCAGACTTGGCTTTCGGTGTTTGCGTTGTTGAGGGAACTTCTTCTACGACCTGCTCGGCAACTTCTTCCTCCTGCGCTCCATCAACGATGGCTGAGTCTTCAACAAATCGTTGCCAGGGGAAAGGTATATTGCCCTCCAGATGTGAAGATGACGCCTTTGGTTGTTCCCACCGTGAACTTATGGGCATTCCACCGAAGAGTCTTGACTGAGGCATTGTCGCTACGGAAACTTCGGGCCCTTCCAGGATTGGTAGTTCCACCCGTTCTCGGGCAAGCTTTGGCAGTCTTCCCTTGATTATTGATTCGGGTGCAAGAGTCGTGAAGAACTGCATCAAGCTTGGTCCACCTTCGGCCTTGGCCGCTTGAACCCGCGCCCAAATGTCATTCAGTCGGATTCTTGCAAGCGGTGCAGCGAGAGGTAAGAGACTATGCAAAGCCTTGACATCGGGGGGGTTGACGCGCGCAATCTCAGTGACATGGGTTGAGCCCAATACAAAGTTGGGGCTTTCGTCTTCTTGCCTTGCGGTTTCGTCTCTCCATTTCCATAATGCTTTGAATACAGCAAACTGTTCCCCATTCAAGGCCAGGTGGGAATTCTTGAAAACGTAATTGTACCAGCCTCTGGATCCCTCGCCTGTGGTCTCGTTGTAGCCTGGATGCTCATGTCGCGAGAGCGCTAGATCTCTAGATCGTTGTAATGCCAGACTGATGTAGTCTTTTTCCGGATCGCTTCTATCCGAAGCGTCGACTAGTTCATTACGTACATTGTCATAGATGTAAAGCAGATAGTGCGTGTCTGATCGAGCATAAAACAACATTTCTTGGGGAATGGGTCTAATTTGGTTTAGTAAACAGTCTCTCTTGTTCTGGCTATAAGCCCAACTTACCGTATTCTCCAGTCAGCCAACTGGTATTGTTTATCGGCATCAAAGTTGACAAATTTGGAAAGCAAAAAAGCCAAACTTCTGCCAGGGTAATTGAGAAGTTCACAAGCAAAGAAAGTATCGAATAGGCCATTGATATAAAGACCCAGGTCTCGTTGCAGCCAAACCATGTCCATGTAAGCACCATGGAAGACCTAAACAAGAGTTAATAGGTTTGGGTTTGCGGTTAAGAAAATCATCACATTGCGGTCAATCCTTACCTTGATGATACTGGGATCCGCAAACACTTCGTTGAGAACCTCGAGCTTGTGTCGCCAGGGCTGCAGGGTGTCCACAATCCAGTCTCTTTCCCGAGTGCTCACTTGCATCAAGCAAACAAGGCCTGTGTATGTGCGGAAATCGTGGTGTTCCAAGTCGACGGCAATTTCCTTTGCCTTCTTGAGTTCTTCCAACATCTTAAGGACCCCTTCATATGTATCTACCCATGTAGCCTTGGTCGAGTCGGCTGGTTGGGAGGGTACAGGGTCGTGCTTCTGGAACGCTCGCTCTGGATACTTCATGCTCGTGATTTCCTTTTCGTAAGGATGCCTATATCTGTGGCAATGTTAGTGGTGTGACTAGAGTGCACAACTTTTTGGTTCGTACGCACTGGGCTGTGCCATCTTCGGCTGGGGCTGTGACAAGGCTCTTTTCTAATGAAACGGTCGCATGCGGCTTTTTGGAGAGAATCGGCTTCCACGGCCCAGTAGGAAAGTTGTCTGGTTTAAGTTCGAACTTGGTCTGGGGCTTCGTAACATTGGCATTTCGGATGACCTTGCCGGTTGACTTGGCTCGTTTTGATTTGGAGCCCTGGAGGGAGCATGTCAGTATGTGGCATGGGAACCCGGTACGATAAACTGAGGATGTGACTTACGGCATCCGTGCTAGGAGGCTCTTTTCGCTTGACCAAGCCAGTGTATTCATCCAGAGCAGTGTCTGCCTTCTCCAGGACAGAGTCCACCACGTCTACAATGGACTGCCAGCTCATATCAATGTCCTCTGCATCTTCGAGTCTCGGCGCTTTGACTCCGCACGCTTTGGCCGCCGACTGCAATAGGCGCGTAGAGAGTTCTAGGACTCGAGCGGACTTGTCGTCAAGTTGTTCTGCGACATCGGGGTTTACCGTTCGCTGGAAGCCTAGATCCTCGGCGGCGATGCGATTGACGGATTTGACTGTCGAGACTAGGGATTTTTGAATACCCTCTTGAAGGGACTTGAAATCCTGGGGAGTCTCCATGATGGCAGCGCGTTGACTGCCGACGGAGGTTGATCTGATTATTGCGACGGTGATGCCGCTTGCAAGGTGAAGACGATCAAAAATTCGGGCATGGAGCATTGGGAGCCTTATCGATAAGAGTTAAGTGGCTGCTGGGGCGTCTGGGGGGCTGTCCGCTGCATGTGTGCTGTGGCTGTAGGCGCAGTGGTCTTGTGGCAACTGAATACAAAACCAGCATTGAAAACCAAAATCTAGGTCGAGATACACCGTCAATCCAGTCTGTGTCTCTGTAAACATGTGATTGCAGCATTACGAGCAATTATGTGATAGAAAAACAAGGCTTATGTATGCTATGACTACGGTCTGTGGTAAAAAGTATTTGACCACATATAGGTACTGGGTATACATCGACATAGCTCAATATTCCTCAGCACACAACGCGGCATGGAATTTTCTGATACCTTTCCCTTCAAAGTTGTTCAAATACTTTTGACCGCCCACTGTAGACGCTAGAGGAAAAACGTCAAAGATTTGGATACCATGTCTGTCTGGTAAGGTCTGGTCTGAGGAATCTTGTATGGCATAGCCTGTTCCTTCCATACCTAGGTATCTGGGCAACTCGGTGAAATAGTACTTGACACAAACCTAACGCACGACTGTGCAAAACAACAGATGCTGCAATGGAGATCTCCGCATCAAATGTTAAATGGAAATATTGCATTTCATTTTTTTTTTACGCAAACGGACAAAGGAACTGGACTTGCGCGGCAATGCACGGATGGAGGGAGCCTGCTGCCCATGTGCATAAACGGTAGGTCAAATGGTATCCGAGAATGCGAGCAACATGGTACAGATGTACAGATGAGCCATGTCCCCGTTTGATTGAGTGCATTACGACGCTGAGTGTTGGAGCCCAAGTGTTAAATCGCGCTCTCTGTCACATTTTGGGAATTATACAGGCAGAGTACATGCATGGTGAGATGTTGGTGGACGTTTGACAGAAAGGAAAGACGCTTCCCGACAAGCTGCGAGGAATCTTGAGTTTCATCGCACATTGACACTACAGCACGACCGGCATACAAGGACGCAAGTTTCAACCATGTTTTGGATCGGCATGAAATCACAGGCGATTGATGGTTAAGGTAATTCGTTCCCAACATTGAACCCTGGTCGCCTCAAGCTCAATGGTCAAGTCCCTGCTTGACAGGCAGTCCCACAGCCTCGATTACATCAAGAGTACGTACTTGACGTTATACGGACCAAAGCAGGAGGATTTCCTCCGAACTTTAGAAGAGACCTGCATGCACTTTCAGAATCTGTCATATAATACAAAACCATATGGATACTTGCGAATCAAGTTTTCTTTTCAACGACGCAGCTTAAACCCCAGCCGAATAATTATGCATGCTTCTGCATTTGTCAAAGTGCCATTCCTACCCGACGTCTTTGTCCAACTCAGTCATCCCTCATCCATGGTCTTTGTTACCTCGCAATCATATCGACCCCACGTTGCTTCCCTCTAGCCGCCTCACCCCGCCAAAGGAGCAAATATTCCCTGCTTGACACTACATGCAAGGTGCTGGTCGAAGCTCCTCAATCAGACAGAGACCTGATAAAGTAAGAGAGGAAAAAAAAAACTGGGCTCAAGCTTTTCTTGGTTGGGCGCCGCCACTAGCGACAACAGTGACCTCTTGACCTCTTGACCTCTTGACCTCGACCCCTCCTTCCCTGCCAGCTCCATCCATCTAAGCTACTTCAACTGCCACTTTGATGTGTCTGTCGCAAATCTGACAATCAGCGGCGAATTTCCAGAGCTTTCAACCTCTGCTCTTCCTCCTCTTTCAACAAACAAAACATCACACCTCGTCAGCTGCTACTATCTATTTTGGTGCAGACTACAAAGTCCCCAGCTACGAGCGGTCGTACCCCAGCGTACATTAGTTTCACTTACACAGCTGCACCAGCTAGCTACCTGCTGTCAACGTCCAAGCAACACAGGCAAGAATGACGGCCGAAGCCACCATCGCAGATGGCCAAGCGCCAGAAATCCACGGCCGACTTCTCCTCCTCTCAAATCGTCTCCCCATCACCATCAAGCGCTCCGATGATGGCAGCTACACATTCTCCATGTCCTCCGGCGGTCTGGTCACTGGTCTTAGTGGCCTCAGCAAAACCACCAGCTTCCAGTGGTACGGATGGCCAGGTCTCGAGGTTCCTGACAATGAAGTCGAGGGCATGAAACAGCGCCTCAAGGATGAATACGGCGCACACCCAGTATTCATTGACGACGAAGTTGCCGACAGACACTACAATGGCTTTTCAAGTATAGCTCTCCCCCAAAGCACACCTGCTATACACGAGAATAACATCAACTAACTTTGTTTCTTCGAAAGACTCCATCCTATGGCCTCTTTTCCACTACCACCCCGGCGAAATCACCTTTGACGAATCCGCATGGGCAGCATACCAACAAGTAAACCACCTCTTCGCCCAGACCGTCATCAAGGACGTCCAGGACGGTGACCTCATCTGGGTCCACGACTACCACCTCATGCTCCTCCCGCAAATGCTTCGCGAAGAAATCGCAAAGACTGGCAAAAAAGTAAAGATTGGCTTCTTCTTGCATACGCCCTTCCCCAGCAGCGAAATCTACCGCATCCTCCCCGTCCGCGAGCCCTTGCTCCGCGGCCTCCTGGACTGCGACCTCATCGGCTTCCACACCTACGACTATGCGCGCCACTTTCTGAGCAGCTGCTCTCGCATCTTGGGCACGCACACCACTCCCAACGGCGTAGACTGGAACGGACGCTTCGTCACTATTGGCGCATTCCCCATTGGCATCGACCCTGAAAAGTTTGTAGAAGGACTGAAGAAGCCGTCCGTGCAGGAACGTATCGCTACGCTGAACCGCAAATTCGAAGGCGTAAAGCTGATTGTCGGCGTCGACAGACTAGATTACATCAAGGGCGTGCCTCAGAAACTACACGCCCTCGAGGTCTTTCTCACAGAACACCCCGAGTGGATTGGTAAAATCGTCCTTGTGCAAGTCGCCGTCCCCTCGCGCCAAGACGTTGAAGAGTATCAAAACCTCCGCGCCGTCGTCAACGAACTCGTGGGCCGTATCAACGGTAAATTCGGCACCATTGAATTCATGCCCATCCACTTCCTCCACCAGTCCGTCTCCTTTGACGAATTGACCGCCCTCTACGCCGTATCAGACGTGTGTCTCGTCTCGTCTACCCGCGATGGCATGAACCTCGTCTCCTACGAATACATTGCCACGCAGCAAGAACGACACGGCGTCATGATCCTCTCTGAATTCACTGGTGCCGCGCAATCCCTCAACGGGAGTCTCATTGTCAATCCCTGGAATACAGAGGAACTAGCCAATGCCATCCACGACGCCGTCACAATGAGCCCCGAGCAAAGAGCCGCCAATTATAAGAAATTAGAGCGCTATGTCTTCAAATACACCAGTGCCTGGTGGGGCACCAGCTTCGTCTCTGAAATGACTCGCCTTGACTCGAATAATGTCCAGCCCAAGACTTTGCGAAACGTGTCGGGTGCGGTTGTCGGACCAGGGGAAGAGGAAGATGAGGCTGTTTCTCCTACTCAGAACAATCCATAGAGCTATCATCATGCCTTGTCTTGTTCTTGAGAGGTACTTTCCATGCTGGCGTGTTTAGACTAAACTCATAATTTTATAAAAGATGATTGGAATTTTGGACTGGCGAAAAAGAGGAATGACTTAGTACAATGTAGCGAATGGAGTTACGGAATAGCATCACATTATTTTATAAAAACACACAATGGGTCTTGATTTGTGAACGGTATTATGTTGCTATCTAACTACCTAGGATTAATGACCGTCATTTCAGTTCCGTGACGTGAGGCAAATCATGTCACAGTACATGATAACGGCCCAACATGTGTAAGAATACTGCAAATCTGCAGTGTGTGGTATCAAAAAACGCATTACTTCATAAATAGACATTGGGGAATTCAACCGCACTGTGCACCCCGACGAGAGTTAATAAATAAAGCGCACATCCCAGCAGTCCACAGCCTTGAACCCCCCATATATTACTTAATATGGCGAATTCACAATATCGTCTCTTCCCAACTTGTATCTCCCGCTCTGGTTATTACCGATGCGTCCTGAACTGCGTCGACCACCGCTCAATCGCAGGTCACCCATGATACTCTCGCGCGTCGCCTTGCGCAGACTCTGCTTCGCGACCATGTTGACTTCATTGGGCAGCGCGACAATGACGTTCTTGTCAGATCCAAACTTGAAGTCGTCGGCCTTTACTTCATCCTGGTAACGCTTGATCTTGTACGGAGCCTTGACACCGCGGAGAAGCTTCTTGAGATTCCACTCAACAATGTATGGTCCCGTGGCTGTAATGATGCTCGTCTCCTCAGCGCCCTCTCCGGCGTTGAACTTGGCTGGGGTAAACGACACAGGCTTTCCAGTTTCATGGTACACCTGGGCAACGTGCTCTGGTGTCAGAGCTAGACGGCGAGGACGAGGCTTGGAGTCGGCCGCGAAGCCTTTCTCAAAGCCAAGCTTGCCATCGTTCTTTCCACCCTTTTGTTGGGCATCAACCAGCAAAATGTAGTTCTTAGTTGTACCCAAAATCCAGCGACCATCAGCAGACACGTCCATTCCGACGATAGGGTCACCTAGAGCAGGGAGTTGTGTCTTGGCCCGAATTCCTAGGCGGTCAAACAAACGAATATCTCCCTTGTTGCTGGCAACAGCGATGTATCCCTTCTCAGTTGTAGCCAAAGCTGAGAAGTCGTTCTTGGAGGCATACTGCTTCATATCAGTGTCCACCAGCTTATTACCAGTCAAACGAGGGTCGATGCGGTACAGCGCATTGTTGGAGACACCGAGGAACGTCTGCTCCCCAGTCATCTGTGCGAACTTGTTCTCTGGAGCAAATGTGACGACGGGGATGTCATCGTGGACGTTCCACTCGTCAACGACCTTGCCGTACTCGATATCCATGCGATACAGTTTGTTGGGATCAACACCATTCTGCATGATAAGATCGCGATCTTCACTGTGCAACATGACCTTCTTGGGGCTCATGAGTTTACCACCAGGAGTGGTAACCTTGGAAATATTGGTGTTGAACTTGAGCCTGTTGTCGGCCGTATGAGAAAAGACACCAATCTTGGACCCGCGAACGACAAAAGAGCGGTCGTGCTTGTAGCCAACAGCCAATTGTGAGTTGATATCTCCGCTGGCCTTTTCTGCGGCTGCCTCCTCGTCCTCTTCGGAGTCGTAGTCGTCGCTTCGGACACCAGCATCTTCCTCTTCGTCATGCTCTTCCTCCTCCTGCTCCTCCTCTTCTTCCAGAGGTGGAGCATCCTCCATGTTTAGATCACCAAAGGCGTCGAGCACGTATTCACGTTCCTTTTCCTGCGCCTTGGCCCATTTGGTTTCGTTGAGTCTCTCCCAAATAGCCTGCATGACCGCTTCTTGGAACTTTTCCAGCGTAGGCTGGTCCTTGAATCGAAGAAGCCAGGATCTGGCTGTGCCGTCTTTACTGAAATGATTGAAAACGAAGGAGAGATATTCAAAATCGAATACCGGATTGAACTCGGGTACAACTGAGGCACCAACCCAAGACTTTTCTTGGTTCTCAATTTGCAGCCAGTATTGCCATTGGCCAACCTCTGAGACGGTCGCAACGACGGAATCATCTATGAGCACAAAGTGGCCCGGCTGAGGGTCGAAAAGGTGCAACTCAGCTGGGAGTGCAGCATAGATCTCTAGTGGTTCTGGTGCAGAATCAGGTACTGGTGCGTTTGAAGGACCGCTCCCTTTTGCTTCTGGCTCTGGCTCCGGCTCCTTCGCAGCAGCCGCAGGCCCTCTCTTGGCACCGGTGTTGGCAACTGTGTTCTTGGCGTACATGTCGTCGATCGACTCAATCGAGCGTGCAAGTACAGGACTGTGAAGCGGGCTGGCGGGTGGGATGGGGTTTTCGTCGTGGAACTCAAACTGCTGATAATCCTCGTCGGATGCGGTAGTAAATGGCTTGCGGTATTTGCGTTCGTATTGGCACTGCTTAGCAACTTGAACAAACTGTTCAACTTGGGAGGTTGAGACTTGACTATCGCAGACAAATTCGTAGAGATCGCCGTTGTCACCGCTCAAGTCTCTCCAAGCAAAGACAGTTTCGCCACTCTCTCTTATTTCGACGCGGAATCGAAGGGCCTCGTCTAATAAGAATGTCTTCTCGTCGCGTTCGGTGGCAAGAGCATCAATTTCAGCGTCTTCGCCTTCCTCGTCCGCAATGAGTTCGGCCTCGCCTTCCTCAAACACACGTTGGACAACGAGTTGGTAGTGGAAATCTTGGTTGGTTCGACGAATACGAATGGCGGAATCCTTGAAAATAAGTTCGGAATAGCCCTTGGGCGAGAGCGGCCGGACGAGGTACAGCTGGCCCTGAGGCAACTCTATAAGTGCTTCTTGGGCGCTGGAGCCGAAGATGTACTTCCCGACTGTGGGGTAGAAGGAGCTGTGTTAGCTTGTGGTCCTATGGGTGTGGATTGCAATAATGGATACTGGGTACCCTTGACAACGAAATAAAAAAAGGGTTTGGATGGAGCATATGCGATACCGGGTTATCCAAAAAAAAAAAATGCAAATCTTGTAGCCATTCGTGTGTTTCCCTGAAGTCTTCCAAGGCGGGGGGAAAGAGGCTACAATCAGGCAACTTGGGAAAGAGGGGAATATTGAGGGGAACAGGTTACACAAGGGAACCGAGACAATGTTGGCGAGGGGCAAAGCATATGTTGACAAAACTTTGGCCCAAAAAAAAAAAAAAAAAAAAAAAGATTGAAACCAACACCTTGCTCTTTCTCATGAAAAAACAACAAGAGAGAAGCACTCACCATTCCGTAGCATAAACATGCTGTCCTTATTTATTCGTCGCTCGTGCTATCCTGTTCTCGTCCAAGCTGCACAAACGAAAAAAGCGAGTAAACCAGACCAGACCCCTCCTCCAGGTGTCAACAGCTGGCGGCGCGGCGGAGGATTGAGGCAGCTCGTAGTAAGCGGAAGGAAGTCGGAGGACAAAGAATGTAAGGAACGAAGAATTAATGGACAAGATGAGGGAGACAGAAGAATACTTCGCCTGCGCGGCCAACGTAGTGGACAGGAGATGTGGTTCACAATGAAGCAAACGCGATGATGCAAGAGACAAGCTGTGACGGTCAAGGCGGGATGAAGTGGTGGCGTCAAATCATCAGGTCACTGGTGGTGTGTGGTGTGTGGTGTCTGCCTCCACCAGAATGTTTCAATGTTTCCATGGCTCTGTCCACAGCGTCCAGATGTCAAGGGCGAACTGATGTCAGTGCCACCACAGCACATGGCCTGCACTGCGTCATCGCATTGACCAAACCAGTGTGGCGTCTGGTCCTGCCTGCTTGCCTGCCTGGTGCTCAATATGTGCTGCCTTTGACCGTGGCCCACCAAAACTTCAAAATTGGCCAATGTTGATGCCCAGCGTGAAGTCTGGTACTCTCCAGTCAACTGTAGAGCTGGTTTCAATGTTCAATGTTCCCGATGTCAATCAAGGTCATTGCCAGTCTGGTTCCCTCGTGTCAAATAACCAGGGACATGTTCTGTACAGGCAGAATCAAGCACAACCCAAGAAATAAACGCAACTAAACACGACGCGTCTCATCGCACCGCTAACCAAACACTAAACTAATAACAAACACCAACACCGTCAAATTAATCCCGTTGACAGAATTGTAACCCATGTCCTCTCACACTAGCACATCTTGGAAATTAGTGGCGTCACTGTCGACAAATTCGCCACCACACACGCTCACATGAGAAGAGTCTGGTTCGTGCCACTCATAAGGCTGACTCCGAACACAAATCATTGTTATTGATCGACTGTCGCTGAAGTCTCTCGACGCCAATGAGCATCGAGCAGTTTTACCAACACCAGACACTCTTGGCACCCATCACTTAGACATATTGTTCCCAACAAACGTATTACCTGTGCATGTTTGCGACGGCAACCATGGTCTGATGTTATTTTGAGACCACACTGCATTTAGATAAACACATGCATTGTTCTTTGCATTTTTAACTTCTCCCGTTTCAGAGCAGTACATACATTTTCATCTCAGCACCCCGAATCAGTATTATTCTCGGCCCATGACCCTCTCTACACCTTGCAATCAAACTGTCCCTTGCTGTCCTTCTTACAAATATCCGCAACCTCAACAGGCTTAGGAACATCTTGACACGGCTTCCCATTCTCAGTAACTTCCTTGGCGCAATCATAATTCGTCGCCAATACGGCCCTAAACGCGGAGAGGGAAAACTGTTTCGCTAATCTGTCATCAGCGTCTTTGGATTTCGAGCCAGTCTCGTATGCCTCCTTCATAGAAGAATTCAGCTGGTTTATGACCTCGTTTCTCTCCTTGCAGGTCAAGGTGCCGCAGTCTTTCCTTTTCTCTGCAGTCGGCATTGCGAGACCGAAGCCAAGCAGGATGGAGAGAATAATCGTGGACTTCATTGTGGTAAGTAGGTTCTGTTTGGTGAAGAAATGTATTGCAGGCGGTGAAAGATAGTAGAGTGTGAAAGTAACAGTTGGAATTACGGTCCTCATATTGCAAAGGTTTGGCAAAGACGGGATTATATACACTTCAATTTACAAGACCTACCATGTGCTATCGTCTCATAAGACAGTGTCTGAGACCCAACTTACTAGCAGACCGACATCTTGTCACTGACAGTGAAAGGAGAGCTAGCCAGACGGACAATTAACAGAGAAAGTCCGTAGTAGTGGAGATGTTGTCAAATGATCCCAAGACTGCTCCGTAACTTACTCCGTACATACCCAGGTAATGAGCACCAGCAGGTGTGGCTTGTCACCTGTTCCTCTCGCAAGGGTACGCTGATCCCCACTGTGTCAATCAAGTACCCTTTTTGTTCAATATTGTCTTGCTGTTTTCTTGTGTTAGCTGCTAGGGCGAATGCGGCGTTGCCTTGTCTCGGCAGATGATACAGAGTATCCCAGGGTCCAGCGGATGTTAGGGACCGCATACTTAAAACAGGACGTCATACAGGACAGCCATGTCGATTGTAGGGTATTTGAGGAATCAGCACAAAGTCTGAGAAAAGTATAGCCAATGCGAAGACAATAAAAGGCGCCCAGTATAAAAACTTGAGAAGAAGTGTCCGGGCCGAGGTCTCACGTCTGGAAAGTCAAATCCGCTACACGGAGTGTAGCTCCTCAGTGAATCCCAGGTGGCTGGCTGATGACTCGGACCAATGCAATAAGTGTCTCAAAGTACAACGGTGTAGATGAAGGAAGCAATATGCACGATACCGTACTCCGTATACAGCCTGTGGTCAAAGGTATTTGAACATATCCAAGTATACACTAACACAGCTCAATATGCCTCGGCACACAACGCGGTATGCGATACCTTTCCTTGTTCGAATACTTCTGACCTCCCACTGTAATCAACATATCAAATGATTGAATATCCGCCCCCGTGCTATACAACTACCGAGTATAACTCTTTTTCTGCCACTCCCTTCTATTGGCATCATTCACCATTCCGTGCCTTTGTCCAGTCCCCTCATCCGCCCTCCCCAATATCCCCGTACTACGGAGTAAACGTTAATAAAAAAGACAATAAGGGTATCCTAGCTCTTCTAAAGTTCGTCTGCACCCAAAAAGTTCATACTGACTCCCATCTCGCTGTCCATACTGTCCCAAAAGTCTTCCCTCGGCATTCTGGCTCCAGGATCCGGCTGACCCACCCGAGCTCCTCTTCCGTTCCTCTTTATGCCGGCAAAGTCATCTGCAATAAGACGCGCCACATTCATTCCCATGAGAGCACTAGTCTCCATGGTTGAGATGAAGCTTTCCACGCCAGAGGTGTAGTATAGACCCCTGCCGAGGATGGGATCCTGGAACGTGACTCGCGGTGATTCGATTGGGTATGAGTAAAACCAATGAGGATAATACCACGAGATTGGCTCAACTTCACTCATCGACTCGTTGGACGTAAAAGATGAAGGGATAGGTGTGCCTAGGAGGTCGGACAGGAAGCTTGCCGTGACTGCTTCGGCAGAGAAGATCTTGTAGAGAAACTCCTTCTTTTGCGTCTTGGGATTGGTCACCGTGCGGAGAGTGCTGACGGAATAGAAGCCTGTACGGCCGACTCCGTCACCAGCCTCATGTGGTACTTCATCCCTTCCGAGAGTCGTGTACACGTTGCTGGGGGCCACCTTTCCTGGCTCCAGGCCGAAGAAGCTTGGTTGCAGTCGGAACGGCGAGGTGAAAAGCGTGACGTGAAGCTTCATGTAAGGGATAGTATCAATACGGTGCTTGATAACCTCGTTTGTAGTCTCAATATCGCTAAACTGCCATGGGGACGCAATAATGACGCTGTCAAAAGACGTTGACAACTTGGAGGCTTTTGATTTCGAGTTCGTCTGTTTCGTGGATATCACATACTTGGGCACTGATCCAGGCTTGTTGGTACCCTTTTGGAACGCAATACCAGTGACAGAGGTGTTTGGATGGTAGGATGCCTGACTATTTTGAAGCAAGCTCTGAAAAATTTGCCAATTACCTCCAGCGACGGCTACTGCGCCCTCAGTAGAAAACGAAACCTTGAGCACCGTCAGCATTATGTTTCCATAAAACAGGAAAAGCTTAAGTAGAAGGTCCTACCAATGCTTCCAAAGCGTGAATGTAAGCCATATTCGAGGCATAGTTGACCCGCGTAGCCGACTGCATGAGCTCGCGCACAAAATCTTCATTAACCTACCAGGACGTCAGCCCAGCATTCATTCAAGTCATGTAGAATGCCGATTGAGAGCTTACATTATTCTCCTTCAGGTATTGCTCACCAGTAACACCAGTCAAGCGCAACAGCCCCAGCTCAAAAGCCCTCTGCGTCAAGGATCGAAATGGGAAATACGGTGCCTCGTAAAGGCGAAGAAATGTCCCAACAGCACTCTTCACCAACTGTACAGCCCTATAAGGTGCCAAGCCATACCTCAGAAATAGTTTGGTAGTATCCCACCACCAGGAAGTGCCTGCATACGACTCAAAGACGATGGTCTCCCCATCCCAAATAGCCGTGTAGTCGCCAGCCTCAGGCTTTGACAGCTCCGTCAGCGACAGGTTGAAATTGCGCGTGGCATTGTACAGAATGTGATTGTCTTTGATGAAGATGGATGCTCCGAGTTCCACACGTTCCTTGGGGTCGTCCAAGGCATTCACAGTGATGGTACGTCCACCAATGTGGTCCGTCTTTTCGAAAACTGTGATGTTGACAGTTAGACCCTCCTCCTCCGCGTATTTTTGCAAGTAATATGCTGCTGAAGAACCTGCAGCCCCAGCTCCTAAGAATTCACCATGTCAGTGACTGCTTGTTTGTAAATTGACCCTCCAGTTTCGTTCCGTTCCTTGATCCCAGTCCACTTCCAGACCCTGAACCCACCCCCAGATTCGCAGGGTTCATCGGAACCTGAGTGTCCCAATGGAATTGCATCTCGACACTGGTCGCAGAGTTGAAAATTCATCAACAAAAATCGCACAAGGGAAAAACATACCAATGATTGCCACATTCCTGACCTCATTTACACCCTGAACGCTGTTCGTCGCGTGTCGTGCTGCGCTAGTCACAGTGGCGAGAGCCACCAACTTCAACAGTAGCAACCACATCGTGAAGGCTATGCTGAGCAAAGGTGGCTCGGAACGTCTCGGAGCGTCTCGGGCAGAGCAAGTAATATAAATAAATATCTGGATTAGTATCCTACAGTAAGCCCCAACGAAAACAAAATTATGGGCAAGCAGGGACCACTCGAGTCGCTTTTCGTCCCAAAAAAAAAATACAAAATGCAAATGTCTGGTGTTTGCTGTTGACCCTGGTCGTCTTGAGTTGTTGGCTAATAAGTAAAGGCAAAAGTAGGGTCCAGCAAGCAAAAGTCAATGCTCCAGCCTCTAGCTGCCTAGCTCCAAGCACACATGGAGGTCAAGCTTGTGATGTGGACATGGACTTGGACTTGGACTTGGATGGGCGAGGGTGACGCGGAGTCGATGTGCAATGAATGACATGGAGGCATCCGCCCCACATGGCGGCGAGCTGGCACTGCGGCCAAACAACCAGCGCTGCTCCCTGAGGAGCGAATCTGATTGGTTAACCCGGGTCAGAGACGACATGTAGCCACTGATCGCAACTGTCCAACACGATACTTACTTGAAGTAAGGTACTTAAAGGCTTCAAACCAACCAGACTTCAACAGACACGTTATGTACTCCGTATCTAGGTACCTACTAGGTATTATTCACCTGGAACTTATCCATGCATCCTTTGTGTCAACAAATGCTGAATGTTGAGACCAGGGCTTGGGCCAACCTTCTTAGCATTGCACCACCTGACAATCCAAGCAATGTCTATTTCCACGGCACGAAGCTACCTTCACATCAACCTATCACGCTTACCCTTTTATCTCATCTTTTTACCATATTGCATAAATTCGGAAAGCCAAAGTGTCTATTGATTTGCCACTAAGAAGCAATTCGCTTTGCACATCGATTGCACACAGCTCTCACTACTCAACTCGAGCCTAAAAACCTGTTCATCAGGCGGTATTTTAAACCATACGACACGAACAATGTCCCAAAACACTAAATATACAAAAAATATCATAACACCTCGCCTTATGCAAATTGGCGTCGTCTTTCTAGACGTTTTCGCCGCCAGATGTCGCTGAAACAAAATCCTGTAACAATCTCCCATATGTTGGGTGGCAAAAGCTTCGCCCGCTGTGAAACTGTCATTAAGAAAAAATGGGGTATACTGTCTCTGCTTTTCAACCAAAAAAGCCCAAAAAATTCCAAGAGTCTCTATATCCCATAGAGATTAAGGAGTCGATACGTCGTAAATTGCGTGTTGTCGTTTCACAACCACGCTTTCATGAATATGTAGAGGAAGGGTTGCCAAAGTTAACTTTCCTCATCGCTGCTGTAACCGCTTTCCACTCCCCCAGCGGTTGCAGCTGAACTGCCGCCAGTTCGCAGCATTGGATCAGCGCTTGCACTTTTGCTGCGGCGCCGCACGCTTCCCGGTGCAGCCTCCGCGCTGCTAACGGATGGGCGCTTCATGGACCGGGTGAAGTCTGGCCGATCTTCAGTGTCCATCTGATCATACATCTGGTGAGCAATGTCATCTGATTCCGGCTCTTCACCGTCTTCATCACCGCTACTCAAGTCCACACCGTCCGGGTAGCCGTCTGACTGGTGTGGGTTAACGGCTCGGCTCATCAGCTCTTCAGACGATTCTAGGGCGCCGTCATCATCTTCAGAGCCAAACTCGCTGTCTCCCAGGCTTGAAGTGTCCGTACTAAAGGGTGGGAGGAAGATTACTGGCGGAGGCAGCGGTACTGGCGCGAGACGCTTGATCCTGCCGGACATGTAGTCGATTTCGAGGGGATAAGAGCTCTGCTGACTTGTCCCGAGTGGGACAGGCGATGAGGTTGACATGCTTGCTAGGCGACCAACGATAAACTCGGTAGCCTCATCAGATTTTCGACGCAATGCAAGTTTTGGTCCTGATACTGCCGCGTCCTTGACGGGCCGTTTCGTCGTGACAACCACCATGAAGTGGTCATCCGGCATCACACCGCCGAGTCCGCAAGGCTCCAGCGTATGCACCTCAATGTACTGTTGTCTAGACGGCCATGGACATGGAAATGCGGCTTCGGGGATGCTGGACTCACAATCCGAGTCAGTTGTAAGGTCCGGCACACTGTCACTGCCGTCGACGTCCATCTTCAACCCTGAGTCATGGCTATACATCTCACTCAATGGCCGATACCCCAGAGATGACCCGGACGCAGACCGTTGTAACGTGGGTTGGGGGCAACGAGAGTGACTATCTTGTCGATCCTGGCCGCTTGAGAGCATATATGTTGCAGGAGACGTGTCACCCGGATCCCCGGAGAGATCAGTACAGAATGGTGCGCCGCTGTAGTATATGATGGCACCGTCATGACGTCTCTTCCGGCGATTAGACGTCCCAGAGCCACTCAGCCCCCACCGGGAATCATCTATATTGCTGTCATCAATGGGTCCAAAGGAAGACAGAGTCTCGTCTAAGGACTCTTCCCCATTGGGAGAGCCATTGCGAACAAAAAGCGGCTTATAGTGAAAGCTGTCCGATGACGTGGAAACCTGGGGGCCAAACTTGGAGCGACTTTTGGAGCTTCCACCCGATCGAACGTCGTCTCCTGTCGAGTTGCCAGTCTTTTGCCTTTTGCGCTGCCCAGAGTCTGAATCTTCACTATTCGCATTCTTGTGAGAACCCTCATTCGAACTATCGCTGGAAAATCTAGTGCCTTCGTGCCCGCCGCGCCATCGAATTTTGCGGCCGTCGGGAGAGAGCTGAAACTTTGTGCTAATCTCGTTCACCGCAGATCGCACAAAGCTTGGGGTAACATTAATGATGTGCAGCTGTGCCAGGTTGCACAACAGATTCAGGTACACCCAGCCCTCAGCGTCTGGTTGGACATCCAAGTTGTCTTGATTCGATTCCGTAATGAGTTCAGGTGGAACCAAGCCCAGGTGTCGAATATACTCCATGTTCTCCGAAGGAACTTGAGCCCGATCTGGGTCCAAGTCCTTTACGCGAGTAGGTCGCTGATCAGAGACTGGTGGTTGCGTTGGCGAGGTGTTCGTTCCGGAGCCACTGCTGTTACCGTTTCCACCAGACTCCGTCTGGTCGCCATTGGAGTTAGAAGCCGACCCATTATCTCGTGATCGACTCTTCTTGCAAGACTGGCCGGACTGTTGGTCTGGTAGTAAGATTTTGGCTTCTCTTGATGGCTCTGGAACCAGGGTTGCAGAGTCAGTAACAGCGGTTTTGGTGGGAGCGGGCTGATCTTTAGCTGCAGGCGGATGAGTTTCACTGTCTCCCAGTCCAGTGCCGGGAACGTCTATTTGGGATTTTTTCGCCTGTCGAGCATGCCGACCGCCTATTTTGCCAGTAAATAATTGCTCGAGGCGCCTGACTACTAATTTCTTTCGGTCCCGGTCCGTCAGAATCATGTGCCGTGGATATAAACCTTCAGGGATATCGCGCAGGTAATTTTCCACCTTTTGGTCGGATCGAACTCGTGAACTCATGTTCGGGCGTCCAAGCGAAACTCCAGAAGAATTTGCACCGCTAGACATAGACGCATAGGCAGAGTCGACTGGTCTAGCATTGGAACCGGACGAGGAGGAGGCATGCTTTGAGGCAGACCCAGAAGCCGAATACATGTGGTCTCGAGTGGCGTGTCTCGAGGACTTCTTTCGCTGGGATGATGATACATCTGGGGAATCGTCAAAGCTAGCGGCGAAATCTCGTAGTGTAGTTTCCAGTTCTCGCCTTTTGCGCTTGGGAAGCCCGTGATATTTGATCTCGAAAAGTTTGTCCTTCCTTAGCATTTCGGGTCCCTTTTGCTTATATCGTTTGAGTTCTTCCTTCAATTTTTGAATTTCCACAGTCAGATCATCGATTACGCTACGGTAATCATCCGCGCTACTGCTCTGGCCGGTCGGAAGGCGCGGAGGAGGTGGGTTTTGGAACTGGTAAGGTTTGTCTTCATTTGACGAATCTGACTCTTTCTGGAAAAACGGGGGATCAACTGCGTGGCAAAGGTTAGTGACATTCCACATGCCCCCCATATCCTGTTCAAAACTACCTACCATCCATGATGTTGTTGTCGAAAGTTGCGGTTGGGTTCTGGTTTGATTGATCAAACCAGTGTTTCGGGTCGCTTTGGCCAGTTTCGTGACTTTCCCCGGAAGAATTGCGTCGTGGGGAACTTGTGTCGTTGCTTGCGTTCGCCGCCGGCGAAGAGCCGGGACTCGCTCTGAGAGAAGCATCGCGGGCGAGTCGATGGTGTTTCAAGGTTATCGAATTCCCTGGCGATGTGCGACGAGGTAGAGGATGGCCCTTTGGGCCGGTTGACGGCGGTGGTTCTGTGCCTTGGGATACTCGCTCTTGCAATGACATCGTCGATACATGAGCAGAACTAATGATCGAAGTTGGTTTCGCAGGTGGGAAGGTTGAGCATTGTCGTCAAGATCCAAATTGATCTGGCTCAGGTTGGCTGGGCTGTTGCCCTCAAAAGGTGCTGATGATGTTGTGTTTAAAACGAAGGGACCCAGTGTGACGTAGGAGGGCTGATCCCTACTGTATAAGTACGTATTTCGGGTTAACTGCATATATTGCCTCGTTAGTTGACTTCAAGACTGGACCCAGGGATGGTAGTGATGGTGGTGGGTGAGTGAAGCACACAACCAGCTGAGGGCTGGAAGGCTCATTGGGGGGCATCATTCGTGTTCCAGCACTGAGCTCCTCTGAGGCCAGAGGCCAATGCGACCGAGGTGATCGATCGATCGACATGCCACAGTCGCAGCATACTCTGTGTGGTGCGGAACGGATTTCGTCAATGGCTCACCTACCAAATTGAATGCTGCTAAGAAGTAGTAGCTGTTCTCCCCGACGATTCAGGAACAATTTCTTGATCGTTAAGACGATCGTCGCTCGACTCTGGTTGACTTGGTATGACCTGTCAAACCGGAGCGGCAGATTCAATGGTGCCGAATGTCCAAACTTCAGTAGTCCTCGTCAGCAAAGTTGTTCGCGTCGCCGCTGGGGCGTTACAGCGCAGATGATTGTGAAAGCAGAGGACAGCGGAGGGCTCTGCATTGTCCAAACAACACAAGTGTCGTTTCGGCCACTGATTGAACTCACCTCTTTACAATTCCGAAATGTCAATGACCTAGTCGCAAAGACGGGAGTGTGAAAGTTCTGATGAAGCACTGATGCCTCGGTAAGTCGACCTGAGGTCTGGTTGCCGTCGTCGAAGGGGCGAGGACCAAACGCGTGCTAGAAATTGTTGAACAGTCGGACTAGTCCGTGGTTGTAGCGTTGAGATGGGTAGGCTTAGTTGATGGCGATACCATTCAGTCTGGTGCGATGAGGTTAAAGCAGCCCCCTTCCACAGTTCGCGGATGAGGTCGTAGGCAACTGATCACTGGAACCGGTAAAGCTACGGTGGTGTCCAGAGCAGCAAGTTCGAGAAAATGGGCGGCTAGATCGGGGAGAAGAAGGCTCGACCAAGCAGTAGGGGTACAACTCGAAGAGATACGAATTCGCGGCAAGAAAGAAAAGATATGGTGAGTATATGGAGGAAGAAAATGCTCAGTTCGTTAGATGGTGAGTAGGTAGTTTGGTGTTTTGTGCAACTTTGGCGTGAGCATCCAAGTAAGTATTCTAGACGGACAGGCGGGTGGCAACACTGCAGGTGTGGTGGAGAAGAAGGTAAACTTGTCTTGGGTCAGGATGAGGCCGAGGAAGGGCAAAGATAGGGCCAAAATAGGGCATTCAACTAGATAGGACGGATGCGAGGTGGCGGATCAGCAAGGAACAAGAAACGGAAGAGGGAAGAAAGGCCATTGCCATCGCCATCGCCGACAAATAGTCTGGTCTGGTCTGGTCTGGTCTGGTCTGGTCTGGTGCGCAAAGAACCACAAGGTGAGAACAGGGCAGCCACCCACGGGCGCTTGGTCCAGTGTTGCACAGTGCACTGTGAGAAACCAGCGGGCTGCGAAGCTCAGATTTGACGCTTATTGCACCGATTTCCACGACTGCAGGGTATTGGAAGGATCATGAGAGATCGGGTCCCACAAAAAACTTCAGGGTCTTGGTGAGTGTGTTTGTTGATGGACCCGATGGTGTGGCGTTAGACTGCCGAGTCCTTGATATACTCGCTTCTCGCTGATCCAGTTACACCACAGATCCGAGTCGGATGAAGGCCATTTGGTATAAATGATGGCCTTGTAAATGTGAGATCTCGAATCTCGAGTGTAAAACCACTAGTTGTCGCTGGGCGAAGTCGAGAGTTTATGCACCATGTGTCTTGGTTTGCTGTAATCAACGGCCCATGGCTCTTTCCTCAAATGAAGGCATTCTCCATTGCCACCGCAACGATACCATGACGGGCCTACGCTGTGAATAATTTTCAAAACTTCATCATGCATCTATCTTGCCATCGTTGAGACGTATGCCCTTAGCTTCTAATTTTATTATCCATCAATTCAGGCCGTCGCACTGACAGGCGCTCTCGCTGACTTAGGTACGCAACTTACCAGAGCCATGGCTGCCCACCAACGACCTGAGATACGGGCATTCCACTCACCAAGCTTCAGTTTACATGCGACACCCACCACAATGAACACACTGGAGGGCCTTCAACACCACCAGACTCATTATGATTTGCCTGCTCAACTGAAGAACAGGCAGGGGTTACAGGATCCCAGAGAGACAAGCCTTCAAGAAAATGCAACAGCCACGAGTTTGCCACAGCCAACAGCCCACCACATAAACCACCTGGTCGGCCCCAGGGGACACCATCATCTCAGATTGGGAGTGTCATCGGTCGTAAGCAGCCATCACGAAACTTTCAACACCCACAGCCTTCCCCACCAAATTGACCAAGACAGGCCACCGCAAGTCCAATGAAGGCTCCTCTTCCACCCATTGGTGGTTCCAGGTGTCATATTTGCTGGGTTTGAGGGGTCTGGGTCATCACTTGGCAAGGGCAGAGATGATTCACAAAAAGGTCGATGCGTGCGGCTTTGCGCCTAGAGTTGAGATTTGTGATGAACAAGGCTGGCTGTGGTCAAGAACGCAACCGGGTGAGGAAGCCGCACGACATTTTTGCAAAATTTGAGTGTAATGCAGGCAGCGTTTGAGGTCAGAAATCGTCATCTCAGCCATCCTGGCAGAAGGTGATTCTGGAAATGGGCTGGCGCACACTCCCTCATCACCAACAGGCACGCACCCTGGCCAAACTGCAGACGTTCTCGACCGCGTCGACAGCCACGGATGGTCGCCATCCGGGCACTCAGGCCACTCAATTCCACCAGTGCTGTCAAACGCAGGTGACAGTGTTTTCTCATCTCACCTACACAATGTGGTCGAGAAAAACGACAATAACAAAAGGACAACCACCTCCGGGCGCATAGTGTTGTCTTTCTTGGGCGCAAATTTTGAAGGGTTTCTTACAAACGAGGGTCCTCCGACGATCACGGCACGTCTTTACCACCTGTATCTGCCAACGTTAGTGGTTCTGCAGGTCCGGAGGCCAGTCCGTGAATAAACTCGGTGCTCATTGCATCACATCCTCGAGACATCTCGATAGCGGTTCAAGAGGGTGGACCCCGAATACCGCTTTACCGGGGCGTGTGTGCCAGACAACCCCAGCGCCAGTGACGTAACAATGCAGCTAGATGGTGGTGATCATCAAACCTTGAGCAATCGACACCTTGACACCCTCTGGTCCCTGACACCAGAGCGGGGGAATCAAGATAGCTGAGTTTCGACGAGTTTCCACGATGTGTTTGTTCATGAGGTAACATTCCATCCGTCTAGGTGCATATGTGCCTTGAGAGCATTGACATGTCGTCTCATTAACCCTCCTGTCCCCACAACAGCTATCAAGCCTTTCGAGCTAGTATCGTGACACATGCCGAAGACCAAGGAAACAGCCCTAGCGTAAACCACCAGCAATCATGAGGTAAACAAAACTTTCGAAGTATCATAGACTTCAACGTGTGCTCATCGGCGAACCCGAACGCACGCACAATAAAAAACAACGAATTTGCATACTCGCCCATACAAGAACAACGTGGTAGACACGCCCACCGCCAGCCACCTTATCAAAACCACACGCCCTTGCGACACGATCCAGATCTGCCGCATCAGTAGTCCAGATCTAACATCAGTCAAATCTGCGCTATCGGCAGTCCGTACTCACCTTGCAGACGACATTTAGTCCAATTTGCAATCTAGCTTTGCCCGTATCTGCAGACTTGAGCATATCCAGCCACCTCCTCGTGTGGGGTGTAATTAATCTTTTTTGATGATTTGGCTGCATGACAATGTTCCAAACCGCAAAGGGAAGTGTTAAACTTTCCAAATGTTTGATGCAGGCTAGAATGTAGATTAGCTCATTTATAGAGCTGTCATGTATTCCTGGAATATATGGTGCGAAATGTGATTGGGTATATCATACGCAACTAAACATCAACACTTGAAATCAAAAGCATTAGGCACCTGGATAAGGTCATCTCATGATATTTCTGCCATATGTGGGCTCTATAGATCTGCTCTGTAGCAACCATCTTGCGCCATATCGCATCGTTATGTCTATCGTTTTCGTGCTCATTCGTACTCCATCCCAGTTCAACGTTTCATCATCTAGTCTACACTCTTCATGTCTCATGACTCTCGCCATCCCGTAATCCTCACAACTCCCGTCACCCAAACAACAAACTTTTTGCAAAGATTGAGCCACTCAGCTTACTGAGTGCCTCTCTTAAGGTTCTTGTCAAGCAGAGACTCGCCAGTCATCTCACTGGGTTGAGGGAGACCCATGGCAGCAAGGATAGTTGGGGCAACGTCTCCTAGGACGCCACCCTGCTTCTTCAAGCTCCAGCCCTCCGGCGCATTTGCCATAATAAATGGCACCTTGTTGGTGGTATGGCTCGTCTTGGGCTTTCCATCAGCAAACTTCATCTCCTCAGCGTTGCCATGGTCAGCAGTGATGAAGAGAATGTAGCCCTCCTTCTTGCAGCCCTCAAGGATCTTGCCAATAGCCTTGTCAGTGGCCGCACAGCCGACAATGGCGGCTTCGTAGACACCAGTGTGGCCAACCATGTCGGGGGGAGCAAAGTTGTTCATGACAAATAGGAACTTCTGTTCACCCAATCGCTTGACAACCTGGTCGGCAACGCCATCTGCAGACATCTCTGGGGCCAAGTCGTACGTAGCCACTGACTTGTTGGAAGGGACAAGATCCTGGTCCTGGTCACGAGTCTCCAGAGGGAACACCTTCTCAACACCACCGTTGAAAAAGAAGGTGACGTGAGCGTATTTCTCTGTCTCAGCAACGTGAACCTGCTCCACGTTTTGCTTGCCTAGCCACTCGGCTAGGACGTTGCCCATGCGCTGGGGCTCAAAGGCAACTTCGAAGGGATAGTCGGTCTTGTAGGTAGTCATAGTGACCAGCTTGCTGAGCTTAGGGTACTTGAAGTCCTCCAGAACCGATCGGTCAACGTCACCGAGGAGCTGAGTAATTTGTCGAGCACGGTCGGATCGGTAGTTGAAGAAGAAGACGGTGTCGTCATCTTGAGTGACAAAGTTAGTCCTCTTGTATCCAGCAAGCGTTTGGAGTTGCATCATTCTTCTTACCCTTGATTCTTCCCTCATCACCACCAACAATGATGGGCGTCAGGAACTCATCTCTGTCCTTGTCGCCATTACGCTCATATCGAGCCTTGACAGTGGCAACTGGGTCATCGCTAGCCTCGCCTTCTCCGTGGCACATGCCCTTCAACGCAATCTCGACACGCTCCCATCGCTTATCACGATCCATGGCAAAGTATCGGCCAACAACTGTAGCAATCTGGCCAACACCAACCTCCTTCAGATAGTCGACGAGCTCCTGCATGTAACCAGCGCCCGACTTGGGGTCGGTATCACGGCCGTCACCGAAGAAGTGAATAAAGACCTTAGGAACTTGGTATTTCTTGGCAGCTCTCAAGAGAGCATACAAATGTTCTTGCTTGGAGTGCTACATATAACTCATGTTAGTCTGTTGTTACTAAAGCAGATAGGAAGGGCCTCTACTAACCACACCACCATGAGAAACGAGACCGCAAAGATGCAGACGGCCGTTGCCTGCAGCAGCACTCTCGAAAGTCTTCTTTATAACTTCATTGTCATTCAGCTCGTCCTTCTTAATGGTCTGATCTATGCGGACAACGTCCTGCCAGACAACACGGCCGGCTCCAATGTTTAGGTGGCCGACTTCGGAGTTGCCCATGAGACCCTCAGGCAAACCGACTGCCAGAGAGGAGGCTTCTAGCTCAGTGAAACCCTCGGCATTGTTGGAAAGCTCGTCCATGACAGGCGTCTCGGCCGCGGCGATGGCGTCGCCATCTTTGGGAGACTCTTCGGAGGGGATACCCCATCCGTCAATGACGACTATTGAAGGAGCGCAAGAGCAAAAGAATTAGCCACCCAAGCTCCAAATACAAGAGAATGTAGCAAATAAACAGTATGAAGTCAAGATTGGTTGAAGTCTTTCCCTTGCGGCCGTTGGACTGCTTGGATCGCTCGTGTCGAGGTGACAAAGGAGCAGGAGGACTTGAGGAAGCCGTTTCATGGCGGGGCAGTGGTTTGAAGAGATCGGGGCGGGATGACGTACTGAGGCAGGCCTTTTGCTCGGTCTTGGACATTATGACAGCTGGTGTTATGTTGTGGCAAGATCGAGAAAGGGTGAGGGTTGTTTTCAGGGAGAAAAATGTTCAATTGAGTTGGAGATGGAGGAGGAAGATGAGTGAATTTGAAGGAGAGATGTAACTTGCAGTGTCCCAGCAATGGTGGGGTGTTGTTTTACATACAGCATCTATGTCATAGCATCCTCAACGAGGGGATCGAAATTTTTGGGGCGTAGCCTGCACTGTAAAGCCCCACCTCCACCTCACACAATTATACTGTGCGTTATCTTATCTGACACAGTCCGTCTGGCAATTTTGAAGGACCGAATGCCCGATAAGCGCCGTTGACCAGGTACCACAAGCTGCCACGCCAAGCCATCCAACGTTCAAATCCATACATATGCGCATGTGTAAGCTGCGGTGTTGATTCGCCACGAAAGAGTACAATTCTGGTCCTACTGTGCGTCTGATTCCTTCACCGTTGCTTGGGCCCTTCACGAACAATGGCAGCGGAACAACACCCCCTCGCTCTGCCATCCACCCTCTCCCCTGATGATCTTGATGCTCTCTCTGAACTCTCCATCGTCCTAGCCAAGGTTCGAGCCGGAATCCAGTCCTCGAACGGCCTCACAACCGGCACAGGCGCGACGCCGGGCGGCGTTAACACTCATGGACAACAACTATCGTTCAAGGATGTTCCCGGCGCGACAGATGGTTTGAAGCACAAGGTCCAGCATGCGCGAGCCCAGGTTCGTGCTCTGCCGGACATGGATCGCTCTATCGAAGAACAAAATCGCGAAATAAAGGACCTGGAAGCCCGGATTGAGAAACAGCGGACACTGCTGGAAAGTTTACGACAAGGCGGTGTGAGGCTGGGCAATGAGGACGGCACTGCTCTTGACGTCAAAATGGAGACCTGATACGTGCAATTAAGTACAAAACCAATATCAATTAGACACGGAATTCTGGCCGAAATTACGGCAAACTTTTGCAGCAGAGCGATCGACGTTTACGAGTGCGAACCTCACTGGGTATTACTTGGAGTATATTGGATACATGGATATGCTATTTTGATGAAAGAAACTTGGACCCGGGCTCAATGGCGAGGTATACCAACTTTTTCAAGAGTCTCTTCAACGCTCATACCTGGTTGTCCAGGTACGACCTTGGTCCATATCGTCTCATCCAACACCTCGGCGTCTGACAACGTCGTCCAATTCGGGCTCTGTCCCGCCTTCAACCACTTGAAGTCATCAACTTGGTCCCACTGGTTCTCCTTCTCGGGCTCGCCTTGGATTGCCTGCGAGTGACGTCAGTACGAATATGTGGAAGAGATTGTTCAGTCAAAAAGCAACCTACATAACATTTGGGCAGTTGAGCAAACCTCATGCCCGCGCAATCCTCGATGATGGGATGACTAGTACAGTGTAGATAGATGTCTACATTTCTGCACTCATGAATACGAACTTGCCGTGCCGTAACCACAATAATACTATCTAACACGCCCGTAATGTGCACTGGTCCGTTGACGTGTCCGGCAATAATTAGGCTATGCGAAATATTCTTCAATGCCAAGCCTGGAAACGGCTTCCCTTGTGCCGTCGGAACAGACATGTCCACGATACATCCTCTCAAATCGGTTAAGCTACCAGATGCAGTGGCTCTCGCTGCAGATTGCGGCAGAATAATATGCAGATTTGACTGATTGGCAATGCCAATATTTCTGGCCATGGAGAAACTAGGCTTCCTAATGTATTGAGTACTCGGTTGAGAAAGCTCGGCGTTGTAGTCACGAATAGCTGCAGCGGAAGGGAGATCGCCGACTGTGTCATCGCCCTCAACTGCCTCTTGACGTTCATCTTTCGCGTGGCCCTGCGTGTTTCGAGATAGGCTGCCTGGATGTAAGCGCGGGTCGTTTTCTGGCGCGCCCATGTCAACGTGTGGTCCGGCGTTGGATCTTTTAAACTGGAAGCGGGACCTGGGTGTGATTTTGGCTATAGTCTCGTTGAGCTTGTCCTGGAGGCTCTTGATGGTCTGTTGAAAGGTATTAGCTCCATGTTGTGTAAAGAAAAGTTCGAGAGACAGTAGACAGCAAGGACAGGGGCTTGCCAACACTCACATCCGAGTACTGCTTCCGATCATACGAGGGAGTAAACTCGGCTGCGTCAGAGACCTCGTGCTGGAGCTTACTTATGCCAGCGAGGACATGGTCGATGGCTTCCTGCCGTTCCCCTGCGACAGCTGACACGGACTCCAACTCATCTATTTGGTCTTGGAGCTCTGCAATAAGAAAGTCAGCTCGACTTGGCCTGTTGCATATTTCAGGTATCAGTACAACTGACCTGCCACACAATCCTGGAAATGGCGATAGAATTTCTGTTTCGGATCCATGATCGAAGAGGCTGTCCGGTTGCTCAGCCAGAATCAAGACCTTCCTACGTTTCCTTGTCAGACTGAAGCTGGAGCTTTTGTTGTACAACTACTTCTCTTGCAAGGAGTAGGAGTCCACCAGACAGCTTGCGGTTGTTATCGGATGCACAGATAGGCTGCTACACACAAAGGCTGTTACCTGTCAAAATCAACGCCAGGTTGGATGTGGTCGCACAGCATCAATGAAATAATCGGGTTTTGAATCGATGAATCGACCTTTCATCGGCGACGTTGACCTGTCAGATGTTCAAGAACCCCACATTGACACTGACGTGCAGTTCACTTGAAAAAAGAGGGGTCTTGACTACCGTGTTTGGAGTCGTCCGAGTTCTGTGCAAAGGAAGGAAGCTAGTGACATGGGGGGATGGCACTGACATCATTGCTCCTTCTTATGTATTTTACATTGTTTCATTAATTTTGGCACAGACAAGCACCTTTCACACCAAAAAAAAAATGAGTACCTAGGTAATTAGAGCCCATGTTTGTATATTATGAAATACAAACTATAAGACATGTTCCCTGCAGAAGTATGCGCTCGCGATGACCAAATGCGCATGTGGTATGCAGATGTTTGGTCATCGTCTCAGACAGGGCCAAGGCCAATAACTGTCCAGAAATCCACAATGCTGCCAAACGAGCATTATCCTCTCTTGAGAAAAAAATCTAGAATCCCAGTTTCAATCCAAAGCTGTCGCGGTGAAGGATGTTCGCTAAAATTGCTCGTGTGCGAATGAATGCTGCCGAAGTCGCATATCGCTATGCAAGGGTATGTCCTCCAAATGATGCCATGCAATTATGTGTACAATATCCTTGCCGCCAGTAAAATGTATCGATATATCAAGATGTTTGTTTCGCAAATGATGAAATGCAATTTGCATCCAGGGACTGCTCAAGCCCACAATTTGCACCCAGGCAGAGGATCAAGTGTCAACGCAACACTCGTTCTCCTCCTTTGCTTTCTTCTCCTCGCCTGCTTCTTCAAATATCTGTAAGGGCTGAGGAGATCCCTTCTCATACATTGGAAAGCGAGAGAGCGTGCCTCTTCCGAGTACTCCATTCGTTGCCATTCAGGCATATCCTCAAGTTGCCACTTGTTCCCATCAGGTGTGCTGACAACGATGCTAGGGGTATTCATCTTCTTTGGTAGTGTTTTCTTGTCGTCTGTCGATTTGTTGCTCGCTCGTCTCGGGCAGGCTCTTGACTGCGGCAGTGGATGCCGGCCAATGACCATCTTGGAACTGACCCAAGTGTTGGATACGGTGACGCTGGTGACGACAGTTGTTGTGCTGGGAGGGTCGACGACTTTTGAAGGTTCTTCTTGAGAGGCGCTTGGAATGGAGAGAACAGCTTGGTGCCAGCTCTCCAGACTTTCCTTGCTTTGTTTTCTTCGTGCCATCTGTGCGAGCTGAAGATACTGTGAACTGGTGATTGTGGTAGGTGCGCAGTGGTAGTGATGATTTTGATTACGGTGCACTTTGATGAGGAGTTGTGGAGGATAATCAGCGAACGTGTAACTGGAACGGTTGGAACGGGGAATGTTGTGGGATATTGCTACTATTTAAGAAGGCTGGGACGAACTGAACGCAAAGTGAGAAAGGTTTGATATTAAGTTATCAACGGCGTGCACATGCTTATTCCAGATGATTCCGCATACGGCTCGTTGGCTGACGACGTACATAGAATAGCGATGGAAAGATAGAGTTAACTCTTTTTAGTATTTCAAAGTAAAGCATCTACAAACTCAATAATGCGCTCTGGCGCGTCCATTGCCCGCCATCCTCTTGCCACCATTGGGCAACGGGGGTATTATCGGCAGTTGGAACGGCTTCTTCTGTGGAATTTCCATGTTCACTGCACGCCACATCTCCCAAACTGTTGCTCGTCTCGCCGGCAGCATGCTGTACTGTAAACTATACAAGTTTTTGCGATTGATAGGCGGGACGAATTGCCCTGTCAAGAGACACAGCAACACACGCGGCGAGAGGTAGTGTTTGCGAATGCGATGGGCCATTTGGGAATATTGATGGAACATGGCTCCAAAATCCAAAGGTATTGACTGCGCATTTAAACTGTAAGCAAGATGTGCATTCTGTGGGTTGCCGTTGCCGTCGATCTGGGCTTGGGCGTGGGCGTGGGTGTGGATTTGGGTTTGGGTTTGGGTTCTTCTAACACTAACCTTGAGGTATATGATAGATGTAGGGGTCTCATTAGTAGTATTAGTGCTTGTAGCTCTATAATCCCGGGTATCTCGAAGCTCGAAACGAATGCCCCCTGTAGCTATGTCAGTAACCGGAATAGAGCCTAGCCAACGATTCAACATATACGCACCAGGTAACCTTCTCTCGTCCTTTATCCGTAGCATCAATGCAAATAGCGGGAAATGGTTCAAACAAGAAAGTAGGGTATCAAATCCAGCCTTCATGGATATTATAATCATCCGGGCAATAGCAAAGTTAAGGTAGAATACAACCACCGTGGGCAGCAAAAAGAATAGAAGCGTGAACAAAATTGTGCCGACAAGCAGCTGGTCAAGGTCATAATCACATGAATCAATACGGTTTCGAAGCACATTGTGCTTTTTACCTCGAAATAAGTGGAAGAGGGATTGGAGAATCGTCAACTGCCAGTGGTAAATGCGCGCCGAAGCAAGGTAGAACGAGTAAATGTGAATCGTCAACGCTGAGAGGAGATCTGAAAACATCGCAAGCGGCATGCTGGCGCCCGCAAAGGAAGTAAATCCGATGAACCACACAATGTTTGGCAGTGCAGGAGTCAGTGTCTCTATGCAGCCTAAAAGCTTAGTTAGTAACATTTCGGAACCAGGAGACCTCTACATAGTAGGGGACTTACTTGACCAGTAGTCAATGACCCATAAAAACAAGTCGCCCAAAAACATTGCTAACTCGGTGTTAAGTTTCAAGCCACCAGGCCAACCCATTAGCCACGAGATGCTTCTTTGCAGAGCCTCCACAGTGTATGTTCTCAAAAGATCTCCAATCTGGCCAGCAACCCAGTCAGAGTGCTCAATGACGTAGGAGCCAACCGCCATGCCAATAATGACGTCGTTGGCGACAAGCCAGAGGCTGTTATAGAACCGAATATAGTCGGGGTGTCTGGTAGTGACACTCGCCCAATTCATCTTTCTTTGTCGTAATGTCGAGTACTGCATTGGCCAATAACAAAACTGCTGAAGGCGGATTTCTATCTGCTGTGCGGTTGCTGATATGTCCTTCAAAGCGGCATATCCTGGTTTGATGCGGAACTCTAAGACAATGAGTAGCATCTCAGCCGCTATGCGATGGCCGAGTAGAAATAGGATAAAAGTTTTTCGGATGGTGGGGAACAAATACACGGCAAAAAATGCCCAAAGCTGCCTGAGAACGTAGTTTCTCATTGTCGAAGCAGACTCCATGACTTGCTCAGATACGCTGAGACTTCGCTTTGGTCGTGGGCCCAACCGCCATGCATTCTTTTGTAACATCTGTTCCAACTCCCACGACCAGTTTACTTGGTTGATGATTTTGCGCAGCGCTTTGTCTCGTGCTGAAGGAACTCGATTGGAGATGGTGTGTTGCTTCAATTTCTCAACCAGTTTTCGCCTGATTTCTTTTCCTGCTCGTTCCTGTTGTTCGACCAGATCTTCGGTAGCATCGACTTTGGCATCATCCATCATGGATGTTTTATCACCCAAGGCAAGAGCAATTGGTTCCAGAGAAATGTACTGCATATGCCTGGGTTGTGGTCTATCGTAGAGAATAAGTTGAATACTGGACGCCTTGGCGCACGTTATGGTTGGTGTTCGTGCATATGGGTGATTGATTGCGCAAACCCAAGACGGGTCGACTCCCTCAGAATTGGTTGAATTAGATACGCCAAGGACGTGCATTGATGAATGGCCACATAGTTCATAGATTCTACCTGGCGAGTGGGGCGCACTCCTGAAGAAAGTCCCCTGCTTGAGTTGGAATTCGACTTCGTGGGCCTGAAAATGTTGTCAGTGCTCAGTCAAACGGGTGGCATGGATGACATTTAGTTGAGAGAAGTGACTGACATCGACATCATCCAAGATGGCAACGACAAAAACGTCCAAGGTGGAATTCCGCCAGCCCACAACCACGCCTGGGCGATCAGACCTGCGGATGTCTGTCGGCCAGAACACTCGCATCAAGCCATCATGCTCTACCATGTCCACAACACCTCGTCAGGAGCTGGGAACCTTAGAAGGAACCGCGTCTCCTAAGTTGCTCTCGCGCAGATACGGCAATCCCAGCTTCTCGTGGATGCTGCAAAGTTTGAAAAACGCATCAATACTATTATTCCATGATACATCGTATCGGAGCTCGTAATCATACCAAGAATGTTTCCTTTCTGGCCACCCAAAGAACGGGTACGAATATGGTGAAAAACAAGGCAGTCAATGCGACTACGCCCTTGGCAGCACGGATCTGTTCAACCACAGCACAAAGTTATTAGCCAGTGATATATATATTTGAGCATTGCAGCTCGACAGGGTCAATGATGGCATACCACAACTCCGTATTCGGCAGCAAAGATGGCAAGCTCATAGAGACGAGTGACGAGGTCCCAGCGCGCGGTAATGTAGCCAGCTACAAAGATGCCGAGGGTGAGGATAGAAAATGGGTGCATAGAGCGTTATTGGATCTGGCAGGGCATGCCGCAAAAACACGCCGGAGGGACAGACGAGCTATTCGTCTCGAGATTGATGATGGAGGGGGAGGTGGTGTCTGTCGGCAAAGTGGTGCTTGCGATTCGAGCAAGATAGCTTTGCTTGGCGTTGCTGGGCGGCCGGGCGGGACTGAGACGAGTCGACTACGCAGAAACCTGTTGGCCGCTTTCACCAAAGAGCAAGTGGTGGCCTTTGTTGGTTACTGACCGAGTATGTCGAAAGCTCTGCCGGACAGATAAAATGGCTGCGCGTTGTTGGCTTCTCCTTGGAGCTTGGATTTGCAGATGGCCATCCCTGTCATGACCAAGTGGTGTCGAAGGCGTACATGTGGGGCAAGTTTAATCTCCATCCAAGGTCATGCTGGCTTGGGAGCTTGGCTTGCACTCAGTTCCGTTCCCAGAAGAATGCGACCAACCAGAACGTCAGGAATATTATTCCGTATTGACAACAACTAATTCTACTTGATATCATCACTGACTGCAGAGTAAAGTAAGAGTACACGAATTGGCTGGAAAGGGAGAAACCCTGAAGAGGAATTGCTCAATTCGCATTTCAAGTTTCTATGCTTGGTCTACTCTGCACACCGTTCATACAGACGGGAGGTCCATGACTTGCCAGAAGGCTGAAAGAAACCTGCAGCTGTCAGTGTCTCTGATATCCTATGGTAATGCCACTTCCGTACTCTTGGCAGGAGGTCGGTCCAATCATACTGAGACGGAGTATTGCATCCATTTGCGACAAATCCAACTTGCTCCTGTACACGGAGTAGAAACGGGTGACGATTGATGACCAGGGCCCACATATCGTCGGCTGCCAGCTGCCAGCTGCCCATGAGCAGGGATCTCCACACGATTGGTGACTTCAAATGTTCCGTCCTTTGCGACAGCTTCTCCAGCGCGCATCAGACAGTAAGCGCGTTGCAACTCCCAATAATCACTTGGCTTGCTTCAGTGACTCTGTTATATGACAGCGCTTGCATAATTGCAACTTGATACCATCGAGCCTATTCCACTTTTACCATCTTGATCAATTGAAACGCGGCCGCAACCAGAATGGCGCCAACAACAACTGAGCTTGAAGAAGCTCTGATCACCGGCACACACCAGGTTTTCACCGCTGAGCCTGATGCGACGACAGTTAATAAAGTTCGAAAACATGTCGAAGAATCCATGGACCTAGAGGATGGCTTCTTTTCGAGCGGAGATTGGAAACAAAAAAGTAAAGCCCTTATTAAAGAATATGTTGTAAGTGCAACCAGCGGGGGGCGCCTTTGTCTCTGCAGCACAACCTGCTGACCACCTGAACAGGACAAGTTACTAGAGGGCTGGGTGCCGGAATCAAAACAAGAAACGCAATCAAAGAATGGCACCAAACGACAAGCTTCTGAAGACGCTCCCTCCCCACCGAAACGACAGAAACAAACATCCCAGAACGGCAAGCCTACGAAGCACGACAGGAAGTCCCAGGGCAGTGATGACGAAACAGACCAGAAATCAAGTAAAGCATCGTCGCGTCGTAAGTCTAGCACCGTTGACGATTTGGACAAAGAAATGGGCGAAGAGTCTCCACAACACAAGAAGCAGAAAGATGGAAATAAGGGCGCAGCTCCCAAGGCGCAAAAGAAATCACCATCTATAGACGAAGGCGATGATTCTGGCGACGATGCCATGTCTTCGATCAAGGTCGAACTTTCAAATCCGGCTGTGGACGAAGAAGAAGATTACTCAGATGTCATTGATGAGGCACCGAAACCAAAACGAAAGAAGAAGGAGCGCAAAGACTCGTCTGCTAAACCGTCCAAACCCAAAGTTAAGAAGACGACCGAGTCAACACCAGATGACCCCAACGAGGCGGAAATCAAGAGACTTCAATCCCAATTAGTCAAATGTGGAATCAGAAAATTATGGCACAATGAGCTCAAGAAATATGGGGATGACGCGAGAGCCAAAATCCGGCACCTCAAGAAAATGCTGGCGGATATAGGGATGGACGGTCGTTTCTCGGAGGCAAAGGCGCGCGAGATTAGAGAAACAAGGGAACTCCTGGCTGAGGCTGAGGCCGCACAAGAGATGAACGCCCTGTGGGGGATGGACGCAGGCGGTCGTGCGAGTCGGAGTAAAAATAAGTCTTTGAAACTCGAGGAAAGCGAAGGCAGTGAGGTCGAAGACGCTGGTCAAGTCAAAGCCGACGAAGACGACGATGACGATGACGAAGCCACTTCATTTGCGGCTAGGCGCAGGCGCGCTCAAGCCGACCTGGCGTTCCTTGGAGATGATAGCGAATCAGATTGATGATTTATTCTTGATCTGAGTTTATGTATGACTGGGTTGATGGCTCTGGGCATGGGTGCTTCTTGTTCAAAGCAAGGCTTGACACGAAGCAAAGGGTCGCGAGTTACTTGTACTACTTTTTGGCATGCCTAACGATGTACCAAGAGTTGCGGTTTGATTTCTGTACTTTCATAAGGCTTCTGGTTAGCGAAAACAGAAAAGTTTCATTCAAACAATGAATCGTTGCTATGATATTGCACTAGTCAGACCAGGCCTTGTACACAATCCTGGCGCCATATATGTCGCCCTTCTTCAGCATGGTCATGCTCTTCCACTCAGGAACATTAACGGCGTTTACCCATCGTCCAGGCTCACAGCAGAAGGCGCTGCGTCCCCCCTTTGCAGAAGCTCCCTCCACGGCCGGCACATCTGTAAAGTCACCGGTATAGAACTGGAACGACGGCTCAGTGCTCAACACCTCCAAATGGATCCCCGTTTTAGGATGGTACGCAGCCAAGTCTCGAGCAAGCGGCTGCGAGCGCGTGTCCATTGGTACAGAAGCCGGGTCTGTCGTCTTGGTGAAGCAGTTGTCCACCTGGGGATCAGTTGCGCCAAGCGTGAATGGTTTCGTCGTATCAATAGTAGCATGGGGAACGGGTCCCCCTGTAGGAACAGAGTGCTCGTCGTTGGGTAAATGGAACTTTGAGCCCAGTGTGACGACAGTGCCGTCAGTGTTGGCGTCTCCCGTGAGGTTGAAATACGAATGGTTCGTCAAGTTGATGGGAGTCTCGTCAGCACCGTCCACCAACTTGGCTTCATATTCGATTCCCAGGACGAGCACCTCCTTCCCATTGACGGTCTGCGTACCCGCAGTGTAGATAACTGTCGTCTCTACCGTGCCAGGGAAGCCCTCGTCTCCGTCCTCGCTGACAAGTGTGAATGCGACGCTTTCTCCGCCCTGGAGGCCCTCAACTCCTGGGATCTGCTTGATTCCAACTGGCGTTGGGCCTTTCCAGATACGTTTGCCCCAGCCTACGTTGCCGCCGTGCAGTGTGTTTGGGCCGTTGTTGGCAGCCAACGGGTAGACTTGGCCGTTCACATTGTCAAGCTTGGCGCCTTTGATGCGGTTTGCGACTCGGCCGATAGTCTCGCCGAAGTATGGGGTGTTATATTGGACATATTGCTCCTGGGTGGGAAATCCAAGTACGATGTTTGTGTCTTTAACTTTGATGGATTGGATGATTGCCCCCAGTGGCAGGAAGGTGAAGGGAGCGTCGGTCATGATGGTGTGGGTGGTTGAGGGTTGGGAGAGAGTGTGCGTGGTGAGCTAAATGGTTTGGGAAACAGTAGGTAAATTCGGAGGTGTCTCGAAATGAAATCTTGCACTCGGTATGGAATTTCAAGATGGATATATAAATGAAATGACCAAATTAATCAAGTTGTGCCTTCCAAAGTGAGGCGGCACTATCAAGGATAAATGGCCGAACGGATATACTGGCCGTGAAAGTGAGTTGCTGTTCAGGCTATTATGAGGGTGCCACAGGCTGTAGAAGTAACCAGTAACGCCTCAATCCAGATGCCTCTTGCTAACATGGAAGGGTTTGAGGTGAACAGTCTGGTGCATGTACCCGCCTTTTATGAATGCATGCTCCATCTTGGATTACACTAAACACGTCAGGTAATCTGTTGCTCTGCTCAAACAGGATTCTCTGTTGGACCGCTTAAGTCACCACGTTGGAGGTGAGGGGCTTTGTGGCCAACATTGCATCGACATGCACCTCATCGCACATAGATGAAAGCCGATTGGGCAGACCAGATTGGTACCAGCAGGAGTTTGCGCTGGTATGGTTCCTTTTGTTGGGCAATATGGTTTGGACTAGCATTTGATCTGACCATGTGTTGAGTGTCAGTTGTTTGTCGCCGTCAACGTGGATGAAACAGCGTCACTTCACCCAAGTTGCTGTGCCTGAAGTGACAACGAACACCTGGCTAACTGTCACAGAAGAGGCGATTCAATACGTATTATGTGTTCGTCACCTTTACAGTAATAAGGTCACTATAGATTGGCACGTTTGACAAATTGAGGGCCGTTTTGTTTTCCTTTTGCTTCTTTGTTGCTCTTTCCCCAGGTGTGCGCAAAACATGTACAACCCATGATCTGAGTGAGAGTGAGACCTTGATCCGACACCTCTCTTACTGGTTGACTTCCGACCACCACCATCATGGTCAAATGAGCATCTTTACATCACCATTCACGTACCATGGCTACCCCCTCACCAAAGGCGACACCGAAACGCAAACGCGATGGAGAAACTCCCCTGAGTCCTATTAAATTCTCTTTTGATCTATCCAAGACCGAATCCGCCGAGGATGGAAGCAGCAGTCCGCGATCCAGGGTTGCGCATCGGTTTCGCGGCCTCGCACTTGGAAGTGGGGGCGGGGTTGTAAATGACGACGCAGAAGACGGGGATAGTCCAGATTCGGCACGAAAACGACAGAGATCTGATGAAGTAATGGCCGATGCTGCCGAGGTAGATCTGCAGCAACAGAGAGCGTCACCTACACCTCTTTCAAAGAAGGTTTCTAGCCAAGGAGCCGCGACCAGCACCGGAGACTTGTCAGCTCGACTGCGGTCCTCAGTAGATGATATCCCAGAGCCAGATACCAACTCACCGCGACGAAGAAGGGCAGGCACACCACCATTAAAGTTGAAGAAATCGCCCAAAAAGCCCAAGAAGAACGTTGTGGAAGAAACTGAGCCCATCGTCCCTGGGGAGTATGACGAAGATGACGACGATGTTGTCGTGGATCCAGTCAGGGCAGCATTAACGTGGCACGAGGATGAAATTACTATATACGACCCAAATGACGAGGATGACGATGGCACTGGGATTAATGGGGTTGGGTTTCGGCCAACACCAGCTATTGCCCACGCCAGAGCCATGAGGAGGCGACATCAGATGGCGGAGTATCGGAAACGAGAAGAGAGCGAAGCCAGGGCCAAACGAAGTCAGCGAAGAAGAGGCGAAGAGGGGCTATCAGTTCGACCCAAGAAAAGATCTCCTTCAAGAAGGGTGCGGTTCGTAGATTCGGAAAGGCAGAATGTGGCGGTTATAACACAATGAGTAACATGATGACCTATGACGCGGATAGCGGATGCCTTTAATGATTGATATGACCGAGTTTGGCGTTTGCTGGCAGGTTTCATGGGCTGTTTTTCTTTTATTGTACAGACACACGTAAGTGGTGTGATCGTGGGAGCTTGGAGTCTTCTTCTGCCCAATTCTTGGGGAAAGGAGTACCTTGACGGTGTCACGGACAGCAAAACGGGTTATGAATGGTTGTCGTCATGATATACGGCATTCAATACAAGACAGACTTGACTTTATGTTTTCTCAAATATTGAAATCTTTGTATTTGGTATCTACGGACATTGATAAAGGTTCTGTGTTGTACATCAATTTATACACATGATCCAAGAAACGATGACTTTCTGTCACCAAAACTTGTACCAAGGTTTCTGTGCCGCTATCCGCTCTTGCTCCAGCCGGATCTGTTCCTTCTTTTCCTCGGCCGCTTTTCTGGCTAATTCTCTCTTGTTCTCTGAAACCACTTCAATGTGCCGCTTCATCTGTATTCGTTCAGCCCGTCGCAGGTACTGGCAGTATTCGTATGACGCTGTGCTTCCAAGTACGAACATTCCCACCGCCCAATTCGCCGCATTTACAGCATTTCCTACACATTAAAATGTCAGTAACATCCTTCAACAATTGTTTAAAGAAGAGTGAAGTAGGGATGTTCCGTACCCTTCAAGACAAATCGCAATCCACCAAAGCCGGCTCCAGTCGCAATACCGGTCAGGAACCCTTGTCTTGCGCACGGTGTGTTGTGCACATTCGCAAAGTCTTCGGTCTTAATCATGCCAACTGCATCCGAGATTGTCGGTCTACCATTATTTGTATTCTTGTCGTTTCCTTGGTTGTCTGGCTGCTCCAGTTGTTCTATCGGTTTGGACCAGACATGCAAGGTCTTTTGGTTTGGGTCGGGTTGCGCATTTTCGATGTTGGGCGCCATTTCTGGCTACCTCTGGTGTGCAATTGATGTCATGAATTAATCGGACAGGAATTCAAATGTAGGAAAGACACTGGTCGTAAAGTCGTTGCGGTTGCGATTGGGTGCCGATGACGATTGGATGTTCTGATTTCTTGTGATCCAAACGACCGATGATAGAATGCTGTGTGGCTGAGTTGCGGGTCATGTCTTCCTCTACTGTGGCTGATACCTTCTATAAAAATCCCATTAATTGAGTGGACCTCATGCGTGTCGCGAATCAACGCGTTCTGGCGCGTCTCCCTCCAGTAATCCATTTGCCCTTGGTCAGCCATTGACTGAAGGACTCTGTGCATGGTGGGCAATTCCACTCGATTTGGACACATACAAACACTTCAAATATATTTCGGTCGATTTTCTTCAGCGCAGAGCGCAATACCTCATGACGACCCTACCTGTCCACCTAGCTCGAGCTATCTACCTTTCATAACTCGAGTTAAGGCTCCTTGTCGTCCACAACTGACGAGCTCACAATGCCCAACACAAGCTTGCGGAAGCCCCAAAAGGGCTTTCGTCGGGGTGGCAAAGCTGCATATCACGGCCAAAGAACACGTACTTTTGCCGCTACGTCACGAGCAGAAGGAACTTCAGCAGACGAGAAATGGGAGCGTACAAGGCTTGCTCAAACGATAGACGAGAACTTCGGTTTCGGAAGATATGAAAGTGGAAAAAAGAAGGAAGGATGGCTTGTGAATGTTCAGCCCACTGCCATTGAGGATGAGAGAATACCCGGCGGAAGGGCGGCGTTAGACTGCTACTTCATCGAACATGACGGTGCAACGTTCAAAGCGACTGTCGAATATGAGCCATACTTTCTTATTGCAGTGAAGAGGGGTCACGAATCGGAGGTTGAGGAATGGGTCAAACGAGTTCCAGGCGATGGTGTCGTCAAGACTATTCGCAGAATAGAGAAGGATGATTTAAATATGCCTAATCATCTTCTCGGATATCGACGAACGTTTTTGGAGCTCAAGTTTGCCAATGTCAACGACCTCATGGCTGCCAGGAGGGATATTATGCCCGTGGCCGAGAAGAACAAGAAGAATATGAATGCCATGGATGCATACGCAGAAGTTGCTACGTAAGTTCGAAGAATAGGATACTCTAAAAGGAACATTGAAATCTAACGTGGGAGCTTAGAGCCAATGCCAACTTCGACCTTTACGATGATGATTTACGAACTGATGACAGAACGACCAACTCATTCGCCGAGGCGAGTGACTACATTGTTGATATTCGCGAATATGATGTACCATATCACGTGAGAGTAATGATAGACTTGGGTGCGTTGGATAAAAGTCATTTCATAGACCAACATACTGACAACCCGGGCAGATATACGAGTTGGCAAATGGTACTACGTCGAAGTGAAGCACGGAGTGACCAAAATTCTGCCCAACGAGGACCGATCTCTTCCAGCGGATCCGGTAGTTTTAGCATTCGACATTGAGACCACGAAGCTTCCGTTAAAATTTCCCGACGCAGCCATCGACCAAATTATGATGATTTCATACATGATTGACGGGCAAGGATTCTTGATTACAAACCGAGAAATCATCTCTGAAGATATTGGAGACTTCGACTACACACCCAAACCAGAATACCCAGGACCATTTATGATCTTCAATGAACCAAATGAGAAGGCTCTTATCGAGCGATTCTTTCTTCACGTCAAAGAAGCTAGACCTACTGTTATCGCTACTTACAACGGTGACTTTTTCGATTGGCCGTTTGTCGAAGCGAGAGCGAGCGTCAATGGTATCGACATGTACCAAGAAATCGGGTGGAAGAAAGACAGCGAGGATCAGTTCAAATGCAACTACGGTGTCCATATGGACTGCTTCCACTGGGTCAATCGTGACTCTTATCTGCCTCAGGGTTCTCGAGGTCTGAAAGCTGTAACAGTAGCCAAGCTGGGATACGATCCGGATGAACTTGATCCGGAGTTGATGACGCCCTACGCCAGCGAGCGACCGCAAACACTGGCCGAGTACTCAGTGTCTGATGCCGTCGCTACGTATTTCCTGTATATGAAATACGTTCACCCCTTCATCTTCTCTCTGTGTACCATCCTGCCCTTGGGTGGTGATGATACCCTCAGAAAGGGAACTGGAACGCTGTGTGAGATGTTGCTCATGGTCCAGGCATATCAGAAGGAAATTGTACTTCCCAACAAACACCAATCTCCCAAGGAAGCCTTTTGGGATGGGCATCTGTTAGATTCAGAGACATATGTCGGAGGACACGTCGAAAGTATCGAGGCTGGTGTCTTCAGAGCTGACATTCCCGTGGACTTCGCTGTCGACACGGGGGCAGTTGATGAATTGCTTCGTGACCTGGATGCCGCTCTAAAATTTGTCATTACCGTGGAAGAGAAGAAGTCACTGGATGATGTTGAAAACTACGATGAAGTCAAGGAACAAATTTCACAGAGATTAATGAAGCTCAAGGAAACACCAAACCGAAATGAAAGGCCACTCATTTATCACTTGGACGTTGCCTCTATGTATCCCAATATCATGACAACAAACCGACTTCAACCTGATTCCATGATTGACGAGTCGGATTGTGCAGCTTGCGATTTCAACCGACCTGGAAAGACTTGCGATCGAAGACTGCCCTGGGCCTGGAGAGGAGAGTATCTTCCTGCCAAGCGAGACGAATACAACATGATTCGACATGCTTTAGAAAATGAAAAGTTCCCAGGAAAGACGCCACATGCGCCAATGCGTACATTTGACGACCTGAGCGCCGACGAGCAGGCCGCTCTGGTGCGAAAGCGTCTCCAGATATACTCACAAAAGGTATACCACAAGATCCATGATTCCACTACCATCGTCCGAGAAGCCATCATCTGCCAAAGGGAAAATCCTTTCTATATTGATACCGTGCGAGACTTCCGTGATCGACGATACGACTATAAAGGAAAGGCCAAAGTCTGGAAGGGCAAGACGGAAACTCTCAAATCATCCGGTGCGCCTGCGGGTGAAGTTGATTCTGCCAAGAAAATGATCATTTTGTATGATTCTCTGCAGTTGGCACACAAGGTTATTCTAAACTCCTTTTATGGCTACGTCATGAGGAAAGGTTCACGATGGTATTCCATGGAGATGGCCGGTGTTACCTGCTTGACCGGAGCGACAATCATCCAGCTGGCTCGACAGCTCGTGGAACGTTTGGGAAGACCTCTGGAATTGGACACTGATGGTATCTGGTGCATGTTGCCGGCAACATTTCCCGAGAACTTTGCCTTCAAGTTGAGGAACGGCAAGAAGCTCTCCATCTCATATCCTTGTGTCATGTTGAACCATCTTGTCCATGACAAATTCACCAATCACCAATATCAGACACTGGTAGACCAGAAGACATTCAAGTACGAAACTCATAGCGATAACTCCATCTTCTTTGAAGTCGACGGTCCGTACAAGGCAATGATTCTACCGACCTCAAAAGAAGAAGACAAAAATTTAAAGAAGCGATATGCAGTTTTCAACGACGATGGTAGTCTTGCCGAATTGAAGGGTTTCGAGGTGAAGAGACGTGGTGAGCTCAAGCTCATCAAAATCTTCCAACAGCAAATTTTCAAGTTCTTCCTAGAAGGCGAGGATCTGACGCAATGCTACACTGCTGTTGCCAAAGTTGCAAATCGATGGCTTGATGTTCTCCACAGCAAAGGGTCAACCTTGGCGGATGAAGAGCTCATGGAGTTGATTTCGGAAAACCGAAGCATGTCCAAAACTTTGGAAGAGTATGGCTCGCAGAAATCCACCAGTATTACCACGGCCAAGCGTCTCGCGGACTTCTTGGGCGAGCAAATGGTCAAGGATAAAGGTCTAAACTGTAAATTCATCATTTGTTCAAGGCCACGCAACGCACCCGTCACAGAGCGTGCTGTTCCGGTGGCCATCTTCTCAGCAGAAGAGTCGATCAAAAGGACGTACTTGAGAAAGTGGCTCAAGGAGGAGCCCACGGATACTGACCCGAGAGCCCTCCTGGATTGGGATTACTATCTGGAGCGTCTAGGGTCAGTTATTCAGAAACTGATCACAATCCCAGCTGCTTTGCAAAAGGTCCGAAATCCAGTTCCTCGAGTGCCTCACCCTGACTGGCTTCAAAGGCGTATCAACATCAAGGACGACAAAATGAAGCAGAAGAAGCTCACAGACCTGTTGGCTAAAGAACCCCTGGGTGACATCACGAATCTCAATGGTCCACGAATGGACGACTTGGAAGACTATGGATCCAAACTCCTGAAGCCAAAGCAAGTAAGCACAGCAATTGCCTCCTCGCAACCAGCACCAACGGTTCAAAAACGCAAATCACCAGAACCTGCCGAGAATACGGATCCCATGGCTGCGCTACCTAAAGTCATGCCAAACCCGTCTGAAGATTATCCCGCCTTCTTGAAATATCAGAAACAAAAGTGGAAAATTCAGAAGCAAGCGCGGATACGCCGAAGGCAGCTGTTCGGCGACAGGCGAGGCATGACTGGCAACAATATTCAGCAGACGTTCATGAAACAGGCACACATCACATTCATGAATACGTGGCAGCTGCTACACTTGCAAGCCACTGATAGCCCTGGTGTTGTTACTGCCCATGTTTTGATTGATGCAAAAATTCATACTCTGAAAGTCAACGTCCCTCGGCAGGTATTCCTCAATCTGAAGGGCAGCGACCTTCCGGATGTTGACATTGCAGGCTGCGAGGTAGAGCAAGTCAACTACACTCTTCCAAATGGCCATCCTTCCAGCCATCTCTTTAAGCTTACAGTTCCTGAGGACGTTTATTTCAATGAAGCAGCCAAATTCTCTCTTTTGTTCAACCACCCTAGCGTGGAGGGCGTCTACGAGAAACAAGTACCACTGAACATTCGAGCTGTGCTCCGCCTTGGAAACCAATGTACCATTGATGAAAAACAAAATGCAGTACTTGGCAAGGGTCTAGAACAGGGCTTTGATCTGTTTGGTTTGAAACGGCCAGCAAAGACTAGAACTTACCTGGAGTCATCTCCCTTGGCTTACATTTATCTTTCTCACATCACAGCTGGTGAGCGTCAGATCTTCGGTATCTTCTCAACTACATCGGATCAGGGCCACATCATCATCCTTCAGAAAAACAAGGACTCTGGGCAAGACCTCCCCAATGTTACGAGACTGTATTCTGAAATGTTAGCCAATCGGGCAGCAGAGGTTGCCGGTACCAACTGGCAAGACTGCTTCGCCTACCAGGAAAAGATCACGTTCAAGATAACACAAGTGTCTACTCGCCGAAAAGCGCATCTAGAGATCAGCGACGTCGTCAAAAAGATGCGAAAAGACGAGGTCCGACCGCAAATGATGGTGATCCAATCTTCACAGCGCAACCTGCTCGTCCATGACATTCCTGTCCTGGGAGAATTCCCCGTCTTGCCGTTGAAGTATAATGCAACAGATAGTTCCCTCCCGCCGCTTGGCTGGCAAGCTATTGTTGCCCGCAGACTTGTCGGTCATTATCTTGGCCTTGGCTCATGGATATTACATCTTACTGCACTTGCGAGATATGGTGATGTTCCATTGTGTAACTTGGAACGGGAGGATCCTCGATTCCTGATCGATATTGCCTATGCTCGTCGTCTACAGGCCAATGGAGTCGTTCTCTGGTGGTCAGCTGGTCCTCGACCGGACCACGCTGGCTATGAAAAGGATGATGTCCTTGGTCCTCTCGATGCTGTCAAGATGCCCAATGTCAATAATCCAGGTACTTTTGCCTCGGTGTGCATAGACTTGGATGTACGGAACCTTGCGATCAACACGATACTGACCTCTTCACTCATCAACGAACTGGAGGGGGCAGACTCGGTGTCGTTCAACCCGACGGCCGATGGATCCGAAACGTTGGCTTCTGATAATGCCTTTGCCAACGCTGGTGTTCTCGTTCTGCGCGAGATGGTCAAAGCCTGGTGGGCAGAGGCCTGCAAAGGTAGCACCATGGCAGACGTTTTGGTTCAACACCTTGTCCGTTGGGTAGAGAACCCAGACTCGTTCATGTACGACAGAGCATTACACTACTACGTACAAATGATGTCTCGCAAGGCCTTCCAGCAACTCATGGCAGATTTCAGACGAGTTGGGTCACAGGTTGTTTTTGCGAATGCCAACCGCTTGATTCTCCAGACAACGAAAGCTGAAGTTGGCAATGCTTTTGCCTACAGCCAGTACATCATCAAGTCGATCAAGAGTAAGCCCCTGTTTCACTTTATTGATCTTGAGATCAAAGAGTACTGGGACTACCTGGTGTGGTACGACGAATTTAACTATGGCGGCAAGGGGTGCCAGGAGGTCATTGAAGCAGACGAACAGAACCTCGAAACCATCATGCATTGGCAAATGGCCACTTTTCTCCCTGTACGACTGCAGCCGACGTTCCAGGAATGGATCATTGCGTTTATACAACTCATGCACAGCCTCAAACGGCCTACGGGCAATGATCCCGACTCAACCCCTCGCCTTACACAGCTGCCCAACCGCAATGCCGAAAACGAGGAGAATCAAATAATCCTTGGGAAGGCATACGAGAAGCCACTGAAAAGGGCAATCACCGGTCTGATAAGTCAGCAAAGGCGAGAGCTCCTGCACCCAGAACTAGCAGAAGACTATAGCTTCCCTAGTCTGCCTGGTTCTCACTTGACTCCGCGAGGCCCAATGCTAGAGTTGGTCAAGTCACTCATGCAAGTACTCTCTCTTGATAAGAACATTACTCTCGAAGCCCGTCTACTGCGTAAGGAGCTCTTGGCATTATTCGAAGTCCGAGAATTCTCCAAAGAAGGCACCTTTACAAACCCCTCAGAGAGTCTTAAGCTCGTTCAAATCTCATGCGACAGCTGCACCATGGCCCGTGACTTGGACCTCTGCAGAGATGAAGATCTGCAGGGAAATGACGGCCGAGGCTGGCAATGCAGTTTCTGCAGCACAGAGTACGACCGTGTTGCTATTGAAGAGAGATTGCTGTGCATGGTCGAGTCTTGGACGGTGGAATGGGCAACGCAGGATCTCAAATGTGCTCGTTGTGGTGCCTTGCGAGTGAATGATTTAATGGAGCATTGTACATGCAGTGGGGAGTGGAAGGAGATTGTGTCTCGAGAGGAGATTACCCGAAAGTTAAAGGTCATGAGGAAGGTGGCCAAATATTATGGGCTGAGGATGTTGAGCGATATTGTTGAAGGTCTGTTTTCGGATATTTGATGCATTAATGGTGTGAATACTGCATTACTGGTGTCTTGGGCGTAGGAATCATTGGGCGCATGAGAAACGAGAGGTCTTCATGAATTACTTATTTTGTATATTTCAGAAATACAATGTCTACATCAAAATTGTGTCTTCCAACTCACGCCATTGCAATCCTTCGCTCATGAACAAGAACTTTCTCAATACCGGTCAACTCGTCCATACTATCTCGAAACGGCCCCCAAAACATATCAATTCGCTCCAACGTCATCCCCGTATCTGCATGCGATACAGCTCTCTTGACAGAGTCCCGAAACACCTCACCCATAGCAACATACTCCTCTAGCGTCTGCCTCTTCGCATCCTCCGCACTCAATCCCTTCAACTTCACAACAAACCGGGAGACACTACAATCCTCGACCAGCCTCTTCCCCCGTATGCTCATCCACACGCCTAAACCAGCACAAATATCCCGCAGAATGTTGGGCGCCAAATCAACTAGCGCGTATGTTGCATCACTCCTCTCGTCATAGCGTTCCATCCACTTACACACGTCGATAGCAGCCCTGACAGTGCGTAGGCTCTCGTATTCGACTTTGAAATGGGTCATTTCTGCGTCCATCTTGGACTCTTTACAGATTCCGAATGCGTCGACGAAGCCTTCGATTTGCAGGTAGCAATTTACTTGTAGGAGATACAGCACGCACCGCTGCAGTTGTATGTAGTAGTCTGCCTTTGGTGCCGGGGAAATTTCATCTTTGAAGTCGTGTTGCAAGTAGCTCGGAAAACTGGTTTTCCAGTTTTCAATCTGCCCATAGAGAGCCTCTATATCTGCTGGTTTGACGCCATGTCTTCTCGTCGCGGTGTTACATAGTCTCTGTAGCATGTTTCGAGCAATAATGGCCAGGGACAGAATGGCATCTAAGTAGCCGTGCGTTTCCATTTTGGGTAGTAAAATCTTAGGCGTTGCTTCGATGTCTGTTTCGGGGATTCGCGAGGGTCTTTTGTAGTCAAGGTTGTTGAAGGCATCTAGGCCGTAGACGTGCCAGAATAAGAGTATTCGACGGTCAGCGGCTCGAGATGGCATTTCTGAGGAAGTCTCACCCTCGAGACGGTACTGCAGCGTCATCATTACGAGGGAGTCGTGTGAAAGGAATAGAGCTTCCATGTGTGTTGGTATGGGGGATGATGTGTTTTCGTATTTGAAGTTTGCCATGAGAGCAAGAGCTTCAATGTCGTCTAAGTGGGTGGTACCGCGGCCGGAGGACTGGTGCTCGAAAAAGCATTCCTTGAACTTGGTTGCCAGGCGCTGTTGGATTTCCCACTTGTTGGGAATGTTGGTAAAGGGAATGCCGCGACAGGCAATGGCGTATATGAGGGCGTGGCAGCATCGGTTTGCTTCGTAGTCTTCCCAGAAGGCGTCTTCTAGGAGGATTGGCAGGCATAATGCTGCGTGGGTAAAGTACAGCTTGAGGGCAGACTTGAAGATTTCTGAATCTATGCCACAGTTTATCCACAGTTCTTGGTGAAGGTGGTCATCTGGGGAGAGTGCTTCGGATGAAGTCTGGGTATGGCTTGGTGCGAAGCTCAGTGGCGTGTTCCATTCTGAGGATAGATCCCCCATGAAGATTTGATCAAGGAATAGGATACTGTCCGCGCTCAAGTCGAACAGGCTATCTGATAACAAGAAAGATGGTGTACCAGCAAAAGAAGTATCGTGCGGCGGGAGACTTGTCACAGTTGCATCTAGAGCTGATGTTGGCGGAACGTCTTTGAAAGCGGCAACACCGGGTTCTTGGGAGCTTCTTGTGTTCGAGGTATCAAGATCAGTTCTCTCAGTTTGTTTTCTCCTTTGAATACGAATGTCATTAGAATCGTCGATATTGCACGGAATCTGTCGCAAATCGCACTGAGAGCAGGTCGTTTCGCCTTGAGAAACTCGAGCAGCTCGGTTACACTTGATTTTTCGTCTGTGACAGAAATCGCACGATTCGCGCTCTAGTCCGCGTTTTAACCGCATTCTTGGCTTTTTAAATTGTTCTTCCTGTAGGTTATGGAGTTTTGTCGGCTTCGTGATGCAATTAAACGCGGGATATTGGCGGAGGATATGCGGAATGCTCTTGTTCATGTTTTGGACGGCCTGGATGGCGGATGTCTTTGTTTGGGGTTGAGGAGCGGGGCTATGGCGGCGATTTTGCGGCGATTTCAAGGGCTATTCATGGCACAAGTTGCGCGTCCCCTTTCGCGGTAGAAATGAATAAAGGCTCTGGGTTTTGATTTATTTCGAGTAATGATCTTTTCATTTATTCTGTTGAAGCTATTAAGAGTCCTGTGTGTGTACCTGGCCTGGCCATCATGGATAACAACGCGACTTCGACCGCCAGGGTGTCACCCAACGGAGTAGGAGCCCTTCCGTTTACACCTCTTCTCGCACCAAGTGCCATATTTACAACTATATTTGGAGTATTGCTAGTCTTGCATGCCGTCTTGGCATGCAAATTTAGACGCTATTACGGATATGCCATAGGAATGATTTGCGGTCTTCTCTTGGAGTTTCTGGGCTACATAGCCAAGGTGATGCTGTCAAAAGACAGGAAAGACAAAAATGGATATATAATGTACGTCAAAAAAAAAAAAAAAAAAAAAGCATATTTCAAGCCCAAATTATTACGCAGCCGCCACTTACAAGACGCTTAGGTACATTATTGGCTTGACGCTTGGTCCGACGTTTCTATCCTCATCTCTATACCTCGGAATAAGCATGATCCAGCGACACGATCCCCAGGCACGAATAAAGTACATAGGCCCTCGACTCTTTGCTACCCTTTTTATCCTAGGGGATTTTGCTTGCCTCTGCTTTATAGGATGTGGGGGATCTCTTGCAGCCATTTACGCGGATAGTCCTGTTGGCATAAATCTGATGATAGCTGGGTTGGCTACACAGGTTTTGTTTACGGCCATATTCTGTCTTGTTCTGTTTCTCGTGTACAAGAAGATACAATCGAGAATAAGATATGATAGAATGCGGTGGTACATGCTTGGTATGTGAGGATGCCTCAGACAACTTCAGATCTAGGACTAACTAGGACAAACTAGGTGCCTCAGTTACCGCGGCCTGCCTCTTCATCCGCTCGTGTTGGCGTGTCGCTGAGTTAAGTGAGGGGTTCAACGGTCCGCTAGCGTCCAAGGAAGGGATTTTTATTGCGTTGGATAGTCTTCCTATGGTTGCTATGTCTGTTTTGCTGACATTGTTACATCCACAGTACTGGTTTGGGCATGGAAGTCAGCCAAACAAGCTGGTGGACGAATACAATCTTGTGGGCAATATGAGGAGTGTGTAAAGATTAATGTTGGGTAGAACTGGTATGAAAATCCAGCCAAACTTCCTTTCCTGTTTTAATAGTAGATTTTTTTGGATGTTATAACTCATGCGTCTGGCTGTTCTGTGTTCCCTTTGCAAGCTGCAAGCGCAGACACCACATGCGTATTGCATTGCAGACACAAAAGTGATGCACGATTCGTCAGCCAAACCATGGATTTACAACTACATGATGATCAAATAATTATTTGCACTCCATTTCATGTAACTTAGATCATTTTCCAGTTTTTTAAACCATGGATTATTAAATGTCGGTGGTTCGCCCGGAGGCCGCCTTCCCCTCCCAAGGCATCCACGAACTCTTGCAAGGTCAGGGTCTGCCTTGTCGTTGGCCCCCATCCCATGCAGCAGGCATGGATGGTCGCTCCTTCCCCAAGATCTCTTTGCTCCTTTGTTCCCGTTACACTTGAAACCTTAGACATCGAACAACGACATTGTGCCATTGTCGTGGATTTATTTTAAACTTCTGCGGATTTGTGTAAAACTTTTGCAATATTAGTTTTCTCTCAACTCAATACAACGCAAACCTACACTCTATTATACGTTAACACGGCCAGGAATGCCACGACGGAGCGCAAACCGGCCCCGCCCACGGAGCCTCCCGGCGGCGCCTCTCCCGGCATCGCAAGTACCATGTCAATTCCTATCTCCAGAAACAGTTGGCCATGCCAATGGCTTCAGCACCCTGACTCCGTTCCGCGAGGGTTTCAACGAATTACAGTTCTATCCAGAGGAATTTCACATATGCATCACAGAAACAGACGTTGCACCGCTGTTCCCCGCCGACTCTGTGAAACTTTCGCCAGCACCACAATATGACTTCGGTTACAAAGATCTCATTTCGAATAATGACATATTCTATCCACATCATCGTCGCCCTCGCATCCTTCCATCCGAAAATCCAAGTACAATCAGCGGTGATGCTCCATCGTCCGCAGGCTCAACTTTCTCTCCTGTTCAAACAGAACAAGGTGAACCATTTACTGGTCAACGGTCCCCCTGCCCAAGTCAGCTGGGCAAGACGGTTAGCGCAGTAGATGCGGAAGAAGAGGCCAAGGACAGGCTCGCAGATTACCAGAAACTCGTTTGCTTGGGGCCTCAGTGCCACATGTCGTTCCAGTCTGATATTGATCTCCGAACACACGTTCAGGCAGTTCACAATCACACATGCAGTTGGGCTGGTTGTCGACATCCGAGTTTTGCCTCCCGCAAAGAACTCGCCTGGCACGTCAAAGCCGAGCACTTACTCATATGTCCAGTGCTAGAGTGCTCCGATGAATCGTTTCAGAGCAACCGCGAGTTGACCTCACATATTGCAGTGGAGCATCCAGAGTCCGGGAGGGATGTTGTCAAGGAATGGGAACTGCCTCCCCCCGCAACCGACACGAATGAAGTGACTCTTCAAAACGACCACAGCGTTGAGTCGACTCCAACAAAGTCAACTATAAACATTGATTCGAAATTCAAGGCAGCTGTGAAGGAGGTCATGAGTGTGGCCAGAGCCAAAAAGAAGTGTCAGGAGCGCCTGTGGAATGTTGTGGAGAAGAAAGCCAGGAAGAGCAGTGGTATGTTTGAAAACAATCCATCTATCCCATATATTGGTATTATACTGTTTTTCTCTTTGCGGCAAGCCTCAGTTCTCCGCTAATCGGACCAGGCACGCCAAGAGCAGCAGATAGCCCAACCGACCTTGTCCGCAGCCGCGCATCTCGTGCGTTGGAAGCCGCCAGTTTCCCTCTGGTCTTTGAACATGCCGTCCTCCCCTTTCTCGCCGAGTTCGTCCCCAAGTGGTCTGGCCCTCGACACGTAATCTCCTGCACGAGAGGACGAACGCCTCAGCATCGTCGAATTTGCATAATGACAACAGCCATGCTCTCGCGAACGCGGAAGATCATCATTGCCCGCCATGTGGCTGATCTGCTCCCTGAAAAGTACAGGCGAACAGTAAGCTTTGTGTTTTCTGTCGGCCAAATAAGTCGTGCCGCCCGTTGGGCCAGAGGCCTCAGCAAGGAGCACCCAGACGACGTGCGATCCGCTCGAAATCCCTACCATTTCACCAGCCCGTGTATGGGAGACAGTGTAGGTATTTCGCGCGAGGGTCATGTTGAGGAGAGTACAGCAACTCTGGGCCCATGCCTAGATGTTGATCGGGGGTCATACTGGCTTGTCAACTTCCACCCATTTTTGGATGCATACCGGAATTTATCCAAGGTCAATGTTGAACACCCTTCTCCACAGGATCGAGAGCCGTGTTTGGTTGAAGGCCACGACTGTCTATCGCAGGAGCCAAGCTTCAAGTTGGGCATCGTTACGGTCACGTCTGGTCTGAATCTGAAGACAACAAGAATCTCCCATGATCCTTATTGGGAAGACAACGACCTGGAACAGCCGCTGGTCGTCACCGACTGGGCATTGGTAACTTCTAACAAATCGGTAGGCGGTCGTGCAAACATGCTTCGTCGCTTCCCGTCCGAAACACAGCCGCCCATGGTTGAGCCGCTTGTCAAATCAGTTTGCAGTGGAGTGAGCGGCATCATCCCCGGTGCTACTGTCCTCTCTAGTGGTCGAACATCTGGTTATCAGAGGGGAATGGTGTGTGAAATTCCTGCCTACGTCAGTGCGGAGGAGAACGGCACGGGCAAAGCAACTCGTGAATGGTTCGTGGAGGAACCATATTCTCCAACAAGCAATGAGGATGCCTGGATAAGGGGAGGCATCGGAGTCGAGGGCGACAGCGGTGCGGCCATCGTAGACGCAGAAACAAACCTGCTCTACGGCCAGCTCTGGGGTCGTAACAAGTACTGGGGACCTGGCCCTCGAATCACATTCTTTACGTCCGCCGCCGATATCTTTGATGACATTCAGGAGAAGTGCGGGTTGCAAAGTCGGCCCAAGTTGCCTCAGATTCGAGACGAAGCAGACCGCTACGCTGTCTACCCTTCTTGTAGGCGCTGCTACGACTTGAAAACGTACCTAGACAGCCGGAGAAGCTCGAGGGTGTCGTTACAAAGCATGATAAACTACAGGAGCGATGCAGATCATGACCTCACGTCGTCGATTGAGAATGTATCCGAGCTAGCTACACCACGGGATTATCCGCGCGGCAGTGGCACTGGTATGGAGGAAATCGGCGCATCCTTCACTACCACTAGCTCCCCAATACCGCCTTTCGGCTTCTCAGCTGGTTCACCACCTGTGACATGGACGAGTCCATATGCGCAGACGCTCGTCATCGACGAACACACCGCTGTCGATAACCCCAAGTTCCGGGACGCCATTCTCGAGGCAGCCGCCATGGAACCACCGCCAAAACGGAGATCTATCTGCCTAGACCAGGGCCGCCTATTCGCGACGGATTACAGCATGGGCAATCAACCAAAGAGGAAGAGAACTGGCAAGTAGAGCACGATCGCATCAGCCGGCAAAACCACCGCGAGCCATCTTCTTAGCCCGGGCATCCCTCCTGTTGTGGTTTGCCCTGGAGCCCTTGTGCGCTTCTTTATTCCTCCTCGCCGCTTCGGTTTCCTTCTCGCCCGTCGGTCCGGCAACATTACCTCCGCGACCGCCTCGTCCTCGTCCTCTGCCAGCGCCACGGCCTCCTCTCCCTCCTCTCCCACCCCTGCCAGCTCCTCCGTCAAAGTCACTGTCTTCAGTACCCGAGCCAGCTGGACTGGCTCTCCAGGCTGTACGCTCAACCTGGGCTTGTTGTCCCGCAAAAGCGTACTTCGCCTCTAATCTCCTCTTTTGCTGAGGATTTCGTGCCAGCATAACCGCCCATCCCTCGATGGCTTCATCCGTCATGCCCGTCTCCTCCCTCAGCTTCGTGCGCGGATTGCCTCTTCTGGTGCCAGCGTCTCTGGCAAATATCCTCTCATCCGATTGGTAGGCTCGGAAGAGGACTTGTTCGTTTCCATCATTCACCCCATCGGCTTCCTGGTTCATGGTATCGACGGTGCCACCAACATCGTCAGCGTCATACGTGTCATCACGCTCATCATCGTCTGAGTCAAATGACGCGAGGGCAGAAAGAATAGCAGCTTTGTTTGGTGCCGTGGATTTATCTCGAAGGAGTTCATCGGCGTTCTTTTGCGGTTTCTTGCCAAACGAGATTTTTGATACATCAGCGCTGAGGCGGTCAAAGTCATCATCGTCGAATACGTTCCGCCGGGTCGGAAGTTGCGGAGGTGTAGATCGAGGCGCAAGGTCTGGCTGAGGAACTTGAGTAGATCTATGTACCAACTTGTTAGCAACTTCGGCAGAATCACAGCCATCAATAATGACGTATTTAATGTCCACGTACAAAGGTTCGCTCCTATCCGCCGTAGCCAAATGAGATGGTAGCGACTCAGCAAGCAAATTTGCAACAACCTGTTCCACATCATCCTTATACTCATCCAGACACCTGGAGACAAACCCAGACCCCAAGTCCGGGAACAAGTCCTGAATCTGAGTAATCTGACTCAAACGATGAACATGCATCTCATCCTGCACATCCTCATTCGTCTCCCTCCCCTTCCCCTTATCAACCTTCCTCCTCACCAGTCGTTTCGGTCTCACCATCGGGCCCTTCCTAAACGACTCCAACACCGCAATCCTCTTCTTCAAGCTCTCCGTCGCAGCGCCATTCTCCTCCGCCCTCCTCAGCAGAACCTTCAGCAGCGGCGTCGCAGTCACCAGCTCCGCGACAAGCGAGTCGTTTACATTCAACGGGCCCGCCTTGTGCGCCTCCGCAGCGCTCTTCAAAGCAAACAGCTGGTCATTCAGCATAGACCATTTCTGCGGCTCCGCCTCCGTAAGTCCAACGATGCAGAGATACGTCGTCGTGATAATGGCCTTGCGCAGCGGCGGATTCATAACCTTGAAGCACGTCACCAGCCCATCGTAGAAGTCTGATCCGGCTAGTAATTGCACGCATGCGTGCGGCGACACATGTAGCAGCGGGTTCAGCGTGGTGAGTTTATCCTCCACTAGTTTCAGGTCCCCCTTGATGCCGGAGTCGAGGTGTGGGATGAGGAGTTTCTTGAGAGCCGTGAGAGACGCATCGATGTGTGTGCTGGATGAGTGGGTGGTGAAGAGGTGTGCTATGGCTGGATATGTGCGCTTCTTGGGGTATATCCTTGCAAAGGCGGCGAGGAACGAGAGATCTAGTAGCTCTGGCGGGTTGAGGAGTTTGAACAGCCGCAATGAGAGGTGGAATACGGGTCGGAGGAGGAGCTTGGACTTTGATATGGATGGCGTTTCGGCAACTTGGTGGACAAAAGTTGATGTAAATCTGACGAGTGAGGTGTGTGTATGAGACTGCTTTTTGAATTCGTCATCCGAGAGGTCTAGATAGGCGTTGCAGAGTGTCGTCCATGCGTCTATGAGGGCATCCCATTCCGCCGGCGGGAGTTGTTGCTGCCATGTTGCCTTGGGGAAGGCTGCCAGCGGTGGAAGCGACATCTCTATGTTAATTGGAGAAAATACGAAGATGAAGAATCTCAATTCAAAGATTTGTTAAGAAACATGCGCCATTGTACCGGGTTCACAGCCCGTTATATCACACCCAGGCCGGATGATTCATTCTCAAGCTGAGTCGCTGACACTCAAGCTGCCAGCTTCACACCCCACCATCCATCCCTCCATGCAAGAGCACGTACCTCCCTCCAAACCAACCAATCACCATCCACCCAAACAGGACTAGCGCCCACAAACCCAACTTTCAAATTTACCCAAAAACGCACCCCCACCAAAAAGTTTCCCATCTTCACCATCCTAATTCAACCACCAACTTCATCACTTTGCCGATACGTCGCCGCCTTCCTCGCGATCGAGTCGTGAAGTTTCAGCCCAAAAACCGCAATCATGTCTTACAACAAAGCCGACAAGGATATTGGCGAGGCTCCCGTACGTTTCCTGCCACAATCTTCCCACCGAGCGTCCCAACTAACGTCAAACAGAAAGCCCACAAGATCCGCATCACCCTCACCTCCCGCAAGGTTAATGTCCTCGAGAAGGTGTGCACCGAGATCCTCGAGCGCGCCAAGAGCAAGGACCTGCGTGTCAAGGGCCCCGTCCGTCTGCCAACCCAGACTTTGAAGATCACCACCCGTAAGACTCCTTGCGGTGAGGGTTCCAAGACGTGGGATTCTTATGAGATGCGCATCCACAAGCGTCTTATTGAGTAGGTTTTATTCGTCCTTGGTGGAGGGTTTTCGCTAACATGGTGCTAGTCTGCATGCTCCTACTGAGGTTGTGAAGCAGATTATTGTCAATATTGATGCTGGTGTTGAGGTCGAGGTTACCATTGCTGCTTAAGTGTGGTGATGTAGCTGGCTCAGATAGGTCAATATACTGGGTTTACTAAGATTATAACTCGTGACTGTAGATTGGAGGTGACATGTGGACTGCAATTGACTGATATTGTAGAAGGTATTTTGTAACCCCATGGTTGTCTCCTATTTACGATACTTGATCCCCAGTACCCAATCAATCATGTTCTGTATTTAAATCCATCAACGCCGTGATATGCTGCAGCTTATACATCCCAATTGTCCGGATAACCCGATTATTGCTCTACTCAAATATATACAACATCCTCAAAAATCCCACCGCGTGCATTCTCGTGGCGGCGGCAAGTCAGGCATTATACCATTTGCAAACGTGCCGGTTTGAGCAAACGACGCCCATTGGTTCTTGGATTGCTCATCATAGGCATCCGTAGGCAGTTCAGTGTCCTTGTAGTAACCCGGCGCACCACCAGGGAACCATATGCGTGTCCAAGTTCCATCGAATGCTCTGATGCCTGGCTTTCCTTCTTTGTATGTAACCGGCTTGCCTCGGAACGCGGCCAGCGACCCATCCATGTTTTTGGATGCGTAGCTCTCCAGTGAAGGGTGCTGCTTTGTGCTGTCCGGGGGATATGGGTTTCCACCGCCTGTGGCAGGGGCTGCTACTTGTTGAGGTTGGTTACTAGATGCGAATGGATTTTGTTGCTGTGAGGCGCCCTGACTAAATGGGCTGGAAGCATTCGCTCCAAATGCACCGTTGGGTTGGTTTTGCGTGTTTTGCGCAAAGGGGTTGCTCGCTGGCTGGCTGTCTGCTGTGGTTGTTGAAGCAAAGGGATTAGGTTTGGCACCTTGGCCGAACGGACTCTGGCTTTGTGCCGGTTGTTGGCCAAAAGGGCTGGACTGGGCCGCGTTTCCGGCCTGGTTTGAGGTATTAGATCCAAAGGGGTTCGGTGTAGCATTATTCTGGCTGGTATTCGAGCTTGCAAAGGGGTTTGCTGCCGCGGGAGCTTGTGTGTTGTTGTTGGCCGTTCCAACAGATCCAAATGGACTTGAGCTTTTGTTTGCCGCGCCGCCAGAGGCAAAGGGATTCGGCTGCGAGCCCATTTGACCAACTTGACCAAAAGCGCTGGGCTGTGAGTTCGCAGGCTGCGCGGACTGACCGAATGCTGGCGCTCCAAAGGGACTCGGTTTAGCTCCAAGGGCGGATGCTTGTCCAAAAGCAGATGTAGGTTGAGAAGGCTGGCCAAACGCCGGGGCCGACGGTTGTGAAGGCTGTGAAGGCTGTGAAGGCTGTCCAAAGGGTGAGGCTTGGGGTTGTGAAGATGATTGCTGTCCGAATCCTGAGGCTGGCTGTGACGGCTGACCAAATCCCGAGCTTGGCTGAGCTGGTTGACCAAAGGCCTGTGTTCCAAAGGGATTCGGTCGTTGTCCCAGGGCTGCTGGCTGTCCAAATGCACTCGGCGTCGGCTGGGAACTACCTCCGCCAAACGGGGAGGTTGTGCTGGAACCGGTACTGAACGGATTCGCTTGTGCCGGCTGAGCCATGCCCACCGGTCTCTTTCCAACCTCGAATTCGCCGAAAGGAGCACCTTGAGAACCTTCTTGACAGATATCTAGTCGGTTGGGGTGCTTGTTTTCGGCCTCCACAATGAATCGAGCAGCGTCTTGTGCGTTTCGTGCCGCGTTCTGCATTTGTTGTTGCGCATTTTGGTAGAGCTCCTGTGCCTGATTAAGCTGCAAAGAAACATTAGCGCCAGTTCCTGATGGTTGTGTGAAGATGTAATAGTGACCAACTCACAGCCTGCTGCTCATTCCCTGCCGCCTTGCCCATCATATAGTGTAGTCTCATCTCTTCAAAGCTCTGTTCCCGAGGGTACCCTCCAAAGAGCTGCTCTGGGGCATTTCTCCCTGGCGCGTAGGCCGACAGGATCCATTGGGGTGCTTCGCTCGTCAGGTCCTTCTCAATCGTGTCGACCGCGATGTTATACCTGTCTAGAGTGTCGAGAGTCAGTGCCATGGTTCGTCAAGTCGTCGAGCGGGTAGGCATCGCATACCAAAGGCATTTTGTAGCGGTCCGCTCCCACCGCCTCCTGCTCCGGAAGATAGAGCGCCGAAGCGGTTCTGTGGTTGATTTCGATTGTTTCCAGCTCCGGGATGTTCAAATCGGCAGCTGCCTGCATATGGTGTTAGAGAGGATTCGTTGCAGGCAAGCGCGCATTCTTTCGCGTGAAAACGCTGAGGGCGACCGTGCGCAAACGTCTGTATGCGACAACTCTGCTGTCATTGGGATGAACATACTGCCAAATTTGCAATTTCCCTGCTGGTAGAATTTGCAAATCGCCATATTGGGCGTTCGCTCGAACAAAGGGCTCGAGGATCAATCGGTCGGTCGGTCGGCGATCTATAACTTCATGTCGGGAACAGAGGCAAGCCGAAGGATTGAGGCTCTCCGGAAACGCGGCTGGTACGAATTACTCAAGCTCGAGAGTGTGCAAATGCTTTGTTGAGCAACGAACGTTTGGACGGGGGTTGAGTTGGGAGGTGGAAGTTTGACGCGAAAAGAAATCCATCAGCCTTGCCCCAGCCTTGGTGGGAGGTGGAGACGTGGTTGTGTTCTAACTGTGCATCTTCAATCAATGAAACAATATTTGGCCTCGAATCATTGGAAGCACCTTGCTCTTTTTTTCTTTTTTTTTATGATTATTTTCTTTCTATAAGTATAGACTTATTTTATTTTATTGAAAATGGTTCTGCGAACAGTTTACTCCTCTCAGTTGTCAATACTCCACGCAAACGGCAGAGCATGTAATGCCCATCCCGCTCAATTCAAGACTCATAGCTCAACAGTCAACCATCCCCCCTACGTATCATGTCAATCAAAATATTCCATCACACTCACTGACAGACATAACAGCACAAGTCCTCAAGACTCAAAAGATTACATTTTATTCCCAAAACTAATCTCTTAAACCCCCATCCCACCTCAGAAGCCAAACAAATAAACCGTGCCCAGAAAATGCCGTCCATGATGCCGTTGAAAAAAAACCAGTTGACATTATGCATAAAAATCCCTTCCACCCCTTTTATTCAACACGATGAGCTCCTCATCCATCCCCCTCACATTCAGGCCTTCTCGGCCCTCCTAAACTCAACCATAGGACCCTTCTTGGCGCTGGTAAACGTATCAACCAGCTGGAACTCAGTCTCACGGTGACGTCCCCATTCCAAATCGGCGTGACCCTCACCAGGGTCAACGACACCAACAGCCCTTCGCAAATCATACATGTAAATAGTCCTAGCCAGGGTGGTAGTCATCTCGACGTAGGCAAGACCCTTGCCGATGCAGCCACGAGGTCCAATAGAGAAGGGGCAGAAGGCGCTCTGAGCGAGGGCAACGTCGTCGGCGGTCATGGTCTTGCCAGTAAGAGGGTTGACTTCGTCGCGCAACCACCGCTCGGGAGCATAGCCATATGGAACAGGGTAGTAGTTCTCGTTGTGGTGGATAGTGTAGTGAGGAGTTCCGACAACAGTTCCCTGGGGGAGAGTGTGGCCGTCGATGGTGATGCCGCCGGCGAGAACTTCACGGGGCAGGATGCCGCCGACAGAGGGGGACAGACGCATGGCTTCGTCGACACAGGCGCGGAGGTACGTGCAGGATCCGAGAGCAGGGCCGTGGACAATCTCCTCGACGTCGCTGAATTTGTTGCGGATTTCTTCGGTGACGCGCTTGAGAGCGTGGGGATTGCGGACGAGATAGAACAGAGTTGAGGCCATGGCGGTGGAAGTGGTGTCTGAGCCGGCAATGATGCTATTTCAGACTCTAGTTAGCATTGTTTTCCCTCTCTCCTTGGATTTCCAACATTTTGTCAGGATAAGCACAATTTCCACTTACAGCAAGTTGGATTCACCCCAAAGCTCAGGAGTGCTGAAACCCTGTCCAGTCTCGGGATCACGAGCCTTGAGCAGATAGTAAAAGAAGTCACGACGATCCGTCTCTTCACCTAGCTTCGTTCGCTCAGTAAGCTGGCCCTTGCTGTAGGCCATGTATCGCGCCCGACCAGCAGCCAGCTTAGGGAACAGGAACTTGTCAATCTTGAGCTTGTCAACGATGGGCATGGTGCCGCAGATGAGATGGCGAGTGGTGGCAGCCTCGACGAGCTCCAGGGCAAAGCGGTTATCCGGCTTCTCCAACATGTGGAAGGCCTTGCCAAAGCTGAGATCGCCCAGGATATCCATGGCAAGGTAGTTGCACCAGTCGCTCATGTTGCGCGGCTTCGTCCAGCCCTTGGCGTCGACGCCGCTGTCGCTCATGCCAATCTGCTCGCAAAAGGTGCGCACATTGCCCAGGATGTAGCGCTGCATCTCCTTCATGGCGCTCTCGGAGAAGGCGTGCGAGAGGACGCGGCGCTTGCGGGCGTGCACGTCCTTGTCGCGGGTGTTGTGGGTGTTGGCGGCTGGGTGCACGAAGGCATCGTAGAATTCGGCCTTGCGCACATTGGACTTGAAGCCGTAGATGTCTTTGAGGGACTGGTTGGAGTTGAAGGAGACGGAGTTGGGGCCAAAGCGAACAGCCTTGCCTGGAGGTGGTGGTCTTGTCAGTAAATGTTTACTCGAGACAATTGTGACATTTTTCTCTTACCATATTTCTGGTGCATGCGCCAGAATTCAAGGTGGCGATCGCCCTTATAAGCATGGTAAAGCTGGTAGGCGTCTGTGATTTTGGCCAGAAAAGGACCAGGATACTTGGCGAGAGGGTGGAAGAAGACCCTGTACACGACAAGGCCGAAAGCCTGGGAGAATTGATGTTAGTACGATTCTGCGTATTTATTTTCTCTTGATTCAATTCCTCCATTGTTTTGCACCGCCAAACACTTCAATGGGAGGCGGGTGAGCAGTGAGCACCATCGCCCAAAGCTTCATATCGTCGCAGCCATGACGCTCGCCCACCACACCAGCATCACGATTCACCACTTCATCTCACATCATCTCACATCATCACCATCATCATCATCATCATCATCCGGTATCACCGGAAAAGAAAAAAAGCAGCAACACTTACATAGAGCACTCCAGCTCCAGCCAGCAAGGCCAGGTACTGAGATAAATGTCCCAGATCAATCTCCATATTTGATCAGCGTGTCGAGGACTGACAAAGGTCAAGCAAGCAAAAGACACAAAAATATCCAGGACGAAAAAGCTAGAGCAGCAAAAGGGCCGCGCAAAACTCTCTTAAACAAATTTACAGTCTACCAGGGAACCAGCGCCCCCTCTCTCGTTTGTCCTGAACTCTCCACAAAGTCCAAAGTCCGGGCCCTCCTCTTCGTAAACAGACAATTGCGCCGGCGTCATCAAGATGGAATTTTGAAGAGCCTTTACGATTTCTGACGAGTGAGATGCCGTGGATTGGAGATGCATGCGGCTTTCCACGGCACAGAATGGCACCTGCGCCTGGGCGCGCCTGGCATCAATCTGTGGGGGAAGCAGTTATCGATTAGCTCGAAGAATGTGCAGATGTGCTGGGGGCTGGAAGATCCGCGTGCCGCACTGGGATTTGGGGGAGAGTTCGAGGGCATTTGGGGCAATTTGGGGACAACACTCAACTGGAGTCGGGGGCGGCTAGGTTCGGGCTGCCTCGCGGGCTTGGGGGAACAGTGACATGCACTGGAGCCAGGCATTAATTGAAGCACGCATTGGCGGACGAGACAAGGCAAGACATTGGTCACACACCGTTTGCGTTGCAAAAGCATGGCATCATTTACTGCAATGTCTCACAGCGCCCCGGAGCTCTCGGCACGTCTGGACCTGATTGATCAGCCGCCATTTGAAGCTGAAATGGCTTGGTGCATTTAAGCAGCTGAATGTGGACGTGGTCCAGAGTACAAGCCAGCATTCAAGGCAGCCAGTCTGGTTTGGTGGTACGGAGTACTGTAGCATTGGACTGTGCCAACAGTCTGCAAAGACACAATGTGTCTGGTATTCCGTAGAATACAAATATCTTCCTCACTGCCATGCTCACCAAACAAGCGGATTGCTTCGGCACCCCAACATCACCCATCCATCGTGTCAGATTAATACCCACAGCCTGAATTCAACTTTTATCCACAAGACACAAAACGCAGGCACGAAGTGACAAGCCATCATGCATCACCAGCCAAGCTACTCCGTCCACTCACAAAGACAAGCACAGTACTACAGCTGTACCTTTCAGCATTCAGCCAAAATAAGCTATTGCAAGGTAAAAGCAAAAATTGCCCTCGCCTTGCGTTCGGCAACCTCCGCGTGACCTGACTTAAGCCGGTGTTGGAATACATTCCGCTTGTGGTTCCGCCCCTAGAAAGGCCGGGAAATGTGGGGCCGTTGGCCCAGATATCCCGTCGACTGCCGCTCTGGGGCGCTTCTGGCACCGTCGGATCAGCAGGGGGTCAGTGTCGCTGTTGGTGATTTGATCTTTCACTGATTTGCCAATAGTACTAGTAGATGTTATCAGTGGTGATGACGTTTTGGGGAGAGGTGAGAGATGACTCGGGTTCGCAATGCAAGTTGTCTCGGGTGTTTTGTGTGACTGTTCATTGTGCTGAAAGCAGGTCTGGGTGCGTGTCTCAGATGGTTGCGTTGGTCCCAACCACAGCACAACTGGTAATGAGGCACGTTTCTCACCACGAAATGGCCTTATAATTTCCATTACGGTTGCCAATGTACACTGTAAATTTTTGCTTGTAGTTGCTATGATACCTCCTGCACATAGCATAATATGTCGTGGAATGTCTCTCATCTTGCCGAGTTATCAGCACAAGACGGCGGACATTCTTGAAGTAAATATAATAGGAAATGGCAACACTTCACACAAGCATAAATAGACTTTCTTATGTCTGCAAATTATATTCTCACTAAATAGCCGCTCTCCCTCTCTTCCATTCAAACCTATAGTACATACCCAGCACCAGTTTTCTGCTCCCCACCACTTAATTAAAGTATCTAGGCTCGTCAAAGACGTGATATCTATGATCTCGGACACCCTGTCCTCTAAACATGGCAGGGAATCTCCACCCTTCAGGAACTTCAGACTCTTGCACGCGGCGGTTACGTTCCTCCGCAGACACAGAGTCGAGCTGCTGGGCTTCAGCAGCAGAGTTGGGGATAACAAATTTGGCCACTTGCAGCTCAGTATCAGTAATGGTGCTCCTGCTCACACGAGCGTAGCCAACACGCTTGAGCCTCTTGAATAGGATGTACTCGCACCATCGATCCCAGTCGGTGGGATCAACGTCGTGCATGCCAGACTTTTGGCTCACATAAGTGTTGTAGTTGCCTTCGAGGGGCTTCGTGACGAGGTAGCTGAGAAGGAAGGCAGGTCGCGGTGTAGAGCCCATGAGTTGCGCAAGATACTCGGACTGCAGGCGTCGATCCTCAGGGTCCTCTTCCTGTCCGGAGTGGAAGACAAACACGTCGACTAACTCGCCGTATACGTCGAGTGTGGCGTGGATAGCGGGTGCCAGTTCGCCTACAGGGCTGGGGAGGAGATGGTGTTTGGACTCGACAATGGGGAACTTGGAAAGCAGAGCAGCGCCCCAGGTGTGCTTGTTGGGGCCAGGGCCGTAGTCGACGTACATGCCCAGATCCTCGGCCAGGAATTGCGTAGTGTCACGGTTGCCCATGATGATGCGTTGGAGATCAGATTCGAGGAGGCCAACCACATCAAGCTCCAGTTCCTTGATGAGGTCTCGCATACGGTACTCGGAAGACCACATATCGTTGTCAAGTGAGAAATGAATGGTCCAGATACCAGCCGTGAGGACTCGGTCCTTGGCGTGATACGGTTTGTAGTCGTTGGTGGGGAACCGCATAAAGGCTGCGCACAAAAAGAGAACGTTGATGATGATGGTGGAAACTCCGAAATATTTCTTGTGCTGGGATGCAGAAGGCCGACGAGGCTGCTGTTTGCGTGGCTGACTGGCGTTGTAGTCGTAAACGCCAGCACCAATCAACCCCATCATCGAGTACATGATCCAATCCGTGTGTTCACGAACAAGCGGACCGCCAGGAACGAATGCATACGCAACCACCCAGACGTGGAAGAGAACCAGGAATACGTAGATGAAGAACCCGAGGCCAAAAGTAACAGCAGGTTTCTTCTTGGAGGCGTTGCTAAGAAGGGGCACAGCAACTGCCATCAAGTACGCAGCGGTGACGAGACCACCATAGTATCCAAACCAGTGGCTATAGAAGGTCAAAACCAGCGCACCGGCAGTGCCCACTGCGTACTGTGGCCAGCTACCAGCAAGGGACGGTTTGTAGATTCCGACAAAGAGGCCTGCAGACATGGCCGCAAGAGTGCACCAACCATGCGTGGAAAAGTAAGGTCCACGGATAGGGAAACCCTCCCATACCCAAAGGATCATGGTGCTGGTATCAGACAACAATGAGTGCATGCCAAAAAAGACACCACCGATACCACAAGCAGCCAATACGGTCGAGCCTCTCTGTATGCCTTCCGAGGATCCGCTGGTCAAGGGGGCCTTGCGGGTGAAACGCAACGCGGCCAAGAGTCCAAGCACAAGACCAGTTAAGTTCCATCCACCGTTGGCCTCGTGCATGATGGGCCAGATAGGATTGTTGGTCTGCCAGGCGAACTTGGCAGTTGCGGAGAGAATAAGACCGACAAGCAACCCGAGGACCTTGGATTCGAATCTTGCTTCATGCAGGGACTCGGCATGGAGTGTAGCAACCCAACCCAACGTCGACATGGCAACACCAAAGCCCACCGTAAACAAGCGGCGGGCGGGATCCAATACCAAATAAGCCGCAACGCCAGAAAGAGAAAGGAGATGGACGATTCGCTGGTTGCTGATGATGACGGATCGAAGAGGTCCAGCCAGGAGAAGAGGCGAGACCGACACTAAAACGAAAGCTTCATATCCAGATATACCCATGTGCCAAAGAGGGAAATCTATTCACACATTAGTTAGTATGGCCAAATCTGTGCCACTTGCCAAGAGATCAGCGCACTTACACCAGACGACAAGGCCCAAGCTGGTCAACATGGACCAAAACACGAACTGACAGGAGAGTTAGACATTATCCAAGCGTACACAGCACAGACGTGACTCACCCCATGGTAAACATCAGCAGCGGTATCCAGAGCCTCAGACCAGGTGAAGCGCAACGAGTAGAGTCCACCAGTGGCCTTTTCCTTTCTTTTTCTACTGTTAGTGCCACGTACCATATACAACCCGACGGGGTACTTACTCCTTCTCCATAACGGCAGATGGCACGGACGAGCGGTTATCACTGCAAGAAGACTTAGAACATGCTCAATTTAACAAAGTGTATTGGATTCGGACTGAACAAGAAGCCAGGACTATCTTGGAAGCCATTGGACGTACCCCTTGCTCAAACCCTTGACATCCCTGATGACGACTTCAAATGTGTTATAATCCAGGGCCGTAACGGCATCGAACCCAACATCAAAGAGGATCAACGCCCACTCAAAGAACGCGTAAATGGTGTACGCTAAAAGGCTAGGTCAGTATTCGACGCAAGTGTTAAATAATGATTTAAAACGAACCTCCAGCAACACGGTGCACCTTGTGCTGAATAAAGAAATAAATAAGAGGCACGAGGGTACCGAAGAAAGCACTGGCAAGATACTTTCGGTACTTGATAGCCTGAGGATTCGGTGGGCTAAGAGCAATGCATCCCAAGGTCCACGGCAAAGTGGCAACAATATATGAAATCATGAGAATATCATGCCAGTCGTGATCGTCGGTCGACGTGATATAAGTCCATCCACCGCATGTAAGAGTTCGCAGGACGCCCATGGAGGCAATAAATCCAGGCAGTTTGGTACCAGGCTTCCGACTCAAAAGGTAGAAGAGTCCAACCAGCGCAAAACGAGGTCCTGTTTCCGCATTAGTGGCAGGTTCGGCAGAGATGCGGCAAATGGGGGTATCGTACCGGATGTAATAGCAATGAAGATCATGAAAAACGATCGCTCGGGGTATCGATCGCCAATTGTTGCCGACACGGACGGGAACCATTCTTGGGGATATCCGTAGAACTCATTCTCGACGATCTTGTGGTAGTGAAGGGAGACTCCGACGATCAGTGCGCTCAGGAAAGCGGCTGCGGTAAACGGTTAGAGTCATTGCCACCAATTGTACATATGTAGACGGGAGACGGTCCCAAAACTGCTGTAAAGGGCTTCATGGGCATAATGACTTACTGTATGCAACAATTGTGTGCGCCCAGCTCACCCACTGCCCCCCAAAGCTGAGGACGACGCCGCCGTCCTTGTCCTTGTACTTGGACGACATGGCGCCAACAAAAGAAACTGAAGGAGTGGAAGAAGAGAACGCAGTCAATTACAGCACCGTCCGGGACATCCGAGAATAATAAAAAGGTAGCTGGAAGGACAAGAAACGAAGGATAAACGAGGGACTTTGGGGAGAAGCAGTGGTGAGATCTGGATTTGTGGCCAGCAGAGAACCTCGGAAGCTCTGGTTTGGCGATGTGGGCACGCGTGTCCTGAAGGGGACTGCGACTGTGTTAAGTTTGCAGTCTGGAATTACAGCAGCGGACTAGCACCGCCGCCCCCTGCATTGACGCGAGCCAGGGGCAGCAGGGACACCGGTAGGGACGTGGAACATTTGATCCCAGACCCTGAGTGACAGGTATTGTGGCACGGCTGTGGCTGACCTGCGGCTGATTCGTCCAGTGTCAGCCACCAAGTGCTTCTACAACGACAAGCAAGGCTGCCCAGACTGGTGGATAGGTCCAGAGGTGCCCCGCTAAAATTTTGGTTTGGTCAACAGCCTTGGACGAAAACTTCAAGATCAGATTCGCATACCCGTCTTGCTACATTTGCATTGTGTAAATCGGGAAGATCCTTTCCTCAACAAAAGCTGCTGAGCGAGGTGTATACAACTCAACACTAGCACGCCCAACTGCTATCATGGCAGGTGTTGCAGAAAAGGCGAGATTCTACCTCGAACGCTCCGTCCCTCAACTACGAGAGTGGGAGGAGAAGGAATTGTTCTCCAAGGTATGCCCGCCAGCCGTGCAGCTGCTCTGCCAATCTTGAAATATTCTAACTTCTGGGTCCTAGGAGGAAATCCGCACCATTGTAAAAAAGCGCAACGACCACGAACACCGAGTCCTGTCGCCAGGAAACACCCCATCCGACTGGTCAACCTACGCAAAATGGGAGCAATCCCTCGAAAAACTGCGAAGCAAACGATGTCGCCGCCTTAAAATCCACCACCTCAACTCAGCACATTCTGGCCAGGGTCGCGTTCTGTCAATCTACGAGCGGTCCGTCAATAGACACCCCGGAAGCACCGACCTCTGGAAAGAGTACCTGTCCTACACGGCCAGTGTCAAGGCCGCCAAGCGATGGCGCAAGACCATGACAAACGCACTGCGCATGATGCCCACCGATGCTGACCTCTGGATCATCGCGGGCAGGCGGTCGGCGAAGAATGGCGACATGGCTGCTGCTAGAGGCTTCTTCATGCGCGGCTGTCGATTCTGCACTAAGGACTGCAAGCTGTGGCTGGAATATGCCAGGAGCGAGATGGAATGGCTCGTCAAGGTGGATCAGCGCAAGAGTGATAAGAAGACCACGGATGTCTTGCGACCTGATCGCGTTGAGGACGATGATGAGCTTCGCATCGTGGATAGTGATGATGAGGATGAAGATGATGACGGCAACATGTTGCCTGAGCCGTCGAGGGCACAAGCCAAGGTCATTGATAAGCAGGCTGCGGAACAACTCAAATCTAACCCGGCCATGGATGGTGCTATCCCCATTGCCATCTACGACATTTCGCGGAAACAAGCCTTCTTTACGCCTGAGGTGGCAGAATCCTTCTTCTTCATGTTCTCTTCGTTCAAGACTCTTTCGGTTCAGCCGAGGATTTCACAACACGTCCTGGATTCCCTGGACAGGGAGTTTACAAATCATCCCTCTACTTGCTTCTGTTACATCAGACAGCCCGTCGTTGGCGTACAGGCTAACACTGCGGATTTTGCGCGTGGATTGCGTGATGTGTTGGCACGTTTGGGCGACAAGTTGGAAGTGTCGACGGACAAGGCGGAATTAAGTCGGAAGACGGCTGTCTGGATAGATGGGTATCTGGCACTCGGTGGGCTGGATGATGGCATTCGCCAGGTTTTGGAGCATACTAAGGGGAAGTTGGTTCTGTAATGATAGCTGCGTGGTATATAGAGCGTTGGATTCTTCAGTGTTATTGGGACAACTCTGTATCAGACCTTGATGGAGCTGGGACAGGCCACCAAGCCTGCCCAGATAAATATTCCTGGTGCCCATATGATAGTCCCCCTCTTCTCTATCGCCCCCTTCTCGCTCGCTCTCTCTCTCTCCCCCTCAATAAAAAAAAAAAAGAAGCAGGAAAACGAAGAGTGAAATTCACGCAACAGGCATTGGACCTCAATTTATCATTCTGCAGCAATGGCACGTTGGTATTTAGTCCCATCACGAGTGTGCTCAGAGTGCAGGGTAAGAGCCACCCACACCCTCAGATGACAACCCAAGATTCCGGGTCGTTGGGTCCCCTTCGCAGTAGACATGGATCCCAGTTTGGATGCCCATCTCGACAGGGTGCCTGGGTGCAGAGTAAAAAATCATTGCACAAGACCCCCACACATCCAACTTGCGGGGGCCACGGCCAATGTTTAACTCAGCAAAGGATATAGGTATTTGATGCAGCAGGGACCAGATCAGTTGAAAGATTTAGCATGGAGTGAAGGTGAGGAGCTTGACATTTCGAATGAACGACTCGAACAAGCGGGAAGAACCGTTTCTTGTGACTACTGGTGACTGGGACCAAGTGTAGGAGAACCTTGCACTATTATTTTGCCGTGCGGCTATCAGAAAAGGACCTGTTGACAGCCCTGTCGATAACACTGCAGGGATGTGGACAGCCAGGCAGAGTCATGTTGACGGCCAAGTCCCCATTGACAGGCGACAATAATTTCGGAAGCAAAAAGTGTGGTTGTGAAATGCCCTTGTAAGAGTAGCAAATTTCCGTGGTTTTGCTCGCAGTATCGCGTGCAACGTTCACGGCATTCTACTCCATACTCTACCTGGGTAGCTACGAAGGCTGCCGGCAAGGGCCATGGGAACAACCAAATGTCAAAATGCGTGCCTTGCGTGCTCGACTTCGGATTCAATGTTTTCCTTGGGAGTGGGAGCTGTCTGTGGTACAAGGTGGCTCACAGTCCGAGACATACCGATCAACAACACGCCCGTTGCTGGCATGACGCAGGTTTCAACACGCTCGCCGCCTTTGTGACCGCCAGCAAATCGTTGCCAACCGAGATGGGGGTTTCATCCCAGCGCTCAGACGAATATCCAACAGAACTGCCTGGCGTGCGAGATTGATTACTTGTGCTTCGCGTGCCGTCCGTGACCACGGGGAAGAACGGCTTTGTGTCACAGCTGAACTAATTAACCCCAATGATGGACATTGGGAGGATTTCTTCCTTTGCCACCAACGAATCTCCGATGTGGGGAGGGGGCCTCAGACTTCGTGATCAAGGTTAGCAAAACCAACCGACCAAATGGCCCAGAAATTAGGAAGGAGCGGACCAGGGAAATGCAAGAGAATTGGGTCGGAGAAAACCACACGGTGAACCTCTACTGTGAATGAGACTGGGACAAATATTCGATGGATATGTTGGTGGCAATTGCCGCCTGCTCGTTGTTCCAAATGAGCATGATGGGGTGGTGATGGGAATGCGGTTGAGGCAAACATCGCGTTTCTCAAGTCAAGTTTTCTCGGGTCGTCAGTAAAACCCCCGCCCAACATCATTGTGAAGGAGTCTGGTCCAGGCCCTTGGCCCGTTCAACCATGTTTGCGCCATGCGGTAATGCGAGTTGGAGTCCCAAAATAATAAACAATCCAAAAAAAGGACACATATTTGACACTTTGGCTTTTCTTACCAACGACCCATGCAGTTGGCAGCATTCGTGGTGAGATTGATGAATACTCAAGGTTCAAAGTACCAGACCAGACCAGACCAGACCAATTCGAACCAGACTTGACCAGACAAAGCTGGGGCCGCCCAACCTAATGCAAGCCCGTGCCTACAATGCAAGCATCCGCATGGAAGACCACTCTGCAAAGACAAGAGTCACTCTCTAGTTGGTCCTCCCGCTGGCACGAGCAGCAGACGTTGAAGCCGACTTGAATGAAAATAGAAACGCGAAAAGGGAAGAGACGAAGCAACACTCCGAGGCGGTGATTTTGCATGACCAGACAGCAGAGAGCATTGACGACGGGATGGGTAGGAAGAGATTGGCCTCAAGATTGAACCAGACCCGATGTTCGAGGGCCACAATATAATCTAATGAGCCACCATCCCGGAAGCCCGATTCAAAGGACCAGACCAGACCAGACACCCCCAAACGAACACTCGACCAACGGTCTGTCTGCCCACAAAGCGTCTGGTCAATGAATCCGCGACGCTTGCGGGTGGCGGCCGCCTTGCTGCCAAGCTCCCCGACGGAAGACAAAGGGGAATAAAACATCAAATAGTTAAACTGAAATGGACATAGAGTTAAACGCCGTCGATTATGGTTCGAAGAAGAAGGAGGGAACGAGGAAAAAAAAAAGAGCGATCAAAATTCGTGTGGCCAGCTGCTGGGTCATCCGTTGCCTGAATTGACTGGTGTCTGTCTGGTGAGTGAATGATTGAAGGGCCACGCCTGGCAGGAGGTCACTCACTCACATAACTAAACCCTTCCCCCCTTCCCCGTTTCTTCCAGCCGCCACTTTCCTTTCCCATTTAAATTTCTCCTTCTTCTTCTCCGTGTTTTTTTGCTGTTCTTTCCTTGCGCGCTTGTTTTCTACATCGTCGGGCTGCTCTTGGCCGTGGTGTTGTTGAACCAATTCTGCTCCTGGACTTATACGCCACTGGATGACCTCACTGAAGCAGTACCTGAGCTGGCAACGATGAAAACGATGACCCAGTCGGCTCGGGGCGCTTGGTCGGCCACAACCACAGCGAAAATCAAGAAATGGGGGTGAAAACGCAGTCAAAATCCCCAGCAAAATCCTCGACAACGCAAATCGAATTTGGCTCATGGTTGACGCTCACTGCGAGGATTTTCGAGCATTGGGCCATGTCATGGACGAAACGGAATGACAGACAGCTCGGCTTTGGGCCACGAGGGTCTGGGTGCGGTGCAGAGCCTGGGTGTGACAGGGGTGGCCCCAAGAATCAACCGGTGCCAGGCTCCATGTCGAGACCAGCGTGGTTGGTGTCAGCTTCATATCGAGGCTGCTCCATCTCCATCTGGCACCAGACGCTCTTTGAGACCCTGGCAGCACAAAACCGACCAGACACGACCAGACAAAACCAGACAAAACCAGGACCAGACCAGACAAGACAAGACGGGACCAGACCAGGACTGTGCTGTGCTGGAGGAGCGGCATCATCAACAACGGCGTCTGATCCATCATGTCACCACCAACACCAGCCGCTGAACCCCAGGTCTGTTGGACCAATTGGGCACGCCACCGAACAGCAAAGGAACATCAATCCTCGCCTCCCACCATCAACATTGAATGGATCCTGCTTTTGATGTTCCCACATGGAGCTTGTCAGCTTTCCGAGCCGCTGCAATGGACAAAGCGAAACGCCATCGGCCGCCCTGCCCGCCATTTGCTTTGGCCAGAGGCCACGACGCCCAAGACCTGCTCGCTCAATCACACCCAGTTGGAATTGCATTCACCGTCAATTGGGCATCCAGTCACACTGTCACAGCGATCTGCTGCAAGGAAGCTAGCGTTGGATGGTGTCTGGTGTCCAGCTTGGCCCGGCCCCAGTGCCTTGCGCCTTTGGTGGGGCCGCGGGCGGGCGCCATTCTGTAACCATGCAGCTAGCCACGCTTCAGGCAAAGAAACCCACGAGATGGGTGGATGACGATGGGCACTCGTCTCTGGTGTTGGGGATTGGACTGGTACCATCAATTCCTCTAAACACGGATCCCACAGTCATTATTTCTCATGTCGTCGAGAATACCCGGAAGGAGACAGACTTAGTTCCAGGTTGGTTCCGTGCTCAAGTCCAGCGGACACAGGCTATCGGCGGTGTTCCTAAAGTTTACTGCGCATCAACTCTACTCCAGATGGTTGTCTCAAACGGATGGAATTCTAATTGGAGAACGAATGATAAATCAACCTTGGCATCCGGAGGTTTTTTCCAATTTCTTGTTCACGGCTGTGCCGTTGCCAACACCATGACAGGAATTGCAGGGCTGTCTACAACCTGGCTACGGCGAAACGCCTCACGCCAAATCGACGAGTGTTGAGCCAGAGATTGTGCTGTCCATAACAGACCGAGATGCCGGGTATCTACTCAACTGCAGGTGTTTGGTGTCGCCTTTGCAATTCAATCCTATTGATTCAGGAACCGGCGGAGCTTCAAAAAACCATCCCAAGAATTCGATTCGCGGCTTCCATATCGATTTAGCGCCGACACAGCCACGAATAACCCGTGTGAACCACGAAATAACATGTCGACTGTTACCCCGTGGCTCAAGTCAACACGACGTTTCTTTTGTGGTCAGTTCCGTCATCACCATCGTTATCGGTGATTGCGACTGTCCTTGCACCTTCCAACTTCATACGGATGTGCTCTGGTCCCATCTTTTGGGACTTCCCACGGTGTTACGACATACGTACCTGGGCACAAGTTCGAAGAACTAAGAGGAAATATGATTTTGGCAGCATGATGATGCCGTCTGACCGTCGGCTTTGTCGTGGAAATATGTCTCCGTCGACCTTGGGATATTGTCGCCATATTCATCTTTGGTGCGCACAGGATATGAAGACTGTGCTAAGTTGCTGATAGTGCACTTGCTTAATTTGGTGAATATCGCGGGGGATTTTGTCACAACACTAACAGTCATCTGTGTCCCACTAACATTTCAATATCTCTTGATCGTCATTGGCTGTCACTCCTTTCGGAATTGACCGCCACGCAGCATCAACACAACGCTAAGCCAAAAAGGGGCTAGTTGACTGGTCAGACTGAAATTTCTTATGGATGCTGAAACCGAAACCAGCCGCAAGGCCAAGTCATTGAGTGTTGGAAAAGGCTGATGCGCGTACGACTCATCCGGACTCCCTTGGTCGTGGCTCTTCTGCGAGTTTTGATGCCTGGTGTATGCTGGACTCTGGCAAGACTGGCTCTAGCTCTAGGCTTTGCCCACTCACACCAGACCTGATACTTCACCCTCGTTGCTACTGCCGCGCACACGCTGCACTCACCGCACCCCCTGCCCTCATCTGGCGACGGGACGGACAGGAAGGACAGCTCGTTGTTGAATCACCTTATTCGGTCTCGTGACCCGCTGTGTCTCCGTTCAAACGGGCTCTTGGACCCGTGTCGGCTTGCTGCGCGGGCGTGAAGTGGCCTGGATGGTCTGGAGGAACGGGCCCGTAACGAAAATTTCTCCCTCCGTTGCTTGCTGGGACAGGAAAACGGTCACCGCCAGCTCACGCCGCGCGACGCTACAGCAATCACTCACTCGCTCCCTCTCACTCCACCGGCTTGCTACCCGGCTACTTTTATTACTTTTTATTTCGAGAACAGCGCTGCCGAGTTCGAATCGTGGCCTGGCAGCTGCACGCCGCCGCGCTTCTCGTACGTCTTGCCGACCGTGGTGGCCGATTGATTGCTGGCCCCATTGCCGCGTCCTCTTTTTGGTTGGCGCAGGTGACACGCTTAGGCGTTCAAGGTACGCATCTTTTAGCCCTTGATACACCTATCGCCCAGGTACCAGGTACTTTCCGAGACTCAAGCCAGTGCGGGAGGTTGGACTGCTGCCAGTGGTGGTGCGGCTTTGCCTCCCCCTTAGCCAGCTCGCGGTACCGTGTCCCATCCGACTCAAGTTTCCTCCTTCTTGTCCCATCCTATCCCTGTCTCCACTTCTGAGTTGCTCAAGTGAGTCCTGCACTCCCTTCTTGCCCGCCTCGCCGCAATACGGCGTCCGTCGTTGGCGGTCCAGTTTGAAGCTTTCCCTTGACTCTCTGGCTGGTGTCAGTCTCGCCAGACTCCGCTTCAGCAGTCGTTCTCTCTCCTCATCCCCGAAACCATCCAATCAGCGCGCAAGTGCCATCACCCGCTGCCCGCCTTCTCAGCCAAGCAGACCAAGTCATTGAGATTGCGAGAACGAAGACAGAGAGGTCCGTCCGTCGCTGGCACCCGCATTTTACTGGCACTCAGCCAAGCCAGACTGGTGCTCTCTGCCCACTCGGTCGCTCTCAAGAGAAGTGAGCAGCTGCCACCAGCATCGAACCAGACACTGCGCTCCTCAGTCCCAGCCAAGTCTCAGTCCCAGTCCCAGTCCCAGTCCCATAACCACTCCTCGTCTGTCTCCCTCTGGTCTCAACTGGCTTTTTTGGCTCTGGCCTTGCAAACCTGCCCCCGTCCTGCTTTGCCTGCTCATTTCCCACCCGACACCACACACGCACCGCACACCACACACAATCCTCCACCAACCCGCGACGCGACTCGACCTATCCATCACCACACGCCGTGGTCGTGACACGGCCCCATCGTCATCCGTCCCTGCGCCCTTCAATGGGTTTCTGGCCTTGTGCCTGCTGATCGCTAACGTCGTTGCGCATAGCCTGTCGGGGCCGTCGCCATGAGCGCCTGGATGAACGACGCCGTCCCCAACCACAATGGAAACGGCTTCCCTCACATCAACGATCCCAACTCTGCCGGTGCCATGATGGATCCCTCTGCCTTTATGGCCAACCCGGGTCAGTTTAACCCGGGACAATTTCCCAACCAGCAACAGATGGCTGGTATGCAGAATGGTCCAATGCGACACGGCTCGCCGACGTACCAGAATCAAACCCAGAACCAAACCCCGAACCCGAACCAGAACCCGAACCAGAATCCCGTCTATCAAACCAACTCCGTAATTCCATCAAAACGACCTCGTCCCCGCGAAGATAGCGTCACCGGGTCGCCTGGCCACAATCCGGGCATGCAACCGCCGTCGCGTTCGGAAACGCCGCAACAACAGACTTTTGCTGGCTTCCAGCAAGGCGCTGGTGCCATGCCTCAGCAGAACCCAAGCCAATTCCCTCATCTGCAAGCTAATGGCTCTGCCAATGCCAGCCCATCTCCTATCATGGGAAATCAGATGCGACCGGGAAATGTCCCGCAACGAGTTGCTACCGCGTCACCTCATCCCTTTTCACCTGGCCCACAGCAACAGTTCAGTGGCTCGCAAGCATCTCCCATTCCCTCTGAGCATGGCACGCCACAACCAAACCAGTACATGCAAAACATGCCTCCCGGATACAACCCCGGGTACGCGCAATCGCCTTCAAATCCTCGTCCGTCTCCCAATCCCAACGCGATGGCTGGCGCTCCTGCTGGCGGTCAGATGATGCCTCAGCAGATGGGACAAATGCCACAGCACATGGGCCAGATGCCGCCCAATATGTATCAACAAATGCAACAACAGATGCAGCAACAACAACAGGGCCAGCAGCCAGGTCAGCAACAACCCGGTCAGCAACAACAGCAGCCAGGTCAACCGAGACAACAGGGGATGATGGATCAACAGAAGATGGCGGCGTACCAAATGCGTCTGCATCAGCAATTACAAGGCAATATTCAGATGCAGGCACAAATGCAAGCCCAAGGTATGGGCCGCGGCATGATGCCGAAGCAGCAGATGCCTGGTATGCCCAACGGCCAAATGCCTCAAGGCGCTATGAGACAGCAACCGAGGCCAATGGGAAACATTAATCCTGAACAATTTATGAAGAACCTGACAACTCTGATGACTGCGAAAGGACTGCCTTTGGACACGAATCCCATTGTCGGTGACAGACCGGTCAATCTCGTCATGCTGTTCCAGCTCGTACAATCCAAGGGTGGCTACAAGAATGTGACTGCGGCCAACGGTTGGGCAATGTGTGCCCAGGCTTTGGGGCTGCCGGCGCAAATACCTACCGTAGCACCGACCTTGAAGCAAGTTTATGAGCGAAATCTGGCAAAGTTCGAGGAGGTTTGGATCGCACAGCAAAAACACAGGATGATGCAGCAGAATGCAGGCATGGCCGGTCCAGGAACGCCTCAAAAGCAGATGCAGCCAGGTCAGCAACAAATGAATCAAGGACAGATGCCGCAAGGCCAGCAGCAGCAAACGCCTCACATGCAACAACAAACCCCAATGAAACCTGGCCAACCTCCCGTCAATGGATTCTCGACCCCTCAACCACCACAGCAACAGCAACAACAACCTCATCAGCAACCACCACAGCAGCCTCAGCTTCCCCCTCACGCACAACAACAACCACCCCAGCAGCAGTCTCAACAGCAGCAACCTATGGCACAACAACAACAGCAACAACATACCCCGAATGCCAATTCGGTATCGGGGCACAGGAACAGCATGTCAAGAGGCATGGATGCCCCCGCACCCAACGACTACTCTATGCAATCTCCGGCACATGCTCGACCCGGTAGTGTCTCTGTTGATGGCCGACAAGCCACTCCCATGTCAGCTGTTGGTGTTGAACATCACATGCCTCGAATGCCTCCGAAACCGGAAGACTATAGCCCTTGCGCAAGAGAGCTGTCAACGTATGGTGGAGTTGACCTTCATGCTGCCAACCTTCTGGGTGCTGAGTTGGAGCGATGGGAACCGACCGTACCCTCTGTGAATGAGCTGGGCAACATTGACATCTCTGCCCTGACCCGCAGCATCCAGTGCGGTATTCATGGCGAGGTACGCCTGGCTCTGGATACACTGGCAACGATTTCGTCGTCACCAAACCAGGGGCACTTCCTGCATCTCAGAGCTTGTGATGATTTAGTTGAGGCTTTGGTAGACTGCGCAGAGTCTCAAGTAGATCTACTTGTTGAGAACACAGCGGAGGTCACTGACGAAATTCAACTCACAGCATATGAAGACGTTGTAAGAAGCTGCCGAATTGAACGATGGGCTGTGAGGGACGTCCCTGCCTTTGGAAGCACCGAGTATGAAATGGACCGAGCTGTGGATCGATTGATTTGCATAATGACGATATTGCGCAACGTTTCATTCCCCGGAGAGAACAACGATAACCACATCGTCCTATGTGAAGAATCCGTCGTCAAGATGCTCTGCTCCATCATTCGCTACCTCGGTACTCGGACAATGCTTCTGCGGACACACGCCAACACACTTGATTTTATGAAGGACGTGGTGGTTCTGCTCTCAAACATTGCAAGCCAATTAGAGATCCCCGGTCGTGAACAAGCTTTGAGTCTTGTGCAATTTCTGCTCACTTTTGCTCCGATCCCGGGCCCAACAATGTCCAACGACTCGCTTACCTTCACGCCTTACGACCCAAGCATTCATTCCTATCTCCCCCATGCTGTTGACGCGCTAGCTAAGTTGTTGGCTCGTGATGAACCAAATAGGGGCTTCTACAAGGCGCTCTTTGCAGTTGATTCTTCTTCACCGTTGGCCAACGAGTTGCTCATTCGAACCTTTGCTTTGGCGATATCTCCGCTGCCAGATAAGGCTAAGGAACAATTCCGACCAACTACATTTCCGCCTCTGTTTGAGACGAGGAAGCCTTTCCTCATGCAAGGTCTCCTTGGCGCGGAAATCATAGCTTCTCTAGTGCCGGGATCTGAACCAGGAATGGCTCGAGCTCTTCTTGCATCTGGCAATTGTCTTGCGCAGAACCTCATCAAATTAATACAGGAACTTAGTATCTTGTACGAAAAGCCACCTCCGCCGGCCCGTGGAGGTAGTCGAGCTGCGGCAGCCAGAAAGGATCCGGAGCTCGTGTACATTGTCGTTGTAGCCGTTTCCCTTCTACGCCGTTTGGCCGAAAAGGCCAGGGATTCTGCTGGGACGGCAACGTCAGGTATCGCAGAATTGCTACCGCAACCGCAGATGTTGATGGACGCATTGATGATGCAATCTCCGGAGTGGACAAAAGAAGGGCTTCTCCCACAATTGACGGCGGTATTGAACTTGGATGGATGAGCTGACGCAATGTGTTGATAATCACACCTGATATTGGTATGACTGCCCCTGTTTTGCTGCAGCGTTTTTAAGAGACGGTTTTCTTTTCTGGACACGTCTGCTCAGCGAATATCAAAAACTGATGGATGAATGTGCAAAGCACATGGTGTATTTTTTTGGTCTTTGTTCTTTATTATTAACATTTCACTTATGTTTTTGTAACGGTGTATCAGACGACGGCGCATAGCTAGATTTGCATGGAGATGCGAACTTGATTTGGAAAGGACAAACTTTGGGGTATATCCTATAGGACAGGTGTACATAGGTGCGGGAGCGTGAGACATAAACTGATACCACATAACTATTCGAAGATGCCCCGTATTCTGCAGTTGCCCTAGTGTACAATATGGTTGATCGCCAAATATGCTGTGACAGTACTAATACATTTGAAGCCAGGTCGTGAGACATCAGGCCATTGATTCTTGTTCACCCCTTTCTGTTCCCAACTGCTTCCCTAGAATCCGCGCTCTAATAACCATGACTTGGTCCTGTCGTAGAAATTGCCCTATTGTCACATCTGTTAGCAACTTCTAATCCACAAAAAATCGTGTAGCAGACGAAAGCAGTTGTATATGCCTTCGGGTATTGAACTACACACCTTAAGCTCCAGGTGTTGTGTCAATGGATTGAGTCTAATATCGCCCCTGCTCACACCAAGGGACTCTACCAGATCCTCCAACAGCTTCTTGCGGTCACCATCCACCTTTTTAATGAAGACCACCTCGCGATTGCCTCCTGACGTGAACCGTCGGTAGACGGGCAGTTGTGCTGATGGCGTGCGGCGAACTATGTAAGGAGAGCCTGTAAACTCTTCGGGCGACTTCGTAGGAGGAGGGGTGGGACCGCGACTTATAGGTGTGTAGCTGCGAGTACCTTTGCTGGTGGCGGTGGTAAGGGACCGTGAGGATTGCGCAGGGGCGAGTTTGCAGGTTTGGAAGTTGGGTGGGGTGGTGAGAGCGATTCCACAGAAGCTCGGCTTGAGGAGGCAGCTTGACCCTCTTGCGAGGGCTCGAGAGACGTATTGATGCATGATGGGCTGTGGAAAGCAGCCAAAAAGCGATTTGGGTTCGTTGATGGACTGGTGGCTGTTCGCTTGATGGTGGTATTTCGACGTCTGTATGGCGGCTAACAACAGGAAATCATGTAGTTTGACTTTTAATTCATGAAGGAGCAATAAGAACTCGCCAAAAGATTGTCAATTGATCTCAATGACAGGAAAACCAGCAATCAGCATAGACATTGCGAACTTGGTCGTTCCCCAATGCGAAGCTATCCCAAAAATCTCATGGTCACATGACCAACGCGTACGGGAGCCCGGCAAATCCCCGGCGCGCGTGGACAGCCCCCCACAGCACTTTGTGTATTGGCGAAATTCACCAAAAATCTGCCCCTCCATCTGGATTTGCGTGTGGGCGAGTTGCGTCTTTACCATCCTTGCGAAACGAACGAGCGATTCGCCGTCTTGCGGAGCCAAAATAGTCAACGTCTTCAAGCCCTTGACATCCCTTGACCTGGAAGAAAATTGCTCGAAAGGCTCCATCATCTACGAAAACCTTCACCATGGAGGATATTCTCACGGCCGTCTCGGCCGAAGGCTCATCGATTATGCCCCAGCTGGCACCACATCTCAGCAGACACCTGTTGTTTCCGCTCATCCAGTTCGAAGGAGACAAGGCTGAGGAGAAGGGCGATAGCGACATGGCCAAGAAGATTTTGTCCGGAAAGATTAAGCTGTTGGAGGATACCAACATGACTGATTATGTTGCGACTCTGTACTGCGAACTTCACGGCGTTTCTGACCCGCCTGCCGAATATACCAAGAAGAGACAGGATGTTTTGGCGCAGCTGGAGAAATATGAGCAAGCCACTGCTAAGATTGCGGATCTCTTGACGCAGGACGAAGTTGTCAACGGTCTTCGAAGTGACAAGGTTGCCAACTTGGAGTTCTTGAAGAATCAGCACGGAGTGAGTTTGCGGCCGGCTCAGAGATTGCGGAAATCTCTCGAACGTAATAGGAAAACGAGATGCTAACAACGCCGTAGGTTACTATGGAAATGGTCAACGCCCTCTACGACTTTGGACAGTTCCAATTCAGATGCGGCCAGTACGGTCCCGCAGCCGATATGCTGTATCAGTTCCGAGTTCTCTCCACCGACAACGACAAGGTCTCTGCCTCAACCTGGGGCAAGCTCGCCTCCGAGATCCTCTCCACAAACTGGGAGTCAGCCGTCGACGAGCTCAAGAACGTCAAGGAGGGCATAGACTCCAAGCTCTTCAACAACCCGCGCGCGCAGCTCGACCACCGAACCATGCTGGTCCACTGGTCGCTGTTCCCCCTGTTCAACTGGGAGGGTGCTCGTGAGCCCATCCTCGACATGTTCTTCTCCGCTGCCTACATCAACACCATCCAGACCTCGTGCCCCTGGATCCTGCGATACCTCATCGCCGCCGTCATCACCGGCCGCACCCGTGCCCGAAACAGCTCAACGCAGCAGAAGCAGCTTAAGGACATTGTCCGCTATGTTCGCCAGGAGGCCTACGAGTATGCCGACCCCATCACTCAGTTCGTCAATGCCCTCTACATTGCACACGACTTCAACGCCGCCCGCGAGGCCCTCCGCCAGGCTGAGGAGGTCTGCCGAAGCGACTTCTTCCTCGCCTCTTCTGCCGACGCCTTTGTCAATGCTGCCCGCCACCTCATCTGCGAGAGCTACTGCAAGATCTTTAGCCGCATGAACATCCGTGACCTTAGCGCCAAGCTCGGCCTCAACCCTGACGAGGGCGAGAAGTGGATCGTCAACTTGATTAGAGAGACGAGACTGGATGCCAAGATTGACAGCCAGGACGGCACTGTCATTATGAACCACCCGCCCAACAATGTTTACCAGCAGGTCATTGAGAAGACCAAGGGTGGATTTTTCAGAACGCAGGTTCTCAACGCTGCTGTTTCCAAGTAAAGATGCATCAGCAACCGACATACAGGGCAATATTTTACTATTTTGCTCGCTCACAAAATTTTACTCTTTATAAGGGCATGCCGTCGGGGAAAAAGAAACATCTAGAAAGCGATGTCTTTTTTTAAAAGGTCCAAATTCCCAAAGTGGAACGTCTGGGGAGGCATGGCAGAGGAAGAATGAAAATCTAGAGTGTAGCTGCTAACCTTGGCTCTTTCTTTCATAAAGTGAGAGGATAAAGGTGGCAAGTAGCTGAGGGGTTTTAACGAAAAGGAAAGGAGAGTGAGATGGACGAAATGGCCCTGTTTTATATCTTGTTTATCCCCCTTGCCTCCCACTCCCTGGTGATGCGGTTTGCATTGCATGGCGTTTTTAATTTTTCGGATATTCGGGAGAAGAAGGGTTCTTAGGCAAGGGGGGCCAAATAGTAGAGCTATGGATGGAACCTATGCGGTTTTGATGGGTGGGAATTTCTAAAAAGCGAAGAGAAATAAACATGATCTGTTAAAAGCCGTGCTATCCTCATACTTGTGCGATGTGTCGCTCGTGGATTAGCTGCAATTCACTGCCTGGAAGATGCTAAAGTCCGCAAATTGTGATAGGTATGCTAGATGTACAAGTTTTAAGCTGTTATAATTTACTTTTGTCTACACCTCATTACAGTCATTACTTCATTGAATGGGCCCTCTTATGGAGCTTCATCTCCTGCTTGCCTTACAGGTAAATATTTCTGCAGAACCCTTGGCGAGTTGGCGGTATGCTGCTGCTTATGCTGGCCGTCCTACTGCTCCCCTTCTCGTGCAGCAAGCCAGACCTGACCCTTCAGTGCTTCAATTGAGCTATCCCTCATCCACCATATGTCGCCGCTCGAGTCGTGGGGCGTCATGTTTTGTCCTATCGTCTCATTGGATTGGGAGTCGCCTGGTTTAATGGTTGCTTGGCTGTCGTGGATGCTGGGCGTACTGGTTCTCAGCAGCCTCTCACGAGCGGCTCCCCATTCAAAGAGAAGCCGTGCCCCTTCAAGACGTTCTCTGTCACCGCCATCCATGATACCCCTCTCCATTTCCATTCGGGCATCTACCGCGGACCCTACTTCCTGCTCCCTCTCACTGTTCTCCATGAGTGCTGCCCGCTCCGCGTAGCTCACATTTCGTAGTTTGTCTAGTCCAAAGATCCACTCAAGTGGGCTATCTCCCTTGCTGTCATCGCCTAATGTTCTTAGTGTAGAGGCGAAAGCCCCTTCTCGCGGTGGGCGTCTTCGTAGGTATATGCTTTGGGTTTGTGCAAACGCTTGCCTCAGCTCATCGTTGGAGAAGTCGAGAGTTATGTCCCAAAACTGTGGCCCACAGGACGTCGATAAGCTGGAAATTTGGTCGAGAGGAGGCAAAAGGCATGGAGTGGTACGATATAGAATGTGCTCTGAAGAGGACTCCTGCTTCATCTTGATCTGCACAGAAACAGACACCGGCTGCCCAGTCAGGACATCCTTGGCAACCAAACAACGTTGCTCCGTTGCCAAAACCCAAAAGTGGCGAAAGGCTTGGAGATGTGATCTGTTGTCCATCACGTTAGTCGGAAAAATTGGATAAAATGACACTAATAAGGCCGCAATTGCTAAGTTGCTGGCACCAAATGTTACAGTCCCACATCCCAGGAAAAGCGATCCGATGGCCAAATGAGCGGCAAGATGTGATCCGTAGGGAATATCTGGGTTGTCTCTGCCGTGCAGGGAGCGTAGTCGCCTAAGAACCGGGATGTCGCCAGTTCCGGCCATGACGATGGAGCAAGACAAAGCAAGGATGTCTTGGCACATTCTAGCATTCGACCTTGCTAGTTCCTCATCGTACAAAGGCGCTGCATCTGGATGAGGCCGTGGAGTGGCTTCAATGTTGGAAATGCGGATGAATTGATCAAGATAATGCAACAGCAGGTCGCGAACCTTGGTGGAAGCACTCCCTGAGAACCGTAAAGCAATGGAAAAGCAAATTCCAGTCATGATACTGAAAAATGGAAGGTCCGTAGAGCGTAGTTTCGTTGTACCTTGCAATTTGTGTCGAGCGCGATACGGAGCAGGGAGACTGTCACGGATCCATGCGAATGTAGGCTCAATTTTCGACCAGAGAATCAAATTCTTGGTCACGGTTCGAAGGAGGAGTATATCTGGCCGAACGTAATCGAACTGTAAGACAGAATCGGGAACGTCAATTTTTCGGGCCACAATTTGATCTTCAGACTTCATGAATATGAGAGCGATGGCCATGACAGCACCAGCAGATGCTCTGTCAAGAATGTGGACAATATCGACATTCTTGGTCGCTGTTGCGTGGGCAATTAGCTTCTCAGTTAGCTTCATATCATGTAAGCCTTTTAGATCGCCGCCCTTGCCCAAGTTGATCAGACCCAGGGCAAAGCCGGCAGCAAGACGATAGCATTCGCTTCTGAGAGGCTCCTCTTCATCCTCTTCATCAATGTGCTCTATCTCTGACAGCATGATTTCACTCATACGTCGGTGCTGGCTGTTACAGTACAAGAGGCCGATGCCCATGATGCCAGACGTTTGCGTGAGCGGCGATAGATTTAACTCTGCAGCACCGCGAGGAAGCATGCGAGTAGCATGGACGGAAAGCAGTCGAGTGATGAGAGAGTCCATGGTGCCCATGTATGACGCTGCCAGACCCAGTAGCAATCCAATAGATGTCATGGTATGTTTGGGCGTGAGATACTTGAACGCAACCCACTTGGCGACGCCTTTTAGATGCCCGTTCAAACCAAGAGCCAAGAGAAATCCAGCATGTCTGTTGCTTAGCTCCTGTGCTGGTTTATTGTACAAAATCCAAGAAGTATCGATTCCCTTGGCCTGTGGTGAAATTGCTAGGCCCGCGGCAACACCTTGGTGGAAGAAGCCCCAGCAAACCTTCTCCTCTGTGAACAGTGATTTGTCAACCCCAACGGTGACGTTGGTTGGTTTGACAATGCAATTCAAATTGAAGCCGCCTATGTGGAATTTCTGAGTTATCAGAGGGAAGCGTAGACTGTAATATAGCAGAGCGCGGCCAGCTGGAATTGCAAGTGTGCCCGTAGCAATCCTGGAAACAAGCTCCTTTTGTTTCTCCAAGTATTCGCTCTCTGGCCAACTTGGATTAGGGTTCAGGCGAACGACTCTGGCTTTATGGGTTGAAAGTAGGTCTTGAGCTTCATTGAGCCGACGGTCATCTTTGAAAAGGGTTCGAATTACCGCTTGACGTTCCGTGCCCTCACCTTCATCGTACCCGGTGTTGTTAGCCTCATCCACACTCTGACAGAGCAATTTGAAGTCCCATGTAGCCATGTGGGTGGGTGCCAAGATGTTAGCCACGCCTTGTCGAGGTCGTCGGCCTGGCTTGACAATCAGGCTAATGTCGCTTCTCTTCACCAAATCTAGGAGGTTAATCGACCAATGCGAGGGAGGGTGTGGCTGGCATAAAGAGATGGCGTCTTGAAGAGGAACTAAAACAGCTTCAGGCAGCGTTTCGAGGATTTGGCTTGTGAAACCACAATCCAGCAGCGCCTCCACCATCTCAACAGCGGTTGATTTTGGTTTTATCACTCTGAAGAAGTGCTTGAACATGAGCGTTCTCGTGGTAATACCATCCCATCTCTTATCCTGCATCTTTTCAGCCTCAGAAATCCGTGAGCTGGAGAAGTAAATATCAGCGGGTGTCAGACAAGGCTTCCCACGAAGCCCGGCGAGGCGACATTGAATCCATTCCAACACATCTGGACGAACTGGAGGTTCAGGAATAGGTGGTCTCAAAATGAGTTCTGAAGGCATGGTTAGCATCTCTACATGGGGGTAAGTACAAAGCAGACTCTACTTACCAGAGTCATGCCGAGAATCGACATCCTCCTGAATACCGAGCTCATACACGGATGCAAAGCTGTGCCATCTGAGCCACCTGGCGAGCTGGGAAAGAAGTACTCGCAGGTCAGTCCGGCCAGGAGAAACGTACTCAGGCGTCGTAATGTCCAGCTTCTGTTCATCCAGGAGGAGATGGAGCGCCATGAAGATGTCAACAGCCACCTTGCGGATAGTATCAGATGATCTGGCAAGAGACATTGGCATGTACCCTTGTTGACCCAAAGCAGCCTCACCAGAAGGGGAGTTGAGGTATTCCTTTGACAAAGCAATATGACGCGTAAGAAACTTGGGACTAAGCAGGGCATCGCCATGGGATGACATATTGCTGTCTACTTCTTCCTCCAGAGCCCATTGCCAACCCTGGTTCATCATCCAAACCGGACAGCCCAGTGAGTTGGCGGTTTCACCTAGTTCCAAAGCCCTCCAATCCTCTGATTCTCGAATAGCGCCAAAAGATCCCGACGCAGGCCGTCTTTTTCGAACTGGCAGCTGAGATGTTTTTAATGAAGAGGCATCTCCTCGACCAAGATTCAGGAAAGAACTGAGGAACAGAACAGCCGTTGCCGACCACTCCATGTTGGATGATGTATTGTCTTGGTGACTCTGGAGCCATTGCATGACATGAAGCCAGCCTGCATGGAGGCGACCCCCAAGGGCCTCAGGTAGCACGCTTTTGCAAATGTTTAGGACTTTTTGAACCTGTGGGCAGGCTGGCTGAAGTTGTATCTTGAGTTGGTGAAGCCGACCCTGTGTATCAACCACGTCAACGACGCCTCGCTTCCTTGGATGGCGAATGCCAACTATGCCCCCGCTGGTCAGGTCTACGACCTCCGACTTGCGTTGCTTGACGTCTCTGTCCGTAACTCTGCCCCTGTATTGTATGCTCCTCGTATCATCTACAAAGAGCAAGGAGAGTGATATTTTTGTGAGCTCGATCCATGGAGCCTGCGTGCTCAATTCGTGCTGGCCGTCCTTGGAGTCAGACAGAACCAGGATCACAGATAAATCACCATCAACAAGTTTTGACGAGTCTACGACGCTTTGGACTTTCCACTGTGCTCCTGGTGAGACGGAAACGAATGAGAAGCTTGACTTTCCCTTACCGGCGCTGGCAAGGTCCGACTTTTCTTGCACCTTCGCATACAGCGTCATCATTTGTAGTCGCTTCTCCAGGGGCTCCTGGATGCCTATGAGTAGCTGTGTCCGTTGGTGCTCGTCTACTGCAAATGGTGGAGCCGTGAGAATGAAGACTTTGGTCTGGCACTTTGCAGGCAGAGTCGTTGTTGAGTACCGCACATTGGAGCTATCGAGTGCGATGGTTTGGATTTTAGTAAGTCGAATTTCATGCTGCAGGCCATCAAAATCATGGTCATCGAGTCCCATGTTGTGCAAGCTTTCGTCCAATGCCATGTCGAGTGGAGCTTCGAGCAAGCTGCCCAGGCTGGGATGAATTTGGTGGAAGCTGGAACTAGACCGTCCATGATGATTGTTATGTGATTCATTTCGTTTGGAGACTCCAGCGTTTGAAATGAGCTGTTGGTCAGCAAATACGGCTCTTTCGTGTGAGGCCGACAAGTCTGCTCGCGCAAGCATAGAGCTTAAACGACGTGAGCTTCGTCTAGTGACCCCAGACCCTTCGTTATCTTGCTGTTCTAGAGAAGACACCAAATCCAACGGCTTGTCGACTTTTTCACTCTTGCGCTGCCGCTTCCCTGGAAGTGGCGCTCCAAAGCTCTCTCGGTAATTTTGCTGGACCGGAGTCGAGGTGCCGCTCGTGAAGCCCTGAGGCGGCATGGAGCTCCTGCGCCTGGCTGTTCTGTTTTTAGCCTTCTTCTGGTGTCCTATAAATGGATCTTCGTGGTCGAGATAGTTCAAGCGCCAAACAGTATATGAGTTGTTTTCTCTGTTTATGGTAATGGCTAAAGTCAAGGGGCTGTCCAGGGTTCTGCGGTCTGTTCCTGGTAAGTTGATTTGTTCTATGTGAAGCATTTCTTCCGCCGGGTTGAGAAATGTTGGCCTTCTTGACTTGGGTTTACGTGTAGGACGGCGACTTTGAACTTCGGGCTCACCAACAACCAAGCCAATATCGGACAATGGATCTGTTAGTGAGACGAGGCGCGGCCAGTGTGACGACTGCTGGTGATCCAATGGCATGTCCCACATATTTTCGAGCGTTGAGCTCAACCCGAAATGTAGTGATTTAGGTCTCCCCATTCCCTCCACCGAAAATGCGGTCTGCTGTGAGCTGCTAAATGCCGTGAGTTGTGATGATACAAACGAGTTTGGTGGAACCCGAGGAAACTTGAGAGCAATGGGAGCAAGATTCTCTGCTCTGTGCTTTCTTTGAATGATGACTCCAACCGGTCCTGCGCAAGCGGATTCGACTTCAAACGGCATATGAACTATATGACTGGTGCCTGAGAGAAAGAAGATGTGTGCCTGTGTCTTCAAAAACACCACCAGAGCCTTCTCAAGCACCGGCGGGGACTGAGCTGCTGCGGTAGACGATGGGCTAGTTTTGATATTGCAACCTTTCCGCGTATCTTCTGAGGCCGGAAAATAGGCCAAAAGCGCTTGGGTGATGGGCTCCTTTTCGTGGCCAAACTTGAAGGTCTTTCGAAAGATACCTCCTCTGCACCACACAACACATTCCTGAGTTGTCAAGAGTTCGTCCTCGACAGAGCCGGTATCTCTCTCATCAGAGGCAATATCCCAAGAGTACGCAGAAGGAGAGGGATCTGGAGGAAGCAGCTGCTCTTGGATTGCATGGCGCAGCCCGGACGGGTGGTGCAGCCCCAGGGACCTTGTGGACGCCATGGTGACAGATGCAGAGGAGCTCCATGGGAGAGCAAAGGGGAATGTTTATAACAGGGTCTCTCTTAAGAACCGGAAGAAAGCAGAAGTTCTGCAGCTCAATCGTTTCAACCACTTGCTGCGAGTTGTAGGAGAAAGCCCGGCGGTGAACCAGTCTAGTCCAGTCGAGTCTGGTGCTTCCCAAGCATCAGTGTCGTGAACCGGAAGGCGGTTAATGTTGGTATGAAGTCGCGTGTGGACGCGCGTGATAAGATAAGCTTGGGTCCAGCTATTGCTAGCACAGGTAATTGCCAGCGTTGAAGGCCTCAAGTTTCGACAACTTCCAGGCGGCATTGGGCTTGGGTGTGGGGCCTGGCACTCAATGGCATGAGCCACAGCACAGAAAGCTAGCTGCCTGAGAGCTTGGCGCCGTGTTGGAGTCTCAGGCGCCAGACCAGACCCAGCCAGATCACTAGCTAGCGCTAAAGGCAGGCGCAACTGGTCAATTGCGCCGGGATCCTCCCTCGGTTCAGACGATTGCATGTTCCAGCTGCAGCAAGGGCAGGAAGGAGCTCGTGACGTCGTTGGAGAAGCTCATCCCCCACAGGTACCCAGAAGTACCATCAACGCATCACACTCACCCAACAACTTGTCTCGAACGCCTGGCTGCTCCCGCGCGATCCAGAATCGGCAGCTACGACACGTCTAGAGCTTTCTTGAGCTGTGCAGTTGATCCAACACTCGCCAACCGAACATTTGCCTCAGTTTTACCTGTTCCCCGGCTGTACAGCGACAAATCATGACACCGCAATATTCGGTACAATGACAGACCAGTCCGATCGAGCCACAGGCAACGACAGGCTGGAGTCCACGCTTCAGATCCCTCCCAACATTTCGCCGGAAAATGAATCTGATAATGGTCCAGAAACTCCAGTTGTAAGCGGGAGCAATACATCCGTGACTGTAGAGAGGACTGAGCCGGATCCTGTCACAACCATCGCCACCAGTGCCAATGCAGGCCGCGGATCCAACCATGGCCCAGATGACGAGGACGATGAGGAAGAAGATGAGGAGGGGGACGATGAGGATGACGACGAGGAAGATGAGGAGCCTCGTCTCAAATATGCGCGCTTGACACAAAGCTTAAGTGGTCTCTATCGTAACGGCGATGCGACCAGCGCATTCCTCGTCGGAGGAGACAAAATGGTACGCAGTTCTTTTGCCCTTATTCTTGATCCCCTCATGTGCCTGTACTAAACTTGGAGCAGATTATTGGAACCCATAACGGCAACATTGTATGCTTGCTCTTGTAAACTGTCTCGGGCGATTATCAAGACTAATACTCAGCCCAGCATGTCATTCAATTACCAACTCTACAACCCCTTCGAGTCTACCACGCACATTCAGCATCGGTTACCAGCATATCGACGTCTCCATACCCTCCTCCCTTATCAAACGACCGATCAGAACGGCCGCCGCCGTCGCAGCAGCCCCAGGCCCAGCCGAATTTGCGACCCGATGCCTCTCCTGCCAGTGCCTCTAGGCGACCCAAGGGACCAGCACAGCTGCCACGGATACCCTCGAACGACATATACGTAGCTACTTCGTCTATGGATGGCAACGTATGCATCCAGTCACTTTTAGATATGAAAGACGTCCATCTAAGAAACTTTGCACGGCCGGTCCAAGCTGTCGCGTTATCCCCAGAGTTCAAGAGTGATCGTACATATCTATCCGGTGGTTTGGCGGGCCAGCTCATCTTGACTGTAGGCGGTGGCCAGGGCAGAAGTACGTCCACTACGACCGGAACGGCGGTCGCAGCAGCGTCTGGATGGCTTGGAAGCATGGGTCTAGGTACCAGCAGTGGTAAAGACACAGTGTTGCATTCCGGAGAAGGTACCATAAGCAGCATTAAGTGGTCCCTTTCTGGGAAGTATGTCGCCTGGTTGAACGAATATGGCATCAAGTTGATGCGTTCCAAGCTTCATCTCGAAAGCGCTGAGTCTGAGGGGGCTTGGCAGCGAATTGGACATTATGATAGACCACAGACGGAGGAATGGGAGGCCATGGCAAGCGTGTGGAAAGGTCGACTAGAGTGGATCGACGAGCAGGCCATTGAGACTGATGAATGTCGGTCTTCGGGGGATGGTGCTGCAAATCTCGCAATTTCAGCGCCAAAGAAGACCGTAGAAAGGCTTCTCGTAGGCTGGGGTGGTACCATTTGGATTATTCACGTCCATCACGGGCCCACTAGCGATAGTGGGAGGAATGGTCACGACAAGCCGTTTGGTCGGGCAGAAGTCGCCAAGATGTATGTGTTTCCAGATTCGAATCGGTGTGGTCAGATATGTTCCCTCTAACAGGATTACAGCTTGCGGATGGACTGCATTATTTCGGGAATCTCCCTCTACACTCCGAGTACCTTACTTGTCCTTGCATTTTGCCCGACGGATGATGACGAAGACGAACAAGTGCCAGAGCAACCTACAGTTTCGGGCCACAAATCAAGATTATCCTCAGGTTCTGCAGGAAGTGAACCCGCTGGAGGCATAAGACGCCGCCAGAACAATCACCCTCCCGAACTGAGGCTTATCGATCTCGATTCTCAGATGGAAGTAGATAAAGATCGCCTTGGAGTGAGTCGCTTTGAGCGCCTTGGCCCGGCTGATTACCACCTTGGTGTTCTTCCTGCCCAAGCAGCAGCGACCGCAGTGGCATCCCGAGGCGCATTAGAGGCACTGGCCGGCTTTGGCAACGACATGTGGAATGTGGCTATCAACCCTAAATCGCTTTTTAGTTCTGGTGCTAGTATAATGAGCAGAGACAGCGGAGACGATGCTGCGTCTGTCTCCAAGACCGGCAGCACGGCTGGAACAATTCGCCGGGGACAAGGCAAGATCCCAGGTCCCATCACTATCCACCCCAGTTTGTCGAAGCCCGGCATCAAGATATTCATGCACAGTCCATATGACTGTATTCTTGGCACAAAACGAGATTTGGCAGACCACTTGCAATGGCTTGTTGAGCACGAACAATACCAACAGGCTTGGGAGCTATTAGACGAGAATCCGGACATAGTCGCAACCACACCAGAAAAGCCCATTGATGCGGGGCCAGCAACCCCATCAGCACGACAAGCAGCTGTAGAGGATTTCTTTGACGGCGATTCGGCGGTAGCGTCCACTCAGCAAGATGTACACTCCCAGGCCATCAAGGAAAAACGACGCATCGGAGAGCTATGGATTCAACAGGTGATAGAGGATGGCAACTGGCGACGGGCAGGTGAGGTCTGTGGCCAAGTTCTTGGCACCCCAGACAGGTGGGAGAAATGGGTATGGACATTTGCCGGTGCCAAACACTTCGACGAAATTACACCGTATATTCCGTCGCAACCAATGCTTCCTCCGCTCCCAACAACGATATATGAGGTAGTTTTGGGCCATTATATCCAGAATGATAAACCTCGATTTCGGGAGCTGTTAGATCTGTGGACAACAGATTTGTTTGATGTTAGCACCATCACGACTGCCTTGGAGAATCAACTCAAGTTTAGAGATGTCCGCGAGGATAGCATTGAAGATGGAGAGAAGGGGAGAGACTGGTCGATTGTGATGGAAAGTCTCGCGCGGCTTTACGAAGCTGGTGGACGGCATCGGGAGGCTCTGAAGGTTTATATCAAGCTTCACGACGCTGATTCCGCGTTTCGTCTCATTAGAGAGCGCCATCTAGCCGAAGCTGTCGCAGATGACATCCCAGGTTTTATAGGCTTGAGAGTAGCACCAGAGAGGATGAAGCAAATGACTCAACAGGAACTTGTCGAGGCGACGTCGGAGGCCATTACGCTGCTTGTGGACGAGGCTCAACATGGATTGGTTCGTCCCGACATTGTTGTTGAGCAACTGGAGGCCAAAAAGATGAACCCGTATCTTCATTTTTACCTCAAAGGCTTGTGGCGAGGCCAGGGCATCAAAGAACACTCAGCAGAGAACATCGAACGGCTTGTCATGGACAGCCAAGCCCTGGTGGATAGCTACGCCGACTTGGCCGTTCACCTATTTGCGACATATGATAGAGCGCTGTTGATGGAGTTTCTCAAAGCATCAACCTCGTACACGTTTGAAAAGGTTAGTAAAAAGTCGGTCTGGAATCCTTAATGGACGAGTCGTAGCTAACTAGCCACAGGCTGTGCAAGAATGCGAGGCATGTTCATATCACGATGAACTTGTGTACTTATACTCCAAGACTGGCCAGATGAAACGTGCCTTGTACCTTATCATTGATCGCCTCAAAAACGTCCAGAAAGCAATCGAATTTGCCAAGGAGCAGGACGACCCGGATTTGTGGAATGATCTTCTCGATTACAGTATGGATAAGCCAAGCTTCATCCGCGCCTTGCTGGAGCAGGTTGGCACTACCATCAACCCCATTACACTGGTGAGGCGGATACCGGAAGGCCTTGAGATTCCAGGTCTGAGAGAGGGACTCACACACATGATGAAGGAGCACGAACTGCAGCACAGCATTAGCTCAGGGGTGGCCAAAGTTTTACGAAGCGAACTTGCGGCTGCACAGAATGATTTGAGGACTGGCAGACAAAAAGGCATCAAGTTTGAGGTAGTACAACCAGATGGTGAAGACAATCCAGCTGTTCCCAGCAGAGGCCAGGCGGCGGCGGCGGCGGCAGAAAGGAACGCTGGCGAGCACCCAATGGGTGAGAGGGCGGAGCACGACCATGTCGTACCGCAACCAGGGCGCTGTGCGAGCTGCCACGAGGCATTTACCGAGTTCGAGATGGAAATGATACTTGGGTTTGCGTGCGGACACGTATTTCATGTCAGCCACCTACTTGAACTTCTTCACAAGGGAAGAAAAGCCGACGTTGATCTAGGCGCGGAACCTGGTGAAACTGGGCGACATTCCGTGGGAATGAAGGTCATGAGAGCCAGGCTGTTGCGAGATAAGGTTAGAGAGGGCTGTCCAATTTGTCATTGAAGCTGCGCATCAGGTCTGAAGTGTGTCTGAGGTACCGAGCCGTGGGGCTAACTAACGATAGACGGTGTTTGGTTCTGAGATATCATTAGCGGGTCTTGCTTCTATCTTTTTTTTTTTTTTTCTTGTCATAGAAGTCATTTTATCGTCGCTTATTTTCATGGGGGGTCTGTGTTCCTGGGTGCTTTATCTTCTTCTTTTTTTATACTCTTCCCCGTCACCACAGCCCGCAACAGTTGCTATGGTTTGATACCAAATTTACAGTCCATCTGGTTTGCAGAAAGTTACATAGACTGCTTCAACCACATTTGTATAGTATCTTTTAAAATGGATTGATTGTGTTCGGATGCTTATACAAGCTCCAAGTCTAGCTACAGATCCTATAGCCTATGCCGCGTCATGTAAACAATTCATCAAGAATGCAATGCAAGAAACCCTGGTATATCCCTTTTGTGGTCAATGTAGACCGAAAATGCGTAAAAACAAAAACAAAAACTTTCAAATGCCATAGCCTTTCCTCTCTCTACTGTAAGCACCACCGCTTCTTCCATCTCCGATCAAAGCAAAACTGCCACAGCGAGGATAGCAGCTCCCCAGGCCGCACCAGGGAAGGCCTTGATACCAGCAGCCGCGGCCGTAAGCGCCGTGGTGGTCATGGCGGGAGCACCCGTAGGCGAAGTCTCAGTCGCAGTGGCAACAGGCTCGGTAATCTCGCCAGTTTCATACGTGGACGAACCCGTCTCAGTCGGCATGGTGGCCTCCGTGCTGGGGGCCACGGCGGAAGTTGGCGCAGAGAAGCGAGTCGGGATGGGGACAGACTTGATGGGATCGAGTGTGGTTTCGACGGGGAGAACGGATGCGGCGGACTGGGGAGGAGGGGAGGCGGGAGCGGATGTCATGACTGAGAGTTGGCACTGGGTGTTGATGACGATGCTGCAGTAGTTCATGGAGACGAGGAGCGCACCTTGAGTGAGTTAGTTTTGGGGTTAATGAGACAATGTATTGTGAATGACTTACCATTTGCGGTGGCTGTTCCAACGTTGTGAGGCTCAAGGGTCTTGATGGACTGGGTGTTGGCTAGTATGTCGTTAGTATCCCTTCGTGTGTGTGAGACTGAGTGCGACTTGGACTTACACCATGATTCGGCGACGCTACCTGCTGCAAAGGTGCTAAGGGCAACAAGGCCAGTGAAGATGGTCATCTTGGAGGTGGACATTTTGATTGAGGTAGTCGAAAAAAGTGTGAGTTTCGCGAGGAGAGGGTAAGTTGTAAGTTGAGCTTGTGTTGTAGACTAAAGCCTGATTTGTGAGAAATATGGTAAGAAGTGAGGGAGGTGAGATGTTTCTACTGGAAAGGAGTATTGGAAGGGGGATTCACGCCGTTTTAATAACCATTGGCGTGTAAGTTTGACGAGGGAGGCGAATTGGCTTGGAATGGCGAGAGCAGCTGCGTTGCGCAACTTGGGGTGTGGGTGAAGAATGAAAGTGTCGATATTAAGGGAGGATAGTGGAATACGGAATTGACTGTGTTTATTGAGTTTCGCATACCTGGATTGAATGTGAGGATGTTGGGTGCATCAAGGGAGGAGAGGTGGATCGTGTGGAGGGAGTGCGATTTTCAGCTGCGTGTATACTGAAAGTGACTGGAGGTTGCAATTACAGTAAATTTCGAATGATTGCTGCTATGCATTGTCATGACAGCTGGCTGGCTTGGGATGAGTGTGAAAAGATCATTTGACAGTGAGCTACATGTGAGTTGCAAGTGACAGGCGGCCCGTATTGTCGAGTCGCACTATTTCGTGCACTTGTCAGATGGATCGGGAAAATGGATTATTGGTGAAACTACGTGTCTCATATGGCGGTTAGCGTGATTGACAAACTTAACTTGTGGTGAGTGAGACAGGTTGCGATGACTATGGGTATCAATATAGTATATTCCATATTTGAGGTGGACTTGTGAATAGGCCATTTATTTGGGCTTTAACTTGTATATATTCTGTTCTGTTAAGAGGTCTTGACATGCAAAGTAAAATAATGCGTCTAGTTTAATGGACTGGCTCGAAACTGGGCACGTCACTCTCATAGTCGATGTTGCATTGCGAATGTGAGTGCAATATGATGTGCGATTGTGTTAGTGGCCTTGAGACTGGATGGTTGGTGTCCGTATTGTTGGTAGTCTCTCTGTCATTCTTGCTGTGTTGATAAGGTAGATGGGCTGAGAGATGGAGTGCTATATTCATCATGCTGGGTTTACATCGTGGTATTTATTGCCAGTCTCAAGCTGTCGTCTCGTTAATGCTGACTGAGCTAGTGAATGGTGGTGAGATGACGCCACCTAAGTTTAGTCCGTGAACAATCTACATTATCTTATAACTCGAAGAATGGCATGTCCAATATTCCAACTAATGGAAAAATTACGCCAGACACATTTCAAACGGAAACGATGGTGATGTTCGTAAACTATCGTCGTCACCTAGGGTGAGATGGACATCTATCCACCACACCGCATCCCTAACAAGGTGAAATCACAAAATAGAGCAGAACAACAAAGTACAAAAGACAGACCCTTATTATTCCCAGCTCAGCTACAAGCAAAGCAACACGCAAAAAGATACACACTTGAGCCGCCGCACAACTCCCCAACGCCGCAAAAAGTAACCTCGACTCGAGACTCTTCAATGGACAGACGGGGAATCGAACCCCGGACCACTCCCAGATATTTCAGTTGAATGAATTTTGCTAAGGGAGTATTATACCACTAAACCATCCGCCCAATCAGATGCTTTCTCGTTGTGCATAATCGACTCAAGATGCTTTCCTGGTGGTGGGAGCCGAGCCAAAAATATTTTACCAAGACGATCCACATCTCATGCAATAGACTTGCCCATAGAGACCGCAAGGCAAAAATGCAAAAAAACAAGGTATAACAGTGGAATTAATACCACTACTTTGGACGAACGGGGAATCGAACCCCGGACCACTCCCAGATTTTATCCATTAGATGGAATCATGCTAAGGGAGTATTATACCACTAAACCATCCGCCCAATGGGAATTTGTTGGCAATTTCGGTGCTATTTCGCTAGATGAGGGCTTTGAAGAAAAGTTGTGTGACAGAGTGGGGACAATGGCCTCTCCAGAGTCCAGACGTGGAGGGTCTGTGGTTGGGATTCAGACAACTGTCAGAGGAGGAAGACCAATAGGAGACATTTTGACATTTAGTCGCATGGTGTGGTGGGACCTGAGTTTGACGGTTGGTCAACGTTTAATTGCTGAGTTCGATCTTCGTGTCGCCGAAATAGGAAACGCTTCAGGCTTACTTGGGCTTCCCACTTACATGATGGCAAATGTCAGTATCATCCAAAACACAGGTAGCAGGCATGCTTTCAATAAAGAGAATTTCAATAGAAAAGTAACGTGAAATGGACCCAAACACGCCGTCGTGACTCATATTCCGTAACTCATTACTTTTATACATGCCCCCATTACCCCATGCCCTGGTACTATTCCAACTTACATCACTGCCATCATTGCCTCATACATCTCATTTCACAGCTCCGGCAACCACCGCCATAGCGCCGAAGTATAGCCCCGAATATAAAATATAATCTAGTCTGTGCCGCTGCATATCAGGCAACAACCCAGCCTGATCGGCCATGATGCCCACGCTAAGTGCAACGAGCAACACAATGGCCATGCGGGAGACGAAGTTGGGGACGACGGCAAAAGTCATGATAGGCACAAACACAATACACATTCCCGACAAGGCGAGCCGTACAAAAATCGCATCACTCGGTCGTTGAGGCATGGCCTGCTCTGGCCGTGGTGATGCCGAGCTGGTGTTGTCCTTGAAGAAAGCTGGGAAATGCGGCTCCTCGACTGGCTTGGGCATTGGCGTTGGCCCATCGCCCATGGTGTTGAAGTCGTCGACAGACTGACCTGGTCCAGCCAGAGAGACCAGGTCGTTGGCCGCGTCTAGGAATCGTGTCTCGTCGTCTATGATTAACTTGCTTGTTGTCAAGTAGGTTTTGTACATGTGAATGTCGCGCCAAGTTGGCACCGGAATGTCTTGAACTTTGCGAAACGATGCGAGAACTTGATCTGGTTTGTGTCAGATGATGATGGTTGATACCTGAAGATATGTGAATACGCGGTGCTTACTATACTGACTCAACTTGTAACCGATATGACCCAGTACCTCGGTCTTTTGATCCGCTAAGCTGCCGTTGATCCAGCGGTCTTGTCGACGGGAAGCTGGTAGCACACCACCCGGATAACTTCTCTTCAAGGTATCCTTTGCTTCCAATGTTGTGAGCTGACGCTCCAAATCTGCAATTTCGTCCTGCATGTAGAGAAGCAACCGATGGTTCAGAGAGTCGAACCGGCGATAGATTGGTGCAAGTGCTTGTCCGCCAGCGTCTCCAGAGAGCTTCGCTGCCAGGAGCTGGTATCCACTGGGCGCCATGGTCTCCAGACGGCCGGTAAACTCTGGATAAAAGTTCCCGGGCTGCTGTTCCGACCGCAGGTCGTTCTGAGGCACACTGGCGTTTGACCGCGGCGTGGGTGGAATGCCATGTTCATAGGGTTGGGTAAACGCTCCTCGAGAGGGCAAATCCGTCCCATAGTCACCCTGGAGGCTTGCTGGGTTATCGGGGAAACGAAACGGCGGTTGCTGATCATTCCAGTTGGGCTGTATCTTGCTGGCATCGCTTTGATAGAGACCAAATACGTTTGGCTGGCCGTTTGTCCTCGGCTGGCCAACCCCGTGGCCAAGATTCGACCAAGCATACCCTTCTGCGCTCCTGCGGGATGTAGGACGGCTGGCTTCAGAAGTAGTTGCTGAATTTTTGGCAGAGTCTTGTGAAATGAGATAGTCCATAACACTGGGGCGGCGTAGTGACGCCCTTTGGTGGTTGTTTTGGGGCACAGTTATATCAGGAGACCCAGAATGACGTGGAAGCGAGGCTTCTTTGCCTTCCTGCATATGGTCCTCCCATCTAAGGGGCTCCGCCTTCTTTTCTAACGCAGCTGGGCTTCGCGGAGGCTCGTTGATAGGTGGTGTAGTGACACAGAAAGATGATGGCGGCGTGTCAGCGACATTGAGCTGAACCTGTCCGTCGTCGTCTTCGTCGTCGAAACAGTCCTCTACCGTGGCCGACATGAAGTTCTTGCTGGGAATGTGGGGAGATGGGCGAGGGGAGATGATTTCTAGAGACGACGAAGACGAGGCGTGATTTAATGAAACATTATAATTACTGTCCTCGACGTGTGCAAGAGATGACTCCTCACTGTCCTCAGCAAGCACCTTGGCGTCGGGGTCTGTTGCAACTGGGGAAAAGGCCGCAGCCTCATCTTCGGTGACAGCCGGCACGGTATTGTGGTCATCGGGCTGGTCACTTACAGGACTGACCGAACCATCTGCTGGATTATTCGTTTCGCTTGTAATGCTCATTGTGGCGTAGAGTTTGTGGGAAAAAAAAAAGGGTTATGAGCGTTGTCTGTATATCCGGGCCATAATGGTCAAATGAGAGCTGGAAGATTTGGGCGCGAGCAGGAATTAGAAACGGTAAATAGTTACACTTATAATGGCTTAAAAGGGATCAAATCACTCCTAACCACTACCCAGTGAGAATTATTTGCAAACTGGGGGGCCAGTTCTCCGTATAGAAAGATAGGTCCGCAACGAGGCACTTTGTGTGCGCTCGTGTGTGTCTTCTCAATGCAGGAGGCACTGGCCGAGGGTTTGATTATAATGTCACACCGCGTAAGTTTCCACCCAGTCCATATAATTTTGACTTATGACGAAGAACTGGTCCTTTGACACAGACGCCCTGTGCCTTGTGACTGCTCGTCATTGGCGCTGGCCATACCCTCTCACAACACGGATCAGAAACAGGCAGAGTGAGGCAACGACACGTGTTGCTGGATCAGAGGAACTGCAGAATATGCAGGCTCTTTGCTCTGGTCCGCATTGCACCAGCGTACACCAGAGCCAGACCAGAGTGGACGGACATGCTGGTCCAGTCTTCCCTGGGCACTTGAGAGCCCAAAAGTTCAGCATGTAGTAGGCTGAATGTCTTTGGGCTGTACCAAAGACGCCAGCATTTTGAGGCTCGACATCGACACATCAGTCTTGCCAAACCCAACGGTGCCCAACGCAACGACGCGCGCTATGCATCACATATTCATTCTCCAGACTGAGCAAATTTGTCGTGGAACAAATTACGAATTAGCTGACTTTTGCGGTTGACATGGGGGGATGAAAATCGGACGAGTTCGTTGGCGGAAGCAGTCGAAGGTCATGCACCATGACGGGGATCAGAAAAGTTGGACATGCGGGTGGGGGTGAGATTTTCGCATTCAATGTTTGATGCCGTGAAGTCAGTCATCAAGCTTGGGAAGTTTGGTTTTGGAACAGACGGAAGGAACCACACACGACGGACGTGGTCACGGCCGGCTCCACAACAGCTCGTCACTCGTCTGCCTCTGGTTGCTTCAATCTCCACCATGCACAACCAAGACTGGCAGACAGGGTACATACATACATACTTCGTACATTTGGTGCTTTGAAAATTCCGTCATCATCGGCAGCACAACCCCAATTGGCACGACCTTTTATCGATCTGCGCTCATCTGCAGCTGCTGCAGCCAATTCCCCCTCCTCGGTTCTAGTCTACGTTGCGCTGCTCGGTCCGAAAGCCAGTTGGCATCTGCATCTGCTTCTGCGTCGCCAAACCCAGACACATTTACCGAATCCGATTGAGCAATGCACACCACTCTCTATGACGTCGAACCAAACACGCCATTACCGTAGATCGACATAGAAAAACAGATTTAGCTGCTCCTCGCCATGCTCAGAATGAGGCGAGTGACCATCTCAGAGATAGGGGGATATCTCCTTGACGGGAGACTCTCGCAGCAAGGCTGTTTGGTTGGCCGACGCTCCCTTGCAAGGAGTACTGCCGCAGCCTTGCGACACTTGGCTCCTTCGCCTGGGTTATTCCGAGCTGCATCTACCGCTGCAGTACCCGCTTCCTCTGTGACAAAACCAGTCATTCCTCTGCGGAAGCAGTTAAAGGAAGAGGCAAAGCTTGCAAAGAAGCAGAACAAAAAGAAGTCAAAGGGTGACTCTCAGACCGTGGATGGTTGGGAATTGACTGTGGGCATTGAAATACATGCCCAGCTCAATACAGCCCGGAAGCTCTTTTCGCCTGCTACCACATCATTCAACGATGAGCCCAATAGTCATGTCGCTCTGTTTGACGTCTCAATGCCTGGGAGCCAACCTCTGATACAGAAAGAAACACTACTTCCAGCATTACGTGCTGCGTTGGCTCTTAACTGCGATATACAATCTACCAGTCGTTTCGACAGAAAACACTATTTCTGGTGGGACCAGCCGGCTGGATATCAAATCACACAATACTACGAGCCCTTTGCCAAGAATGGTCATATCACTCTGCATGCCCGGGATGGTATTGCCGCTGAAGATGGCGAAAGTGTTACTGTTGGCATAAAACAAGTCCAGCTCGAGCAAGATACCGCCAAGACATTGGGACAAGGCGAAAATGTGCAGTGGCTAGATTTCAACCGAGTTGGCGTACCTCTCATTGAAATCATAACGGAGCCCGACATGCACCATCCTCGAACGGCAGCCGCGTTTGTTCGAAAAGTCCAGCTGCTGCTCAATGCTGTTGACACTTGTGTTTCAGGAATGGAGACTGGCGGCCTTAGAGCCGACGTGAATGTATCAGTCCGCAAATCTGACGACCCATCTCGCAAGTTGGGCACAAGGACGGAAATCAAGAACCTCAGCACCATCAAGGCAGTGGAGGACGCCATCATCGCTGAGAGGGACCGCCAGATTCGAGAGCTAGAAGCTGGGGGTGTGATCGCGGGCGAGACTCGAGGCTGGTCTCTTGGATCGAAGGAGACTCGAAGGCTGAGGGGCAAGGAGGGCGAGGTCGACTACCGCTACATGCCCGATCCCGACATTGCGCCACTCGTGATTGGAAACGATCTGATTGAGCATCTGCGGAGCTCCTTAGCCGTCTTGCCTGATGCTGAGCTTGACACCTTGATAAACGATTTCGGCCTGACAGCAAAAGACTCACTTTCTCTTATTACTTTGGACAATGGAGCCAGGGTTCAATACTTTTACAAGGTTTTGGACAGTATCGACAAAAGAATGCAATCCGAATTTGGAAACGGAAGCGATGAGTCAAAGCCCGAGTTCAAGGAGTATGCAACTCTTGCTGCGAACTGGGTCACGCATGAACTTGGACGCTTGACAACATATAAGGCGGGGCCATTCGCCACCGGCGAGTTGTCATTCACGGCTGACGGGGAATGTGCCCAAGTTCCTTCTGTTAGTTTGTCGCAACTCCTTTATCATCTGTCTCGCAATCAAATCACAGGCAAGGTAGCTAAAGAGCTTCTTCTATCGATTTATCTTGATGAGCTTCAAGGCGATGTGGATGCGGCCATCGAGGCTAATAACTTGTGGTTCAAAGAAATCTCGGAAGCCGAGTATCGTCAGTTGGCAGACGAAGCCGTGGAAGGAGAAGATAAGGTTTTGCAAGAATTTGTTGATTACAAGAAGTTTCCGCAAGGAAAGTTGATGTATCTTGTTGGCAAGATGATGAGAATGGGCCCTGCGGAGCGCATTGATCCCACAACTGCGGAAGCAGTCATGCGAGCACGGGTTGGAGTCACAACTGCGAAGCAGGCGGTGGTGTGAAGGATGGTGTTGTTGGTGCTAATGTACGAATAAACGGCTTTTACTATAGGCGGATTGTATGATAAAGTGTATCACGTCGAGGATGTCGACTGTTCTTCTATTCAATCCTGAGCTGACTTGTATGGTAATATGTCAAGTTCCATGCCCATAGAGCCTGCAGCTGGTGAAGCGGGGACGTCCAACAAGCTGGTCATGAGCGATTGGTGCCGAGGAATTAACAGTGTAATATATACGGAGAAGATAATAATCATTCGGCAAGACAGAAAAACTATATTTGTATGTCGTGGCAGATTTTGCTCAAACTTGGCTTTTGCCGCCCAAGAGATTGTCTCGTGAGTCGCCAACTGATGCGTCTCATGAACTCGAAGTCTAACGGCCCCACTTTCGTGTGGCCCTTTGGGCTGCCAGACAGACTCACTGCCAGCTGGTGGCGGGGCACAGACCCCGACATCTGGACCATGGAAATTCTGAGAGGCCTGGATTGGATTGGCGGGACTCGACATAATTTGTGACTCAGGTCCAAGTCTGGTAATTCCACCACGAGATTTCAGATCACCACCAGCAAAACTTCCTGCCGCAGGTTTCGCATGAATTTCGTCTAGACGCACACAATTCCCATCCACCATGGCGGCCCCGACCGAGACTCCCGCCGGGGACCTTGCGACCCAAGTCCTGCATGCGTTGGACAAGAATTCACCCCTCCTCTCGTCTGAGGCCTTCCCCGCGATCCCCTCCACCGAGGTCAAGGGTGCGCTCGACAGACTTGCCTCCCGTGACATGGTCAAGTACGAAACGATCGACCGAGAAGAAGCCATTCTAGAGCCCGAGGGCGAGCAGATTGCCGCCAATGGCAGCCACGAAGCCCGTGTTTTCGAAGCCTTGCGCTCTGCGGTGGAGGGGCTGACTATCCAGGAACTCGAGAAGACTATCGGGGACAAGAATGTCGTCAAGATTGGTCAGGGACGAGCTTTCAGAGAGAAGTGGATTTCCAAGACTCAGGGTAAGGGACCTTTTATATTTGCAATTTTGAGATTCGACGATTTTGCACGAGTTCCTTTTTTTCTTTACTGACGCCCGATATCGCAGATGGCAAGTTCAAAGCTGCCGTGAGTAGCACCCGAATACACGAAGTCGACAAAACATACAGTATAGCTAATGAAGATGCTATGATTTAGAAAGAATCCATCAAGGACGTCACCAAGGAACAGATGCAGACCATCCAGTCAACGAAATCATACCCCGACGCCAAGATGCTCGCTGATCTGAAGAAGCGCAAACTCGTCCGAACCCAAAAGATTATCAGCTTCAAGGTCCAAAAGGGCGACAAGTTTGCCCTCAAAATCCCCGAGGTGGCCACCGACCTGACGGCCGACATGATTGCCAGCGGGTCATGGAAGACGGCTACCTTCAAGGGCTACAACTTCAAGGCATTGGGCGCGGACCAGCAGTCTGGTGCCCTGCATCCCCTCAACAAGGTCCGATCTGAGCTGAGGCAGATTTTCTTTGAGATGGGGTTCCAGGAGATGGCTACAGACAAGTATGAAAACGGGGTTGGTGATGTGTACTTGGGATGAGGTTAACATGTGCTTAGGTTCGTCGAGTCTGGGTTCTGGAACTTTGACTCGCTGTTCGTGCCGCAACAACATCCTGCTCGTGATATGCAGGATACTGTATGTACATGGATGTTGTGTAGTGTTTTGGGAATCGTTCAATAAGCTGACACTGCGGACAGTTTTACGTCTCAGACCCCAAGCTGGCAGACATGCCTAGGGCGGAAGATCCAAGTGACAAGGCTGATTATCAGGCTTACTGGGATAATGTAAAGGCTGTACATCAGGTACGTTTACTTACATAAGCTGCGCGTTGATATCGCATCGATGCTAATATTTAGTGCAGGACGGCAAATACGGCTCGATCGGCTATCGATACCCCTGGTCTGGAGAAGAGTCCAAGAAGCTCGTCCTTCGAACGCACACCACAGCCATCAGTGCCAACATGCTTTACAAACTTGCGCAGCAAAAGGGTCCGGATGGTCGGCCCCCGCCAGCCCGTTACTTTTCCATCGATCGTGTGTTCCGTAACGAAACCGTCGACGCCACGCATTTGGCAGAGTTCCACCAGGTTGAGGGTGTCATTGCGGACTACGACTTGACCTTGGGTGGTCTCATGGAGGTTAGACTTTCAATCCAGGCAGGCAGTTCATTGGGTGAGATGGTTGCTGACACATTGTAGTTTATGGACATTTTCTTTGGCAAGATGGGCATTACCGACCTCAAGTACAAGTGTGCTTACAACCCTTGTGAGTGGCTCGTGTTCCGGGAACGGTGACCGCACCAGACACTAATCAGACTGCAGATACTGAGCCCAGTATGGAAATCTTCTCTTATCGTAAGTCTTGATCACCAATGCTCTTATATGTAAGCCACTGTTAACCCCATAAAGACAAGGGCCTCGGAAAGCTTGTCGAAATCGGCAACAGTGGCATGTTCCGTGCTGAAATGTTGGAATCTATGGGTTTGCCGTACGTATAGTAGTCCTCTTGACTTTGCTCTCTTGATCCTATCCCGTGCGAAATATCCTTATGAAATACAACCTCTGACCTGTCTCTAGTAAGGACATGCGAGTTTTCGGCTGGGGTCTGTCTCTTGAACGCCCCACCATGATCAAGTATGGCATCTCAAACATTCGCGAACTGTTGGGTCACAAGGTCGATCTCAACTTTATGCGCAACAGCCCCGCGGTGCGTTTGGATAAGGCGTAAGCGAGAGAGGCAAAAAAAGGTACAAAAATAGAATGATGTTTATGGGTATGACGGAAATGAGGGATCTCTAGAGATAGACAAGACCTGTCGATTTGGCAGGAGACAAGTGATGAGCATCAGAGTATACCAATCGAGGCGATTTGACGTTAGTGGCTATGTGTGTGATTGCCTGTGTGTGTATGTGAAGTTGGATAGTTGTAGGAATTGAGGGGTTGCATGGCTTCCTTGCAGGATCGAACAACTAAAACCTAGCGATATGAGTTGCATGATGCGGTCCAAAGCCATTTGGGTAAGCAAAACTGTTATGGGCTGGGAGTTGATACAATATCCGACAATATTACATGATATCGTCACAAGACCTCCAAGATTCTGTTGCGTTAGCCACAGAGCTGAGTGGGAATTATGCGGCAGAGCAGCTTAACTCCAGCAAACATCTTCGCACGATAAAAAGGGAACATATTGAGATTAAAGCCGTGCTAGCCGACATCATTGTGTTGCAAAACTTGTTTCCTAGAGATCTGGGGTTGTAACGCTTGTGAAGTAGTGCGGAGTAGAATCCTTTGTCCTTGCCGTTTTAGGAAGCGGCAAGTGTTTTGTGTAGTTTAGCATCAAGGTTATGGGGAGGAACTAGTTTTGGGTATGTTTATTCGAGCGGTTAGTAAGAGGGGTTGGCAAGGATGTATTTGGTATGTTTAGGTTGAGGGAGAGCAAGAGGGGTTTGCATGGATGTTGAGTTTGCCAGCGATATGATGGTGGGAAGTTGTTGCGTGGGATTCAAGATGCTGGAGGACATGGGAAGAGACTGAGCAATGGGCGTCGTAGGATATTTTTAGGCATTCTTTCCATCTCATTCTTCGTTCTTCTTGTTTTCGATGAAAGAACTCACTTGCAACTCCACGTCGTACCTCAAATTACTACCGTGCATGTCTGTACGTGCGCCGCAGTTCCGAATAGTAACACAAATTGGTCACCAGCAACCGCCTCATCCGAATGCGTCAAGAGATATTTGCACCACAACACCTCGGCAGACAATAAAAACACACAACTCCAATCTCTTACCGCCAACAAAGTCGCACCGGGCAATTAACCAAAATTCCCCGCAATACGGCCGCACCGGCGACAATTCTGCCTGGTCCGATTGGGGTAGATGTCCCCATGGGGGTCTGGTGTCTGGTGGGTTATTTCAACCTTGCATGGGACACTTACACGGCTTGTGCTGGCCCGGCCTGAAAGACATTTGGCGGTTTCCCCAAACGCGGTCGTGAGTCAAAGGGATGAGAATTTCATTGGCGCGGATGGCGGTGAGAACGAAGCAACGTCGGTCGACATGGAGTGGTGCAGCGCAGTGCACGGGATGGGACCTAGACATGGCGCCCTCGTGACGCACTTTGCGCTTGAGGAACTAAGAAAAGTTGGAGGGTAGGAGCCTTGTGAATGGAGAAGCGGACTGAGGGGGTTTGGGCTTTTTAGCAATGTTATATAGATGTCTCTTCTTTTTTGCCCAAGTGATCAGAGACATCTCCTGCCCCTTTCGTAACAGAGTGTAACCCTTCCGTCTGGGGACATGGAGTCAGGTTGGAACAAGACAATGGACAAAGCAAGTTCAGGTGACGATGGAAGGGGGCATCTGCTGTAGCTTAAAAGGAGGGATGAGCAGCATTTTTTCCCTTTGTTGGGTTCTTTTCAGGACGATAAGTGTCTTGGTGAAGCATTTTTATAAACATCTGGAGCCAAAAAAAAAAAGTGACTAGACATGTTTTCACAAGCTCATGTAGTTGCTCTTGGGCTGATAGCCTCAAGATGGGTGCTCGCAGCCACACAAGGACAAGGAGGACCATGCGACATCTACTCAGCCGGAGGGACGCCCTGCGTCGCTGCACACAGCACCACACGTGCCCTCTACAAAAACTTCAACAGCGCACTCTACCAGGTGAAGCGTGGTTCTGACGGCGCCACCTCCAACATCCCGCCGCTGTCGCCAGGCGGAACAGCCAACGCCGCCGCCCAGGACTCCTTTTGCGCAAACACAACGTGCCTCATCAGCATCATCTACGACCAGTCCGGCCGGGGCAATCACCTCACGCAGGCTCCGCCCGGCGGTGCGGCAAGCGGCCCGGATGTCGACGGCTACGATTACCTCGCCAGCGCGGTGGGCGCCCCCGTCACGATGAATGGGAAGAAGGCGTATGGCGTCTTCATCCCCCCGTTTACGGGGTACCGCAACAACAACGCCAAGGGGATTGCCACCGGCGATGAGCCCGAGGGCATGTATGCCGTGTTCGACGGGACCCACTACAACACCGGGTGCTGCTTCGACTATGGAAACGCCGAGACGAATAGTCGTGATACCGGCAATGGCCACATGGAGGCGATTTACTTTGGCACGGGTGATGGGTCTGGTCGTGGAACTGGCTCTGGCAGCGGGCCTTGGATCATGGCTGATCTTGAGAACGGCCTCTTCTCAGGACATGATCCCATTAACAACCCTGCCGACCCGACCATCACGTCTCGCTTCGTTACCGCCATAGTCAAGGGAAAGCCAAACCTGTGGGCAATCCGAGGCGGTAATTCTGTCTCCGGCCCTCTATCAACTTACTACAATGGCATCCGTCCCGCCAACGGGTACAACCCCATGAGCAAAGAGGGTGCCATCCTGCTCGGCATAGGCGGCGACAACAGCAACCGCGCCCAGGGCACATTCTACGAAGGCGTCATGACATCCGGCTACCCATCAGACGCCACCGAAAACGCAGTCCAGGCCAACATCGTCGCCGCCAAATACGCAACCACCTCCCTCACCAGTGGTCCGCCATTGCGCGCCGGCGCCTCCATCTCCCTTCGCGCCACCACATCCTGCTGCACGAACCGGTACCTCACGCACACGGGCGCCGTGGTGAACACCCAGGTCGTGACGTCGTCCAGCAGCGATATCCTTAAGCAGGAAGCCAGCTGGACAGTTCGCACTGGCCTGGGCAACAGCGCGTGTTTCTCGTTTGAGAGCCACGACTCGCCGGGTAGCTTTGTTAGACACTCGAATTACGAGCTGGTTGTGAATGCGAATGATGGGTCGAAGCTGTTTGCGGAGGATGCGACCTTTTGTCCGCAGGCTGCGCTGAATGGGCAGGGGAACTCGATTCGCTCGTGGAGTTATCCGACGCGGTATTGGAGGCATTATAATGGGTTGGGGTATATTGCTAGCAATGGGGGGCCGCATAACTTTGACTCGCCGAGTGTGTTTAACGATGATGTTAGTTGGGTGATTAGTGCTGGGTTTGCCTGATGAGTTTTGATATGATGGTAAGGCATAATGATGGTTGTGGGACTACATGGGCTTCTTTTGTTATTGACTGGGGACATATCGCATTCATATGAGTATACCGGACAGCAGGAATCTGGCAGCGTCTTTTTATATCGAATTTCCTCATGTAGGAGTTGGGTTATGCTTGAGTTGCAACGACAGATACAGGGCGGATTATTAGTACCTGTCGAGTACATTCGCTGCCTCGTCACAATACAAACCTGAATAACATCAGTTTCACAACCACTCCTTCATAAAAGACAACGCAAATTCAAATCCCCACATTGAACTACAGTGGGGGGTCAGAAGTATTTGAACAGGGAAAGGTATCGTATGTCGCGTTGTGTGCTGAGACACATTAAGGTGTGTTAGTGTATACTTGGATATGTTTAAATACATTGGACCACAGACTGTATCTAGGAATCGGCCTTATCACGGTGCATCATTTGTGAGCACATTGACTAGAGAGTAGGCCGTAAGCACCTCATCGTGACCACACCAATCTCAACATGCAGCATCGGCCATCTGCACCATCCATCACTCAATGACAAAAACAAGTCCAATCTCGATTCCCACCCAAGGCAAGAAACCGTCCCGCCATATGCGTCATGCCCAAAGCCGTTGCATCGCCCCAACGAATAGGAGCATTTGCCCCGCGATCGTGGCCTCATATGCATGCCAACATCATGACATCATGCACATGCCACGCCCAGCAAGTGCCAAGTTCTCATATAATACAATTCAATCGTGATTTCAGTTTCCACCAAATTCATCAACGAAATAAACAAAATCAAATCGTACAGCAGTACACAAAACACAACACAAAATGTCATTTCTCACAGAACGAACCCTCCGGTCCGCCGTACCGCTATGCAGAACCATCATGGCCCAAAGCCCCCGGGCTTTCAGCACGTCCGTCGTGATGAGAAAATCGCCGACGGACTCCGTAAAGGACGGATTGAAGACGGTTGATAGGACGGTGACGGATAATATCGTCTTGCCGGGCCTGGAAGCAGCTGGTACGTTTTTGACTGTAACATGTATGGAAGAGTGCTAATGTTTGTAGCTTCTGCGGGGAGCAAGATCAAGGAGGGTGCTGATACGGTCGCCCATGGAAGTAAAGGCAAGGCAGCCGAGGTGGAGGGCAAGGCGGAGGAGTTGAAGGGCAAGGCAAAGGGTGCGGCGGCACATGCGGAGGGTAAGGCGAAGGGGGCGGCGGAAAATCTTAAGAATCAGCTGTGATGAGGATTGAAGATTCAATTGGGAGATGTATCATATTGTAACTTGCATCAATGGAGTGTGGGATAGATATGCCCTTTATTTGACATTCTGACTATGTGAATTACATATTTGGGAAGGACTTTGTGAAGCGAAACTAATCCAGTATGAAAGAAGACGTAAGCTATTGTGGATATAAACGGAAACCAGAACACACCATCGGGTATAGTATAGATGTGCAAGAATGAAAGACACTCGGTTTAACACCCATTATCCATGCACGGCAAATATCCCCAATTCCAACCACCGTCTCGTACAGTACGGCACAAGATACCACCACATTACGCAGGATTCGTCTGAGCAGGCGCTCTCTCAAACTCACCCAACGGAAACCGAACCCAAGTCGTAGCCGGCGTCATGAGCCCAGCACCGCCCGCATAAAACGCAGACAAAGCACACAACACGGAAAACACACCGCCCGCACGATTCACCCTCACCGCAGCCGTCATGTGCGAAGACGAAATAAACTGGGCGATGCTCAGGAAGAAGAAGGCCAAGACAAGCAGGCCCAGCACCACCAGAATAGCAATGTTGGTTCGCAGCGCGGCCACAAAGAACAACAGCGTGAGGAAGCACCACAGGATCAAGAAGATGCCGACGGCGAAGCTGTACGCGCGGGCGTCACCCGCATACGCCTCCTTGATGCCCAGGGACGGGACGAGGAACATGGCAAAGGCGAGCCAGAAGGCGCCGTAGGAGCAGTGCACCGTCGTGCCAAAGGTGTTGCCGACGCGGAATTCCATGATGCCCGCGACGAACTGGGCGGCGCCGCCAAAGAAGACTGCCAGTCCGAAGACGGCTTGGTCGGGGCCAACGTCTCCCAGGGGGTTGGAATTGGGTAATCTAGATGAGATGAGAATTGGGTCTGGAGGATGTAGATTGTAGGCTTGGAGGGAAACTCACCCAGCGCCGCACTGGTACAGTCCCAACACAAAGGTAGTAAGGGCGAAGCTAATCAGACCCAATGGCCCAGGATTGGCAATCTTGAAGAATTGAGGATCATACACCTGAGAGACCATCGACTGGTGAGGTTTTGGCACAGGCACCGTTCCCCCGGGTCCAGCGTTCGCAGGCCCATGGTGATGATGGCCATTCGTATGTCCCTCCTTGTAAGCCTGCTCGGCAGCAACGTCGTTGTTATGAACCGGGGCAGACATTCTGGCGCAAAAATGTATAAGTTGATGAGATGTAAGTCGTTGCAATCACGTCTCAACACGACACAGGCAGGTCAATGAATTTAGACGCAGGATAAAATGAAAGCTCCCCCGACACACATCTTATACCCTCCCACGGAAACAAGACGCAAACGACATCTTCTCTTCTCTTTCTCGTCTGGGCCATCTTCCTCTCCCCCGAAAGTCAAGCAACGTGCATCCATGACTGGTCAATTCGTCAGCCACGCCCATCGCAAGCTATCGAATAGCTCAACTGGGAAAGCGAATTGCAGCTCATGCGGGGTTTGTAAGGGAAGTCAGAAAAACCAGAAACACTTTTAAAGGCGTGTGACTTCGGAAGCTCGGCGGCGCCCAGGTGGAATGATGTATATCGGTGCTAGAGACTCGAGAGTTGAAAGAATGTGTAGGGTGGTGGGCTGCGATTCGACGGCAGAGAGGTTGTGATGATGACATGAATCGATCATCGAAGCTTGGCTCTTCAAACGGCACAGGTGGGACTTGACGGGAAAGTGTCAATCCCTTAGTGTGCAAGTACCGACATTGACATTGACATGGACATGGACATGGACATGGGGACGGACTATCGTTTTGGACTAGGCGTGCGCCATCGATTTGTGATTGACTGCCCACTTTGGGGAAAATTGGGCTGGGTTCCAAACTTTGGGAACGCTTAGCATCATGATGTGGTCACGATGTTTGGATGAGGGAAGGGATATGCAGTGTCTGAGACTTTGTTGTGCTGACTGTAGGATGACAGAATGGATCTTGACGAGAACGGGCTTTGGAGTTGAAAATGGATATCTGCTATCGCGTGAAGAACTGCTGATAGGAAGGCACGACCGAATGGACAATGCCTGCTGACGATGACCTGGTCAACTCCGCTCGGCTCCGTCGTGGCAGAAGACTACATGGCAATGCTGTGTCCACGCATCATCGGCTGCTTCACCGTTTCTGATGGGCACACCATTGCACACATCATGTGAAATGTCTGGTATCCGTGCATTCTGATCCTCGTAGTGGTCCGATAGCACGGCGCACGGCACGCTAGACCGAAAGCTTGTCTTGGGATTCGAAGCCGTTAACCCGTTCCAGTCTTGGCATGAGACGGGACATATCACGGCTTTGAGCTGGTCCAGCCACAGTTTGCCGTTTCTCCATGGTCTGCAAGTCCAGACAGAGAATGTCAACTGGTGCTCTCTGCTGTGTTGGTGCGGGACATGGTTTGCGTGAGGTGCCAAAAAGGAAGGTGGGTCGGGCTTGTCTTTCCCTCCCTGCCAGTACTCCGCATGAATCAATGTTTAGGGTCGTAAATGGTCTGTTGGGATTAAGTTTGTTAGATGGGAGAATGAATATGGAAAAGCTTACCGTTGTGTTGCCCCATGCGAATCTGGAAATGTTGCATTCGAAAGCTTGTTTGTGGGTGCCATCTGTTGAGGAACCAAGTCTTTTCAATGTTGTGTAACTGACGCCAGTGGAACTATCTGCTGGTCCTTTCAGGACGAGATATTTCGCCATGCTTTTCATCGCTTTTATTCTGAACCATTACAGGAATTTCGGAATATACTCCATATGCCCATTGCTTGAATGTTGAATGGAGTGCCCCATATGGCCCGTTCAGTAAATGCTGTATCTTCGTTTTCGAGCACTTGCAGTGACCAAATTGCATACACTATCGTTGCCCACGGTGCTATTTGGCAAGCCCAATGACGGATGCCCAGTCTAATAGAGCACTTGCGGTACCATAGTAATAAAGAGGTAATACTAAGAACGCATAAAAATGTAAATGTATGAATGTTTGTGCCAGACATTCCCCAGATTTGAGGCCCTCTCATCCGGTCAAGTAAGCGGCCCCGCTTCGGCGCCATTCCGCACTTCCGCCTCCCGCAACTCGCTCACGTCATGCGATCACCGTGATAACGACTCTGCATCAACATCATCACCAGTCGTCCATCGTGTTCCGTCTGCCCTCACGACACCAGCATAAAACCAAAGCGAAGCCATGTGATATTTCTTGTTGCAATTTGTCCCGACTCATCTCTCACCCCAACGCAGCCATGCTCCTCAAAAACTCAGCTGGAGCGATATACTCCTCCACGTGCTCATTACCATTCATTTTATTCCCGCCATCTACCATCCCAACTTCGACCCAGAGCACAAAAACAAAACACCCACCAGCGAGACCTCGTACACACTCATCAAACCGCTTCACACCCCAACCATCCCGCCGCTACGCAACAAAACCCCCCAACTCCAACGCAGACCTGCCCCCATGGCCACGATCGCCACACCCAACACCCTACGAAATATTCGGCATCCAACGCGGAACACCATACACAAAACGCCGTTTCTACCAACTAGTAAAGCTCTACCACCCCGACACGCACGACAAAGAAACCACAACCCCCTCCCCCACGCTCACCCACGCAACCCGCCTCGAGAGATACCATCTCATCATCGCAGCCAACGACCTCCTAAGCGACCCCAATAAACGCCGCCTCTACGACCACCACGGCATCGGCTGGACGGACGTCCACCGCGCCCCTAACCTCCGCGAGGCAGACAAAGCCTGGCGACACCAGCCCGGCAATGCCTCCCGCAATGCCACCTGGGAGGACTGGGAGGCGTGGCGCAACGCCCGCGCCGGCAAGCCCAGCGAGCCCATGTACATGAGCAACGGGACGTTTGCCGCCCTCGTGGTGTGCATGTGCATGATTGGGGCGCTGGCGCAGATGAACCGCGCGGAGGCGGCGGGCGAGCAGTACGTTGATTTCGTGCAGCAGAAGGATTGGGCGATAGGCCAGAAGATGAGGGATAAGAGTGTGGCGGCGGCGGGGAGGACAAAGGACGAGAGGGTGGACACGTTTTTGAGGGATAGGGAGAATTTGTCGTTTGAGTTTCAGCCTGGGAGGTATGATGGGCCTACCTCTTCGGGGGAGTATAAGTGATGTGTTGGTCATATTGTGTATATTAGAAATATATTGTATTGTACTTGATGTGAGGGAATGTTTGCCGCCCAATATAGATGCGATGCGTATCAATAGTCTACTATGCAAGTCGTAGCGTCATCATGTCATGTCATGTCGTGTCGTGAATGTGAATGCTGAAGAAACAAAAAGGGAAGAAGAGAATCATCTCATAACCCGCTTGACATCATCCCCACCCCCAACATCGCTAATCCCATCCGTCAAATCAGCCTCTTCATCCCTCGTCGACCTAGTTCGCTGCCGCAAATCTAGCTCCGGCGGCGCAGGGATCCTACGCTCCCTCCCAGTTCCGTACGCTTCGTCCTCGGCGTCGAGCTCCTCGTCTGCCGACGTCCCGTGGCGTCTGTTGATGACATTGTCGATTCGTAGCCGCGGAGGACCAGAGTTGAGTCGTTGGCCGTTCTTCGGCGGCCCAGCTTTCAACAGGTCAGCACAACATCAAAGCACATGAGTAAAAAGTCGCGACTTACAAACCGCCAAATCGAACAACTTGACAATGACTGGTCCCCATACCGTCATGGCTATAATCTGCCCGTACGACCACTTATTCGCCTGGAAGCTATCCACACTGATGACCCTGACCAGCGAAATCAAATACAGAACATTGACAACGAGGTAAATCACCTCCAGGATCCGCCAAACCCACTGCTTGAAGCGAACCCATGCCAATTTCAGGCGCCCATTCGTCGGTGCCCTACCAACGCGATAGCTCCCTATGGTGAGGTGCTTCGTGAGCCGGTGCGTTCTCAGCGTCCAACTCAGCTGGTCAAACACCAAAATCACAATGGCAATCGTATCCAGCACCAGAAACACCAGCTTATACAGCATCGGGTGCGGGAAAAAGTTGAGCCTCAGCCCCTCGACGCCCTGGGTAGAAGCACAATAACTCCGGGGACTGGGATTCTGCCCACAGGCCGCAATCTTGTTCTCCTGCTTAAACAGGTTGAACGCATCGTGAAAGTAGACCTTTTGCGTGGTCGCCACAATGGCCAGCAGGTACTCGACGAAGAAGCCCAGGAACGTGTGCCAGTTTCGTATCCCCTCGTGGTGCAGGCAGATTTGTATGAGGAACATGGGCAGGATCCCGTTTTGACTGACGTGAAATGCAACGGCGGCATTGACAATGATCTCGCCCCAGAACGTGCCTTCCTGGGAGTTGACGACGATGGCGAGGATGGAGGCGATTTGGATGGCAAAGACGAACCAGCATTGCGCTTCTTGGAATTCGACGAGCGTGGTGGCGAGGGCGATGCTCGTGCGCGAGAGGGCAGACGAGTCGCGCCAGATCATGGACTCGATGCGTGTGAGACGCCGGGTCAGGCCGCCGCGGGAGGAAGCTCGCTGGAGTTGTTTTTGGGCTTCTTGCTTTTTGTGGGTGTAGCGGACGTAGAGAGTGAATGCTTTGAGGACGAGGTAGAGAGATCCGGAAAATGCGACTTGGAGGACATAGGAGATGAGAACCTGGACGTGTTAGTGTCATGTACGTTTGACATTGACGACCAACGGAAATTTAAAAAAGAGATGGTTGTTCTTACACCAGGTCCAAAGATGTCCGGATTGATTTCCGCCTGAATATCCGGACAAAAATCATCCATCGCCTTAAAGATAACCGTCGCATTCGCATCATGGCTCAACTTCTTAATCGAATCATCGCACGCCTTGTGCAAACCGTCCGCACCACACGCCTCCTGTGCACACGTCACAAACGACGACAACACAGGCCGTCCATCAAACGAAGCAAGCGAACTCGATCCCATAATACCACTGGCATTGCGCTCCGCCTCCGCAGATATGTAGTACCGATTCGTCTCCTTTGTCCAGTACGATATAGACGACAAGGCAATACAATTGTAAAACGTTTCCAGGGAACTGAAAAATGTGGTCTCGTTACGGCATGCTTTCGAGCAGTCCGCCTTCCCGTCGACTTCACAACCCTCCGTGAAGAGAATAAGCAGGTCCTGTCCCTCTGTGCCATTTTTAATGAGCTGCTTGAACGAGAAGAGGTCCTGCGAGCCGCTGTTAAGGGAGGCTAGGTCGTGGAAGGGGAAGAAGACGGAGAAGCCATCGGCGCTGGGGTGGGTGAGAACTTGGATGGGGAGAGGAGAGTCGGTGACTTTGACGACGGCATTTGTAGGTCCTGCGAAGGGGAGGACCGTGGACAAGCTCAAGGAAGCCTCTGTCATCGCTGGCCGTTGTAAAGGGTGAGGTTGCTCTGGTGGATGCCCATTCCCCTTTAGATGATGTGTGTCGTCGTCTGGTGATGGTGTCGATGGTGAGTCGGTTGCGCCGGAAGCGTGGGCAGTGAAGCGCTCCTCCTCCCAGTCGAAGCTATATGCCGGCTATTAAGTGAGGGTGGCATTCCCGTCCTAGTCGAGACGAAGGGCTCAAAGGCGAGTTGGAAATCTGGGAGAGGGGAAATTCGCAATGTCACTGCGCCAAGACAAGCGTGGTAGAGAACAAAGGTGAAAATCGGTGAGAATTTTCGTACAGAAACCAACCTCCTCCTACTGACCCTGGTAAGAGTAGTCCGACTACGCAGACCGTCAACATGGGTTTATGCAACGTCGAGGACTTAAATTAGTCTCAGTAGAGGTGCAATGGCGCAAGGCGAGTCGGTGGGGTCACGATTGGCGATCCAACGAGGATTCTGGTCTAGAAGGGGAACATAAACGCCAAGGACGCCTTTGGTGGTGATAATAAGCACTTGCTTGAGAGAATGGGTCTAATACGTGGACCATCTGCCTGGGCAGTTAGTGCTGCTGCCTCATTGTTCCAGTTTGTTGTGCTTTACTCGCCTCGTTTTTACCGCTTCTTGACGACATGTACCAGTGACTAGACACCAATGCAAGACAGCCCTGCCAACTTTCTATTTAACCTTCATGTTGGGCCTGGATTGTTTGTCTCCCGGAGGTCTGGCGCCACGTCCGCGGGGTACAGAAAGTCAAGTGCAAGATCAACGCCCATGGCTGCTCTGGTTCACTTGGGTGGATCCTTCTCTCCTCTGTCCATGCACAGCTCAGTGTGCCCATGTGAGCACAAGCATCATTGCAAGAGCCGCATTTGTGAAACATAAACCGGCAAAAAAATGTTAGCAATATCAATTCCAATCATCGCCTAAATGTTCTAAAAAAAAAAAAAACATCATCTTTGCAGTTACTGGAAATTATATAAACCATCATCAATAAAACCTACTCATCAGTGACCACTCACCCAAACCGCCAGCCACAACAGCTCCTCGGCTCACCTTTCCAGCTCCATATACCGACGAAAGCCGACGACGTCACCACCATTAAGCCGCCAACTCCAAAATCCAATTCCTCCTCCCTTCCATCACCAAAATCCTCCAATTCATCAGCCCAACCGTCACAATGCCTCCCCGAATCTCGCTCCCTCGTGCCGCCACACCATTCATCCGCCGCCTCTACTCCACCGAAACCGAACCTCTCATCCGCGTCACCAACATCCCCTCCCAATCCTCCGGCCACATCCGCGTCCTCGAGCTCAACCGCCCCAAGGCCCGAAACGCCATCTCCAAGGGCCTCCTGTCCGCTCTGCGCGCCGAAGTCGACGACCTCCACGCGCAGTATGGCCCCAATGGCGAGGAGACGGGCGTGACGCGGCCAGGTGTTGGCGCGGAATTGGGTCCCACGAGGGCGCTCGTCCTGGCGAGTGCTGTCGATGCTTGCTTTTGCGCGGGTGCCGATTTGAAGGAGAGGAAGGGATTCACACAAGAAGAGTATGTTTAACGAGCTCTGCCAATGCTATGCTAATTGTAGCGTTCTGAGTATCATACATAAAGCTAACTATAGCAGAACAACACAATTCCTCTCCAACCTCCGCGGCACATTCACGGCCCTCTCCAACCTTCAAATCCCCACCATATCAGCTATTTCGTCCCTCGCTCTTGGCGGTGGCCTTGAACTCGCCTTGTCCACCCACTTCCGTGTCCTGTCGTCCAACGCCATCATCGGCCTCCCAGAAACTCGCCTCGGCATTATCCCCGGCGCGGGCGGCACGCACCGTCTTCCAGCCATCATTGGCGTCTCCCGAGCCCGCGACTTGATCCTCACGGGCCGTCGTGTCGCCGCCCCGGAGGCATACTTCCTTGGAATCGCAGATCGCCTGGTCGAGGTCGTCCCTGAAGATGAGCGCGACGGTTCGGATATTCTGTCTGCGGCTCGTAAAACTACGCTGGCTGAGGCCGTTAGACTCGCCCAGGAGATTTGTGAGGGCGGGCCAGTTGCCATTCGTGCTGGGTTGCAGGCTGTGGCTTGGGCGAGACAGGAGAAGGAGAATGAGATGTATGAGAGGGTCGTTGCGACCGAGGATAGGAATGAGGCGCTCAAGGCGTTCCAGGAGAAGAGGAAGCCTATTTTCAAGGGACGATAAACTTGTCAAGAGCTGTAAAAATATATATCACGATATGGTATGGTTGGATTGAAACAGAGTAAACCGTAGGGCACTGATTAATGATGATATAATTTGATACCCTTTTGCCTTTGTCTATTGGACAACTTGTAACTTCGGGATGTACCCCGTCATCCGAAATGCCAGACGCCATGGACGCCATGTCTAATGCATCTGCGTCGCTCCCAATTTGATCCCGATGAACGGGCCCACGCATAAAACAAAACGATACTTGCTATATGCAAATACTCAAAACATGAACCAATTTAACAAGAAGTCGAGTCATTTGTATGGCTGAAGGCTACCATACTGCGAAAGCAATACAATCACTCAGCCACCATCAAATCCATTCCTCAACCACGCTACACACTACCTCCTACTCCTGCATCCTTTGAGTCTCGTCACTTCCGTTGCCACGCTTCGGGCTAATTCCTTGATTCACTGGCTCGATTCCTTCGATCACGGGTGCAACCACTTCGGCAACGGCGTCAATATCTCCGTCCTTGTCCGTCACCATTTCCGATGCTGGGGTATCCTGTGGTTCTGAGGGGGGTGTTGGCGGCTGTCGTTTTGGGACATTGACGTAGTCGTCCTTGTCTCCGTCACGGACATAGCACAAGAAGTACGGTTCACCGCTAGTGCTGAGGGTCTCGAGAACTTCCGCAGTGTTCTTGTTCTCTTTGACGTCGGCATCATTGTACCATCTCCATGTACTCTCCTCAAAGTCGTGTATCCATACCCAATAGTGACCAGACATCAAGTGTCCTCGATGGCAAATGACGGCATGAAGACGGTATGGCGTTCCATCGAGGCTCCCTTGGTGTTCTTTGAGAGTCTGCTCTCGCTGTTGTAGCTCAGCTTCCATCATTTGACGAATTGTGCTATCGGTTTCCCGGATATTTAACGCCTTTGGTTCGTGAGTTGTAGGCTGCTCAGAACTAGCTGAAGTTGATGGGGTCACAAGCAGGAAATCTTCCTCCACGGGACCATCAAAGTCCCAGTTCTCTTCTGGAGCGGAAACAATTTCTGGAGCGTCGCCATTAATCTGGCCCGCGTTTGTTGTTCCACTCGCCTCATTTGTGTCTAGAGTTCCCGCCGAATACCTCTCCAGATATGATATATAATTCGGGTTGGAGTCAACCTTTGCGATTTGTGACCTAAGGTCAGATATACGATCAGACAACGCCCAGTCTTCCACGCGCCGCCGAAACACTGGCGATTCGTGTGGAGCATCCATATATCTGTCCAAGTAAAGAGTTTCTGGAATGACGACAGCGTTGCCATTCTTGCTTCCCATGGACTGCGATCGCTGAATGAGAATGTGCAACACCGGAGGCAGAGTTTTGATAGCGGTGTACCTCGAGAGCTTGCTCTCCTCCAGGATCTGCTGATCAAAGTTGCGGCCCAGTGCGTCATATAGCGAACATGGCCCATCCGGGGCGGGAAATGCGGTGATGGAACGATCGAAGCTGATTTCCGACTGGTATTTGTTTTCGTCAAACTTCTTGGTGTAGTTGACTGTCGTCACGAAAAAAGTCTCCATAATATTTTCAAGCTGGATGCCGGTCTTCTGGTCCACCGATGTGGGCTGGATTGCAGCTTGTAGGCGATTGATGATACTGCCCATGACTTCTTCAACGTCTTGCTGGTCAGTGCCGGATGACCGCTTCTGATGCTCAAGAGCATTCAGAACTTTCTGATCAACAGTTTCAGGCTCAACTGCATCTGCCATATCTACGTCTTGGCTACCCCCCACAGCGTCCTTGGGGACAGCGATCGCTGCTTCTGTGTCTTTAGCTTGTGTAGGAATTTCGGTGGACTTGTCCGCTTCCTGCGTGTTATTGTCCTTGCTAGTTGTGACATCCGTAACACCAGCCGGTTGACCAGAGCCTTGGACCGTTTCTACCTTCTCATACGAATGATCCGAACGTGCGTCCTCTTGGTCGACAAGTGTCCTCGAACTAGAAGTGCTGGCCATCTCTGAGACATCTGGGACATCTGTTACACTGACATTAGCCATGTCAACGTCCTCCGCAGCCTGAGCTGGTGGCGCTGGGGATGGCCGAGCAGGCAAAGGTGGAGGTTGCGGCCCGATGGGCTGTTCAGATGACTGTTTGGGATTATGAAGCAGAGTATGTGTTGATAACAACACAGCATTAGCTAAGCGCTGAGATGGTTTAGTTGCGGATTGTTTTGCGGCTTTGAGATTTTGGAAGAGCTCAGATAGCTCCTTTGCAACTAATTTCAAGTTAGCTCGTCAGTCGACAAAAACACGACCTGCAAATCAAACAACCTACACGCCTGTGCGACGACAGCCTCGCCACGATCCATCTGCATCTTGTTGCCGCCAAGAAGTCGAGATTTAATGCTTTCGTCGTCAAGGGCCAGCTTGACATCGTCATAATTCAAGACGATGTCTCGAACTGGCTTGACTGTAAAGAGATATTGCAACAAACTGTTCAGATAGCAAGTATTCCCAATATTGTGTAACCCAACCGGCAGGGCATAGTTGACTGGTGCATTATCGTCCTTAGCTTTGACGCCATATATTCCATTTTCTTGTCGAAGTTCCATTGCGGCTTGTTTGAGTGCGGGTGAAGAAGTATGATCTGCAATTGCTTCTAAGGCGTCTAGGTAAACTTGTGTGGCTTCTTTGCTCTTGCTTGCTTCAATCTTGGTGGCTGTTAGTACTCTGGAGCTCGACTGAAGATCTGAGATGGAGGGGTGAAATGAAGATATTCTTACCTTCTTCTTCGTTGCTTCATAAACAGTTTCCCAAGGTGCGTCTGTGTTCTTGAGGTCTAAGATTGTTCTGCTAGTTTCCAGGGACATCTTCGCATCAGCCTCCATTAACAACTGTGCTTGGTATATATCGTCGTTAGAGTTCTGAGCAATGAGGAGCAGCATAGATCTTGCCGTCGTAGCATCTGCCGGGTCCCGCGCAAGCTTCTGTCTGAATGCTTGAATCAAAGAATCCGCGCTGTAGTTGTTGGGCGGCTGCAGACTTAAGAAATTGAGTGCTTGAGGAACGAGGCCGTCGTCATCGTTAGTCGCGGGTATGTGTGCTTGGTTATCGAATACCGAGGATTGAGTAATGGCATAGTCTGAAAGCAATTCGTCGCCAGTATCGTTTGCAATGCCCATAATGGCGTCCACCAAGGCCCTTCTGCGGTTGGGTAACAGGTCCCATTGGCGTTTATAAGCGTTGACTACAGCTTCTCGGGATTGATTAGGAAGCACTCCGATCAGTTTATACCGCTCAACGTTGACCAACGCATTGGTTGCAGCATTTGGCACTTCCTGGCAGCCCAAGTCCGCGTGCAAGACTGGCGTGATGATTGTGGGCTTTTCTGCTGCCTGGCCTGCCTTGTGAATCAGACATTGCACTTCGGCACGCACATCCTCCAAGTAGGATCGATAGGTTCCTATTTCAGTCACGCCGGTCGGCCCACCAGCAGGGGGAGGCGGTGATGGCGTAAAGGAACCTTCGTCAACGCCATCTCTGACGTCCACTTTCTCCGTGAATTCCAACTGGCGAAACATGTCAAAGCACCGGGGGCCGAATAGAACGGCAAACCGCTTATTCCTTTTTGATATGCTTCTTGCGTCCTCTGGGCTGCTTTCTAGCAAGTTCTTAAGATACGTGTTCAAATTCAGGGTGGCCTGATATGCCCACTCGTCGGTTGCGCCTTCATATCGGCTTGGTTCTTGCTCTTTGGCCACCCTAAGCTGCTCGCAGATAGCCTCCCGGTCCAACAATAACTTCACCCAGGCCTGTGGCATTCTCGGTTCCGAGACTTCCAGAGTGACCTGAAAGGTGCATGGAGGAGCAGAGCATACAAAGTGCTCTCGGGCCAGCAGAGGGCAGTGCTTGGTATTATCTTGGGCTATGTCTTGGTCTGATGCAGATCCCACCCATACCAAGTGATGCCACGGAAATTGATTGTCGCGGAGGGGCCAAGACGACTGGTTTTGGTCGCACAGCCCATAGTTGTGGGTTACATCCCAGGTCATCTTGAAGACAAAGTGGAAGTGGCAGTCGAGGCATATCGATGACAGTATCCGAGACGAAGGTGTGGAGAAGCTTTGGTTTCCATTCATCACCAGCTTGTGAGGATGATCCCATGTATATGTGCTCTGCAGCTTGGCGTGTCGGGCTCGCTCGAACAGGTCGCAGACGGTGAAATTGTTGTTCAACAGCTCGTAAACCCATCGGCTCGGATTGCAGCCTGCAAGAAGGTGGCGTTAGTTCGATATCCAACTATCTGAAATGAGCTCTTGGAAGGCATTAATACATACCAGCAATTTCCCTGCCGGGTGCCAAGTTGGATTTCATGGCCGTCATGTTATGTTGCACGAAGCCTGCTGGTGAGGTGCCTGGCAAGGTCGCATACGGGCTCGGCTCTTGGCCCTGCGATCTCAGGTCGTAATGGCCAGTCATTTTCAAACGTAGGGCCGGCAAGCGTGCCGAATCGTGATATATCGTTGATGTACTCGTTAAAATGGGAAACTGTCACTGGAGTTTGGTCTGGTGGATGGACGCTTGCCCCCGCCGGCGGATGGGAGAGCTGTGATGGCTGAAGCAAAGGATGCCACGCAGCATCAAGGCAATCAGACCAAGCAGCAGCCTTGGAGCATGATCCTGCAGCCGGTGCAAGGCAACCACTCCGGGATAAATATTCGTCTGTCAACTGGTCTGTCTGTCGGGTAGCCTACGCGGGGAGGCGTAAATGCTTGCGCGGTCTTGGGGGTGGTAATGCTGTGGCGATGTGACGACCTGGCTGACGCAGCTTCTAGAAAGTTGAAGCATCAATTGAGACAAGGGCGAACATTGAAGCTCCATCAAAGGGCGAATCACATCCTGTCTGGTTGGACCAGCCCAGTTGCCGTTGGCGCTTGACCTGTCTGGTGCTTAGGAGGGGCCGTTGTATGGCATCAAAGGTCGATAGGCCCCGGAGTGCCATGTCATGGGTGGTCAAAGCGCTGTGCTGAATGTGCAATGGCCCGATTCGTCCATGTCGTGGTCGGATGCACCTGTCAAGTTTATGCAATTTGATGCATGTGCACATTTGTTTTTGGATTTGAACCTCAACCTCGAACCTCCTACTTGCCATCAAACCCCTCAAATCCATCAAATCACATCAACACAGGACTTGTTGAGGAACATCCGCTACACTCGTTGAGATAATGCAAGCCACACTGTTCCGTTGATATTTCTGTGATGCGCCTACCCCAAACTCCGTCTTTACGCCATATTCACTCCATTGAACCCTGTGCTCCGTAGATGGATGGAGCCAGACGAGCAATGTCTACTGCTGGGGAGACTTTCCAGATGTATGTGCTGAGTTTGAATTCACAGTCACTCACTGGCTATCTGTATCTACGGCTGATTAAAAACTAACAGGTCGTAGGACGAATAGCATAGTGCATAGTAGACAGTTTACATGACGTTAATCACCAGGATATCCGAATATGACATATTTCACACCCCTACGATCAGAAAAGGCCCTAGGATACGCTGGCACGTTTTTTGCTCGCAAACCAGTGCCTAGATTCACCCAAGCCAGAGAGACTCTGTCGGCCACTGTTGACCGCTCTTGTGACGATCCGTCGAACTCATTAAAGGCTATCAATGATGCTCGTGGGAAAGAATATTGCCGAATCTCCGTGCTAGAGAAACCCTGTTGTAGCTACCAATCTTAATCTTCCAGCGTTTCGGTGCGGCCGATTTGTCGTTGTAACGTTTGGCGGGCTGCCAACGGCGGATGTTAGAAATGTTTTAACGCAGCCCCAACGATTCCCACAAAACTCTATTGGAACGACCGGCCGTTTTAACGTTTTATCGTTCGACAAAACCTCAAACCCGCTCGTCGACTGAGGGGTATCACTTTATGTAGAATGCGGCCCACCGCAATTACACTCAGAGTCAATTGCTACAACAATGACTGCTAGCAGAGCATAATTTCTGAAAGGTAGCTAATCGCGGGACTGAAAATGAGGACCTTTTTCTATTTGCTCCAGCCCCAGACGTTTGATGATACAAACAAACAAATAATCTACATACTCATGGTGAACTTGACCTGTATCAAACATTGGTGCCTGTCGACACCACACAGTCTACTTAACCTCGTCATTTAGGAAATAGCGATGTGCTGGAAAGTTTCCACTTTGTTACTAAGTAAGATCAAGGAAACCGGGTCCGGGGCCGGGTGGTTTGTTTACCGAATAAAGTTGACCCTGGTGCACCGAATGGAACCCTATCGCAGGGAAGCTTGATCTGACGGTGCTGATAAACTCAGTGGAGTGGAGGGAGCGATATAACGTTCCTGAACCATGTCCGCTGTCCATGCCCACGATCGGCCTGTGAGGTTAAAGGATGCTTGGTTCGGTATATTCATTGCAACGAGTGATTCTGTTAGTTTTCATGCTAAACGTGCTGGTCAGATGTTAAAGGCTTGTGCGTCAACGAAACTCGACACGCGCGTGGGTAGTAATGGAAATGCCTTTCGAGTTGCGTTACCTGACTGAGTTGCAACACGGCTCCTGCGAGAACCCAGGGCAACACGCCCGCGATAACTAGAGAACGACAACGTATCGTCAAGTACTAAATATGCCGATATTTGAATTTTTATCGTTTTCTAACCAATACAGCTGTTCTATAGCCGAGGAACCTATCCTTAAGGTGCAACAGTCCGCTTCTTGTTTGGCCTAGCTGCCCTGAAGATAGCTACCAACACTGCCTCATTTGCCTTCAACCGAAACCTCCCCGACCAAACCCTACACGGCCAAGGTCTGCCAACTGCATACGGTAGCCGTTAGTATCTCCGTTCACAAAATTAGTTTTCCTGGCCGCGGGTGCGTCAGGTGACAACTTGCAAGGCTGTATCTCATCATATAAACAACTCCCTCCCCGGGCACACCAGACGTTCCAATGTTGTCTTCTCATCTACCTACTCATAATCTTAACCAATTATCAGCTACATTTGGTCTCAGAAACGCACTCTCCAACTCTGGGCCGAATTCAGTCAGCTAACTTACCTGTTCATCGTCAACTGCACCTTGCACAATCACACTCTGGCAACTTCTGCCCACTAAACTTCATTTCATTGTCTATTGGCATTCTTCGTTTCATAATTTCCTTGAGGTTATAGAATTTTGCAATCGCAAGTTCATCTTCAACAGCACCCTGCACAAGCTCATTCTTGCAACTTCTGCCCACTAAGCTTCACCTCATGGTCTAGCGTCATTCTTGTTTCATTCTCTTCCTTCATTTACGGCATTTCGCAATTGCATACTCGTTTTCATCTTCCTCATCTATACTTATTACCACCTGCTGCGTCCGCGACTATGCCTTGCACAGCCAAATCATCTAGGAATCGTCTGGCTGCTCGGCCGCCAGCGAAGAGGAGAAAGATGAACACGCAAACAAAACTGGACGTGACACCGGGACAGTACGAGACCCCGGCACGATACAAGGCATACCTTAGCAATTTGCCAAATGAAATTAAGCACATTCTTGTCAGTTTCATGCCTGAGGGCTCGCTTCACAATCTGGCCAGATGCAACTCCCTTTGGAACGCTGTTGCAACACCTGCACTGTACAGGCTCGACGCCAAACATGGAAACTCGACCGCGATACGATGGGCTGTCACCGACTGTGCAGCAAAAGACATGGACATTGCCTTGAAGATATTGAGAAAGTCTGTCAGCTTCAAGGGAAATGTGAATGCCGTCCACGAACAGAACGGGCATGCGACGGCGTTACACTACGCAGCAGCCTATGCAAGGCACAAACTTATTGAAGAACTATTCAGATTGGGCGCGAAGCCCGGCGTTTGGTGCTCTGGAGTCGATTGGTTCAAAAAGCTTGACATACCTGGACTGAACCGCACCATGAAGTGCCAGTATAAATGGTTCTCAAAAGTTCCCAGACGCTGGGGATTTTCAGCTCTCACTATAGCAATCATTCTGAAGGACAAAGCCACAGCTAAGTTGTTTCTTCGGGCGGGAGCATCCTGCGTCGTCGCGCTGGACGAAGAAGAATATCGGGCAGACGTGGAACACCCTCTTGAGGAAGCCATCACGGTGTATCATCTCCTTGCCGCCGCCGAAGCCGACATCATCCCCGGATGGTTCAGACTGTTTCAACGTTCCAACAGCACCAACGTGATCAATGCTCGAATGCCGTACTGGGGCACGGCATTGCACCTGGCGGTGAATTTGGGAAATGGCTCAGCATTCGACATAATTCTCAGTCGGGGCGAGGGCATAATGCCCGATCTTCCAAACCAGGCGATAGAGACGCCAATGCTCACAGCAATCAGGAAGGCATTTGAAATAAATGACAACATGAAGCCTGCAAAACGAAAGGCCATTATAGAATGGATCCCGAAATTATTGCACGCGGGTGCGCTTATCAACCCGGCGCCAAACGCTGCGGCCGCGCCACTGGCGTACGCGTTGAGAGAGTTCGAGTTCCAAACCTCTATTGTGCCGAAAACTGCCAAGAGAGTCATCGAGATTCTTGTGGACATTGGAGGAGCAGATATCGATTGGAGACGTGGAAATAGGGACACGCTTCTACAAGACTTTTGCGCCCAAATTGTGGCAAGAAGGGGTTCCACGAAAATGGAGGAGATACTAGAGTACCTAATTTCCAGAGGAGGAAACCTGAACGCCGCTCCAGGTCTTCTAAGAGGAGTATCCATCATGTTTGATTCAATCATGGCCATCACTGGACCGACGGGATCGAAGTCACTCATGTCATATCATAAGATCATCCTGGAATCTGGGGCAAGGCTCCTACCAAATGAAGTTCCAGCCGTCTTTCGAACATGGTACAAAGGCGACATGCTGAACAAGTCCAAGATCTACAATATAATGCAGCACAAGCAACACATTGATCAGCCAGGAATAGACTTGGCCTGGGAACACGCCATCGTGAAGCGAGATGAAAAGCTCCTCCACGCCATGCACGCCGATGGTCTGATGCCTTCCAAAGGAGATTCCCTCATTCACGGAGTGATTGAGTGCCAGGCTCAACGATTCTGGCCTGCAATCATGGACATACAATTCAACCCCAATTGCCTCGACGTCAACGCCCATGGTGGAAGCCTGCTCCATACTCTGGTGCGAGCGGTTCACGAGCCTCCCTGTGAGCGGAGCCAGTTCATTATGCCAAATAAGGCGGTGCAAATTGCCCATTCTCTCATCGAAAAGGGCACTTCGACTTTGATTCGAGATAATGCTGGGATACTAGCTCTGGAGTTGTTTGACGAGTTTGGGATTGAGAAACAACAGAAATTACGTGCTACGCTTCTTGAAGCGTATTTTCAAGAGACCAAAGATTCACATCGAGATTGAACGACGAGGACTATACGACTGAGGCAGATGGGGGAGGCGATGAGACACATTGATTTGAGGGCGTCGGCGGCATATGAGTCGGCAGAGGCGCACAAGACACAAAGAATCATAGGGAGGGTTGTATTCTAAGAACGCGGAAGAAAAGCGCAAAACAAAAAGAGCATAAACAAGAACAACACCAACACTAATACTGACAGCATGAACATACATATCACCAACACCAACAAGAAAACGCCCACATCTGTAAATGAGCAAGTATACTGAGGGCACCGAAAAAATGGGGGATTATATCTTTACCGGCACCAGCGAAGGCACAATAACAAAATCATATCCTAGCTGAATAGATTGTGCATAATACAGGAGCTGACTTGTCGATGAGCTACAATAACTCAGTCGCATCAAAGGAGGGAAAGGGCCAAGGCTCTTCGAGCACCTCGCTCTTGCGCATGGACACATGTCTCGGGACGATTCCGACTGATATATTCAGTATAGGCTAGACCAGAGATATTCACGGGTTTTTTTTATAATTGATGTGCGTATAAGTGACAAGTGTGATATACTATTCCAATCAAGCTGAGTTGGCTGGTAATCGGATTTTAATTAGCGTGAGATGTAAGTCGTCTCGGAACCCAACTGTATTACATAGACAGCACGAGCTATTGAGTTCACCATTCAACTCGGTGATGTTTTGGTCTCGGACACACACAATACAACCTCCCCTAATCTCAAACACAGACAAACACAGATCGTACCATCTGCCAATTATCGGAACTCCCCGACACTTCAGTCGCTAAAGACCATCAAAATAGGCTTCACAACGATCAGCAGTTCCTTCAGTCACAACACCCTTCCTTCATTTCGACTATCTCGCTTATGCTGGCAAAACATGATCTACCAGACCTTTTGCTCTGGCCGCAACCCCTGCCATGTCATATGATGAGATGCAATGTGCGTCGGATGCAGCAGGGAGTTTTCCAGAATCAACTTACCCATGCCCAATCCATCATTCGCAACACCACAACCATAAGCAAATTCCTGTTAGAGATGTACATTCCGAATCTCCAGCCAGTAGGATACACTGGCCCTTCATCTTCATTTTTAGAAACAAGGGTGGTTCCATAATCCGACCGTGTTTTCTCCACAAGTGCGCCATCCTGTTTCCGCATCAGGCAGGTTCGAATGTGTGATTCGCTCCCCGCGCGACGATCTGCAAGACCTGAACTATCAAAGGTGTCTGGTTCAAATGATGCGGATTGGCCTTCTCTCCGGGGACAGGGCGCAGTGTGGTGTTGTCTGCACATGCTACTGGTTCCTGGAGATGCATCAGGGTCAGCCAGGGACAGCAACGCTGCGCTTACATGGTCACTGCCGAAAGGTGTGTGGACCAGCCAAAGTTTGGCATCTCCTTTGGATGCAGAGATGCAGAAATGCGAAATGCCTCGTCCTTCATGCCCAATGGTTTGCTGCGTGGTGTTACCCTCGGTCGCCAATCTGTGAGTTGGCGCCGATCTTGTCGCACGACTGGCTTGGCTTGGATTGGGGGCACAGATGCGGCTTTGGGAAGAATTGACTGCAAAGAGTGTCCAGCTTTGGTAGGATTGCGAGAGGATCTGTCTCTCGTGGTGGGATTGTAAGCACGGCCGAACCCGCGAGACGGATCACATAGGATGGATTCAGCTCGGCTGGCCTTTTGTTTCAAAAGGCAGACAAAGTATAAACTGTCGTGGGTTCGCATCCCTTCGTTCCTTTTTCTTTCCTGGGGACATTCCGTCTGCTCTAGTGCTTCTGGCAAGTTTGCTCGTTGCCCAACATGAAGTTCTCTTCGGCCACTCTCGTCGTGTCTGCTGCGGTGGTTGTCCTCGGTGTGCCTGTGCCCGAACCCGTAAGTCCATTTCACCTTCACTCTCTGCGACCATTGAATCCTCTGCCACGCTGGCCATGGTGTAACGAATATTGACTTTCTTGCTAGCCCGGCATCCCGAGCCCTTCGACGGCCAAGACTCTTCTTGCTGGTCTCAAGGTTGCCACTCCCTTGAGCGGCGATGGCTACAGCCGTGAGAAGTTTCCCACCTGGGAGACTATCCAGGGAACCTGCAATGCTCGGTAAGTTGCAGCACAATATCCCGACCCTAATTCAATGTTCAGTATGCTAACAATCCCTAGCGAGTTTGTCATTAAGCGAGACGGAACGAATGTCAAGACCAACACCGCCTGTGTCGCTGAGTCGGGCAACTGGGTATCTCCGTATGACGGCGTCAAATTCACCCAAGCCCACGATCTCGACATTGACCACATGGTTCCACTCAAGAACGCCTGGATCGTAAGACTACATTCCACCCCAGTGACAAAATCTGTCTAACTCTCATCTCAGTCCGGCGCGTCACAATGGACCACCGACCAGCGCAAAGCTCTCGCCAACGACATCACCCGTCCTCAGCTCTGGGCCGTCTCTGCCCACGCCAACCGCGGCAAGAGTGACGACAGCCCCGACGAGTGGAAGCCTCCCCTGAAGACGTTTTGGTGCACCTACGCCAAGAGCTGGGTGCAGGTCAAGAGCTTCTACAAGTTGACTATTACGGATGCTGAGAAGGGTGCCTTGTCGGGGATGCTTGATACTTGCTAAATTTGAGAAGAGTAAAGCAAAATTTGTGGTTGTATGTATATACTTTACTTCATGGTTATATTATGACTGCTAGGTATACAGATTGAAACTAGAATTCTGGTTGCACATGTTTCTTCCTTGAAACGTCTTGACCGTCGAGATAGGAAATGCCACAAATGTAGTGCAAGGTGTGACTGCGAATCGACATGTTTGCTGTTTCATACCCTCCCGTTGAGAACTCCTGCGTAACATGGACATCCGCGAATGGACATCCCATCCTCGGTGATTGGATCATTCGTCTGGACATCATCTTCAAACGGCGGGAACGCGATAGCACCATGTTACAAAATGGTCAGATCTCGTCGCTCACCGACGAATCCTAATTTCCTTTTTCCTATGCGGCCGACATCGTAGGAAGTACAATACATCATAGTCTCACCGTTACCATTTGTATTCAACATGGGAGAAGCACCATTTCTCGCAGTCCCGTTTGGTGGATGCCGAGACTTGCCACAAGTTAAATGCAACAAGTGCACATCTCTCATTCTACCATCTACGTGACAACTTACTCCTACCACTTCTACGGTGACTATTTACCTTTTACTTCTGAGATCCATTTGAAATGCTTCACCCATATTGGACGGTATGGCTGGCTACCCTCGTGGCCGCTAGTCTAAAAGACCTAGCCAACTGCGATCCCCTGCGAAAAGACATGCGTAATGGTTCTCTGCCACAAACTATCACTTCACCACGAACATCAAACTGACCTTTTGGTATAGACTGCCCTCCTGATCCGGCATTTGCTGGCAAAGCCTCATATGACTTCACCACATCCAACTGGGACAACCTCCATGATTTCTGGAGCGTCGACAAAGCAACATCCAATGACAAGAGAAAGCTAGATTTCCAGACTGGCGGCAACGGAGCCGCCATGGGAATGTGGAAGCCAGGCGATGCCCCAACTCTCGTCAGCAACAAATACCTCCTCTTCGGTAAAGTCAGTGTCACGCTACAAGCCGCCAAGGGTAAAGGTCTCATAACAGCCGTGGTGTTGAAATCCGACTCGGGCGATGAAATAGACTGGGTATATTTCCCTCATTTATCCACCTCTTTACAGTTCGTTAACAGACACAGGAACTTCTCGGCGCATACGACAATCAAGCGCAAACAAACTACTTCTACGACGGCCAGGCCCTCTTCAACACCTACAACGACACCTACGAGCTAAGCACCTCGTCCTTTGCCGCGTTTCAAAAATACTCCCTCGAATGGACAGACCAGTTCCTCAGCTTCTCCATCAACGACACCATCCGCAAGATATGGTACGTCGGCGAGATTCCACCGGGCAAATGGCCCCAGACCCCTATGCAGGTGAAACTGGGTGTGTGGTCCGTCAGCAACGACAGCGACCACGGCGAGATTGAATGGGCTGGCGGCGTGCCTGACTGGGGGTCCGGTCCGTACCGGGGATACTTTAAGAGTGTCGAGGTTGAGGACTACATGGGCTTTTGTAACCAGACGGACGGGTATGTCGAGTACCAGTATGATGAGAGGACGGAGGGATGGCAGAAGATTAGGATAGCTGGGTGTAAGAACCGGCCGGGAGCTGAGTTACCTACGCCTAGTCCCGTGGAGAGTGGCGATGCTACGGCGACAAAGACTGATGGTGAAGGTCCAGAGGAGTCTGGGGGAGGTGATGATGAAGGCGGTTCGTGTTTGTCCATGACGGTTTCTTCGACTATGGCTGCTGTGTTGGGTTTGGGGTGGATTTTGATTCTGTAGGTGAGATGCTTAGGGGTGTTGTGTGAAGGATGTAATGGGTTTATATCGCCAACGTATAACGGGCATTAAGTAGTTTGAGTATTAATTCTAATCATTGATAGTATTGTAGTACACTTTCACCCTTGCATCCGATAGTGTACACTGAGGCTTCCGCCCAATCCGCAACCCTTAAGCAAGAGTCCGATATTACTGCTAACTATTATGTACCGAAACTCGCTCGTATTTATACCAACCGTGAGCAACTCGCAATGGAAGATGATGTAAATCCATTGGGTAGGTAAACAGCCGTTTTGCGCCCTGCATAAAGTAGTCAATTTCTATTCTAGTACGTAGCCCGGAATTTTACCTTTTCGAGTAGCCGTGTCACTAAGTCCCATCTACCGACTTGTAATTTGGCTCAAATGACCATCTCACGTAGCTCATACCCGACATCTAAGTCACCGTCAACCACTTCCACCGCAAGTAAACCTCCCGCCTCACTTCCAACTCCATCCAACCCAACCACTTCACAAACTCATCAACCCATCACAACTCTTCTAAGAAACTGCAGCCTCATCTCCCCATTCCATTCCGCACCGGCTCCCTCGCAATCCGCCTAACCACCAAAAAACGCCCACTCAGCCGCACGCAAGCGACAGCCGCCATCCCCAAACCGTCAACCCGCATCGCCGAATCGGCTTCCTACCAGACCAAGCAGCCACACGTCGCTAAATCAATCTAAAATGCGGAATTCTAGCGCCCCCCAAGCGATCTCGTTGACGACGAATCTTGCACAGCCCGGAAATAAGAACCGGTTTATACGTCGTGGCTCGCTTAGGTTGTCTCGTTGAGGTTAGGAGCTTACAAGTTACCTTGTTTGGAAGACTACCAACGTCACCGTCAGTGTTTCTAAACCGTAGTTTCCTGTCCATATATCCTGAACACAACTCGACAGCTCGCCTCTTGAACATTCAAACAAACTGATTAAACCTAAAGTCCGGTTTCCCATCCATATAAACCTCCCTCCCTAACACTCATCAAACCACACCAACCAACCAACAATCCAAAATGCACATCCTGACCCTCCTCACACTCACACTCACCATCCTCCCCTCCACCCAAGCAGCAAACCGCGTCTTCCGCGAAATCGGCAGCACCCCCTGCCAGAAATGCCTCGCAACCATCGAATCCGTCTGCAAGGGCCCCGTCGAAAGCACCCAGTTCAACAACTGCTTCTGCTCCGTCAGCGGCAAAGCCTGGACGAACCTAAAATCATGCGTCGGTGACAAAACCACGGAATGCGACCAGAACAAGGACTCCATCCTGGGTGCTTATGGCTCGCACTGCTTCGCGTGGAAGAAGGATGAGGAGGAGGAGGTTTGCGTGGACAAGAGCCAGGAGGACCCGTTGTTGCTGAAGCTGGCAGATCAGTTTTGTACCGCTTTCGTGACGTGAGTTACATTGTTTCTTGGTAATTTCTTTGCATTGTGAGGTTGGTCAAGCTGATGATGTGGCTGTGAACAGGCCAACAACGAAACCAACTTCAGCAGCTTCGTCAACCACCACGGGATCCAGTGGTGATGCAACTACCGCCTCTACGACTGCTTCACCCACTACGACGGCTTCGGACACGGATTCGACATCGACATCGACAACTGATAGCGGCCCAACCATAGCAACTACTGACGTGACAACTCCTGCTCCCACTACTGCTGCTTCGTCCACTTCAGCTGCCCCGGCATCGACGTCATCTGGCTCGGCAGGTCAGCTGTCGCCCACTGACATGGGCCAAGTTAGCTTCATTTCTCTTCTTCTTAGTCTCGCTCTGCAAATTTTATAAATGGGCTTTCAAGAAGGGACAAGGCAAACGCGGGAACAAATGGGTATTTGCTATAATACACTTATCCAATCAGGCAAAATTAGTTTTGTACAGCCATAGCATTTCGATAATCTCGACCCTGGTTCAACCATAAAACATTACATTCTTGACTCATAAAGCATTTGAAACCATTCCCGTGGGTCACTGTCAGCACTTCTGCCTGTTCCCCGTCATGCCAAATTATGGTACAATAAATGCAGTTTCGTTGCCTGAATAATCTCCAGACCGCATGCTGCACAGATGATAGTGAAGGGTAAGGGTATCATCGTCATAAAACAAAGAAGAAGAAGAAATGATGGAAAATATGTCCATCCAGCAAAATATTAAAGTGACTCAAGGTCGCAATGTCTCGTCCCCTTCCTCATCCGCGCTCACATCCATATCTCCATCGCTCAGGTCACCTCGTGCGGCTTTCTGAGCTAGATCTCTCTCACTGTAGATTTCTCGCTTTCTTGCGTCTGCTTGCTGCAGGCAGTCCACATATGTTCGGAATTTGACAATCTCTCGCAGCAAGTACGCGCTCTTGCGCTCCCAGTTGGCCATGGCCTTGCCCGCATTATGTCCCCGCGGTGTAAAAGCCAGTAACATTGGGCTGCGAAGCTGATTATGAGCCTCCAGTTCCTGTCCAATGCTCTTGACGTATGCAGTAAGGGTTTCAAGCTGCTCCGACTCTGTAGCGTTGCTAGGACGCATGCTCTGTGTTGGAGGCGCCCAATCGGCAATGTGAATACGATCTCCGGGGAGTTTGCCGCGTCCACTGTTGTTAGTAAAAGGAGCAGCCATTTGGTCAAAACTCGAGGCACGGAAACTACCACTGGCGGTGCTTGATTTGCGTCCATGTGCAGCGCTGCTGCCAGGACGGGATGTTCGTCCACCACCGGTGCCAGAAGTCGCAGACTCATTGATGGCGCTTACCAACGCATTATTAACAATGGCGTCACTCCATCCGTACTCAATGTTACTTATACCACCAACTAGAGGATGGGTGCTAAGGCGTGCGCTCCAGTAGTTTGCCGTATTGACAAACTCTCTAATGATTTCTGGTGTGCCAACATGGAATAGATGGACGGCCCCTGTCGGCAAACTCAAAGCCCAGACGTGTGGCCGGGACCGGGAGTAGCCTGGCGATGGCAAAGCTGATGCCAAAGTCAACCGCAAGTTGAATGTCCCGAGGTTAACTGCATTGTCCTGCCAGTTGCCGCCTCCAACAGGTCCGTTAGGTTTGCCTCCATTCCGTGACCGGCTCTTTTGGCGCATTGATTTGCTCGCGTTGAACGAGAAGAGGCTAATTTGTCCTTTTTGAACCACGGCAAAGACTTCGGTCCAGTTTCGGTCCTTGGCCCGTTTCCCGTAGCCGTCCAAGTGGTGTTTGTGCATGACCATTCCTTCCTTGACCCACGGCGGGCCGGCCAGCTCCAGTGATTCATCCTCTAAGAACTGCGTAGCAGCGAGGTCAGCACTCAATATGGACGGAGCAGTTTCGTGTCCATTGGGGTCTTCATCCCGAATGATAGCCTGACTTAGTGCATTGGCAAATCCAATTGACTGCTGATAGTCACCTCGTGGCATCGAGGAGGCGAATGAGTCCTGCGACATGGACCCTTGGGTCCTTCCCAAGGAGTGCTTGCTCCATGTTGCCGAAGACATTGCTGGACTCCACATTGAGTTGCCATCATCAAAGCTGGTGCGACTTGATGAAAATCCTGTACGGCCCAAGCCAGGGCGCGATCGGCTTTTCGATGTCCACCGAGAGGTGTTGTTCCGGCTGTTTTCGGCAACGCGTCCACGGGTGGAAATGATCTCGGATGGTGCTTTGCTCAGAACGCTGGGGCTTCTCTTCAACATTCCCATTACCGACAAGCTGCTTTGAGATGGGGCGGTGTTTAGATGCTTTTCTTGCTCCGCCCCGAACAGAGGCAATCTTTGGTCTCGAATCGAGGCGTAAATCGATTTTAAAACAATCTCGATCTGCTCCTCCCAGCCTCTCCTTGGCCCAATGTAGGCCGACGTGACCAGCGGGCCACAATCATCAACATCACTGGAGCTTCCTTCAGTTCGAGGGGTTGGGCGGAAGGAGTGCCTATTGCTACGACCAGGCTCTGTCATTGGGCGTGTTGGTTCAGAAGACAGCATCGAGTTCTTGTCGGGAAGGATAGTGGGTCTGACGAAAGCCTCAGGAGCCGACTCGGTAACAGCCTGTGTGATTGTAGTCATTGTGTTCTTGATAAACTGGCTTCGAGTCATCTTTGACTCAATATCCGCAAGATGGAGGTCAGTGTTCAGCAGCATAATGGAGTAGCAAATCATGTGAATGACATCTGGAAAACCCGTTAGCAATGTTTCTGTAGAAGAGCATGATGTGTCATGGCATATATCCCCCATACCTGTTGCCTTGAATCCATGGTTAGGGTTGCAATTACACCAACGTTTTGAAAATGCAACCAAAATTCGGTCTACTTGTTGAGTTTCGGCTCGAAGGACCAGTCGACCGCAGATTTGACGCAGGGCAGCCAGAATGCTCAGACCAGTGAAGTCGTACAACTCCATGTAAGCTTGGAGCGTACGCTGCCGAACAGGCCCTTGTTCGCCCATCCACGCAGCCGCCCTATCCTTTTGTATGAACTCTTCTCCTCCGTCGAATATCCTTTGAGCCTTTTGTCGGTCGTCCTCTGTAGGTTCGCCAATGACAAATTCGGGCTCGTCAAGGGGCTTGCACGTCTTGATAGATTCCAAGGCACCAAATACTTTGGGACTGGCCTCGCCACTGTCCTGGACAAGCACACTAGGCGGAGCGCTTGGAGCAGTTCTGTATCCAGTTTCAGTTGACCCTGATGCAAGACTAGTGGATCTACCACCATCTGCGGGCAGGTTCAGAACTGTCTGCGCTGGAGGCTTGCTTCCCTCGTCCACGTCTAAGACTGGCTTCTTCTTTGCCCGAATCGTAGCATCTCGGTCTACTGTATCCTTTGCTCTCGCTGCCAGCGGAGAAGAAGCTTCAGCCGATTTCTTGTGCTTGTGGCCATCCTCATCGTTATCGCTGCCTGCATCCAGATCCAGAAAAGAATTGCTGTTCTGCAAGGTCTTTTGAGGGTGCTTCGACTTGGGTCGTGAGGGGGTGCTTTCAAATCGTTCGCCGTCTGAACCAGAGCTGACTCTTCTGATGCGAGCGTTCGGGCTGGGCTCATAATCCGGCGAGAACTCCCTCTTGTACTCTTCATGTCTTGGCTCAGCATTGCCATCCGATTTTGAGCCGGGTGTATTGGTAATATCTGATAACGGCGTCGAGACCGCCACCCCTGTCAAGCCAAGCCCAGTAACACTCTCTCGGAGGTATGGGTTCATAACTTGGCGTAAGCTGCTCGCTGGACTGTCCTTGTTCAGTGCAGATGGATCATCTTTGGCGGTTCGCAGAGTCGTGGAGTCCAATACAGGCACCGGCGGTATGTGCTCAGTGCTTGGGACAGGCGGAGCCTCGTCAGCAAATGACTTCTTGCGGCGGCGAAAGAAGGAGGAAGACTTCTTTTGCAATGTGGGCTGGTGATGAGAATGTGACGATGTTGTGTCCCTCGAAGGCGGAGCAGACGTCGGCTTGGAAGGGGTAGTGGGCTTTTGCTGATGGGTCGAACGTTCAGGGGAGGCCGGCAAGCGAGAGGAGCTTGTTTGAGCTCCAGATAGATTGCCGTTTGAAGGGGCAGTCGACTTTGACGAACCGAAAACGCGTCTGAAGAATCCGGGTCGCTCTTTCGGTTGCGAGGTTGCGTGGACAGGTGCATCAGATTCCTTGGATTTGCCGTACCCCACGCTTGGAGCAGGAGCAGACTCCAACTCCTGTGTAGGCATTGGCGGTGGTGCCTGTGCGGCGGCCGCACCTTGGTGGGCAGTGCCTCGCCTACTTCTGCCAGAAGAGCTTTTGAGGGATCGACTCGTGCTACGCTTGCGTTCCAATGTGCGAGGTTCGACAGGTTGCGGCGGCGGTGGTGGGATATGACGGCTAGAGGCATCACGGCGAGGTCCACCGGGTACGGTCGGTGTTGGAGCGGCGTCGTCGTCGTCGTGGGAGAAGGCATCGGGGAAGTTGACCTGGAAAGGGGAGGACAAGGAAAGCTGTTTGAGCTGTGACTGCGATTGAGGCCCGTAATCGAAACTAGCAGATCGTCCGGTTCTCTGTGCCAATCGGTGGCTCATCATGCCGTGAGGGTATCCCATATCAATGCTCGCACTGCTGCTACTCTTATTGCTTTGTCTCCCGCCACGGGTATGACTGCTCCTCGGCGGCGTGCCAGGCTGAGCTTTGTAGGACGTTTCTCGCATGCTGTTTAGGCGCGGGAATTGGCCCTGAAAATTGTTGGAACTGCTATTGCTGCGGCGCCCTCGCGAGGGGGGATAATGGGCAGCAGTCGAGTGCTTGGCAGGCTCCTCGACGGCAACACTGTCCATGTCGGAGCTGTAGGACGATTGGTGCCAATGGCGATGTTTTCCGGTATCGTATCGTCCTTGCGAACTGGTGTTCGAATCGTTGGTCCACGGTCTCGAGGAATATTCTTCGTCGTAGTTGGTATTGTGCCCTCTGCCGCCCCCAAACCCCAAAGGACCGTCCGTGTCGGATTGGCCGAAGGACATCTGATCCAGAGACAGGAGCATATTCACGACGAGAGAGTCGCGGGTGATGTCTCGTGGCGACAGGGAGAGATCATGGGAGTCCCGTGGGGGGGTGCGAGCAGTGCGATTGTCAGCCATACTGGCATCCACGGTAGCGGTGGGTTTGTCTAAAAAGGAATCATGGGAAGCGAGACCTAGACAGCAGCGACGGGACGATGCAGACGCCAATGTACAATTAGACGCAGGCACGGGGAGAGAAACTGGGACAGGCAGATGCAGAGGCGCAGGCTCTGGTGCAGGCTCAGGGAGCGCGGCGGAAGTAACCGCGGCGGCAGACTTGCTGGAGGCAATGCCAACACCGAGCTGTGATGGAGTCGACGGTGAAGAAGCGACTCCTCCTTTCGGTGCAGTATTCTGGTGTCCCTTGCTCTGGCGACGGTGAGAGTGGTCCAATTTCTTGTTGGTGGTGGTGGTGGTGCGGGTTGTGCTGATGGTGGTGGTCCCTGGTTTTGTGGATGCTGCACGAGTTTGCCGCTTCTCAGGAGCGCTGGACACTCGCGGTGGCACAGGCAGAGGCACAGGTACAGGCACAGGAACCCGCACAGGAACACGAGCACGGGATGGAACTGCCCCAGGCTCTGGCGAATTGGCCACTGGCGTCGGAGCTTCCAGCACTGTGGACAAGACCCTAGGTTTGCCTTGTGCCTTACTTTTGCCTTTCCCAGCAGACGGCGGCGTGTGCAAAGTGACAGCCGTGGGCGATGATTGTGATCCAGAAGCAAGGGACGGGTCGTGGCCGAGATATGTTGTCTTGGAACGATGTGAAGACGAATTGAAAGTTGAGAGCAGCATTGTGGGGACTGGAAGCTAACATCGAGCCAGACCAGGCCAGACAGGACTTGACCTCAACCAGACTGTGCTGCATGTGCATGTGCTCCAGAAGCCCAGCCTGAGGAGGGTCAAACTGTAGGGGTTCAAACTCTCGAGCTCACATCAATTGATGCAATTGGTCCAAAAGCCTGCATACGGCCCTCTCAACATTGAGCCAGACCCTCTCAACTGCTGGCGTTTGGCGCCTCGACAAGAGATTGACCAACCTGACCAGTTGACCTGACCAGACGACTCAATGGATCCAGTCCCATCAACGCCTGGGAATGCTAGGTGCAGCCGCCGAGCGTTCAATTACCCAAGCCTTTCAGGTCCCTCGAGCCAGGGGTTCATATGCCAGGGCCATCAAATGCTCCAGAATCCGGCCGAGAATGGGATAGGCCTCGCCACCCCCCAGTCCGTTCGTTGTTCAGGAATGTAATCGACGCACAGTCGTCAACTTCAAGGACTTGGATGCAAGGAAAAAAGTTGTGTGTGACAAGTAAAATGAACACATAAAAAATAATAACGGAGAGTTTGAAATTGAAGAGGGGCTGTTGCCTCCGATATAGACTATAAATCGCATTGTCTTTGTTTTTGTTTCCTCTCGTGGGCCATGTCATGCATTGAACCAAGTACCAATGTACCAAGCCAGACCTTACCTGCCTGGGGCATTTACAGTGAAAGCGGTCAAAGAGCCGAACGAAACCCCATCCTGTTCGGCCCAAGGAGGCTTTTCGAGGCGCAAGATAGTCATGTCCTGGCTCTGTCGGGTTCGGGAGTGCTTCCTGCTCCATCTTGCGAACAGAGACAGGGAACCGGCTGGCATGTTTTGATGCTTGGCAGACATTCACCCCACGATGGCAAAAGACGACATGGATGGAACTTTCAAAGACTGGGCGCGAGATGGTTACGCCACCGTCTCCCCCTACTGGCTGGGTTTCCGACATCCCACGAAAGCCCAATTGTTGGTGCGCACCCATCAGATGCACTTCCACAGCCCAACGCAAACTTGAAACACGCGAGACATGCGAGGACGAGCAGCGTGCATGCTGCCGCATCGCGGCTTTGCCTGTTCATGTGTATTTGGGCCGATAGCGCTGCATCAGCATCGCATCTCTTCGGCAGTATCTGCACCTCCTTGATCATCAGATGGAAGAAGCACGTTGCCCGGTTGAGGTGTCTGGTGCAAATCCGAGCACTTGAGGTCTCTGTCCATGTGCAGTGGCTTTCCGCTGCAGACACGACACACGGGTCAACTTCCAGATTTTACCACCAGACGATATTACGAATGAGTCCGAGGTGATGCACCAGGCTCAAGCAATACTGGTTCCAGCATCCCAGCTTGTCCAGCTGCCAGGAATACCCCAGACCCCAGGAATAAATTAACAGAAAAAAGCAACGCTCGTCATTCTCATGCCTAAAGCAGTCAGCCCAAAATGGGAACATTGAAGCTGACCCCTAAAGAAGCTGTGGATCACCCGCTTGCATGGAGAGCTGCAAAACTCCCTCGCCTCTCACTGGTCAGCCCCTTTTTTTTCTTTTGCTCCCCAATATCGAACTTGACCCTGTCCAAGACACCATGGAGCCGAAGAGTAAGACACATGGCTCGAACTCCATCAATGACCTTCCTGGCTTGGTCTCACAGACTCACAGGAAACTGCGGAGTACTCCGTGGTTGGCGTCTGGCTGAACTCGTTGATAGATAAATATTGTGACGGCTACAAAATCGCAGCGGCTGTCAGAATAAGCAACATCAGGTGTGATACGAGGAAAAGAAACGGGAATCTTTAGAAATGCCGACCATCCTCGCAAGGATAGTTAATTCGACACACTGACCGCTCTTTATTGATCCAACCGCTCACCTGGGGATGTTGCATCACTGCTCCGTTGCACCAGATCTGCCAGGGTGCAAACGAGCTGGGCACTAGCTACCGATTTGCCTCGACTGAAACACATGAATGAAACGTGCCTTTCATTTCTCGCCAGACAGCTCCGATTTCTCTAATCGAACTAGATTCTCTGTCATCAGACGAGATGTAGATACTACGTCAAGTTGGACTACCATCCTGTCAGAATACCCGACCACATTCAGCCTCGTATATTGGGCCATTCTGCTGCACACGACAACCCAAGCATCCACTCTGGGCCACAGCCGTATTGACTCCATATCAGTGCTTTCAATGCCACAAACATCGTATGTTGATAGAGCACATACACATATGAAACCGGGGCCAGTTACCGATCCCAGCCGAATCCAACCGCCTCCGTGCCTACGTGTCACAATAAATAACCTTACCAACACCACAAACATCCGTCAACACAACAAGTGACCAACATGACAAACCCGCGAAGCCGGGAACAGCAGCATAATCTGTATCAAGACGAGGATTTATGGAACCCAAAGGTGCAATACGCAACCCCAGCAAACACGTGGCGTGCTTACATCTGCTGACACACCCAAAAACCTCAATTCGCATATCAAACCTATTCTCGCCAACAACACCACCGAACACAACGTGTTGCAGATCACCAAACCCATCCAATCGCACCTCCCCAACCCATAACATGAAATCCCGTCCCAAACACTTGCCATTTTCACACGTCAGCCCCAAATGTACCCTTTTCCATCTCACCACGCAAATCCCCATGCCCATCAGCCCAGCAATTCTTCCCAACCCCAACACACCGTCCCAACCTACCGAGAATTGCGCCTAAACGCTCAAAGGCTGCGGCATATCCGGCGTAGCATTATACGCAATCCTCCCCGCCGGCAAGAAAAACAACGCCACGAGCGCACCGCCCCTAACCTGAGGATAATGATGCGTCCCCGGCCCAGGCGACGTCCACCCGGCGCCCTGCCAGCCCTGCATCCCCATCAACTCGGCCGTGTCATCAATCTGCACAACGCAATTGATCTCCCCGTACGGATGCTTATGATACTGACCCCTGAATTCCTCCTGGCTGTTCATATACACGGTGGTGATGCTGAAGTAGCGAGTCTCCGCTGACGGCAGCGCAATCTTGCCCCGTTTGTAGTTGGGCCCTGATATCTCCGTCTCAGCGACCCAGCCTTCTTTTAGGCCCTGCTTGATGTACGTGCAGAAATCTTCGTAGAAGGGGTTTCCGCGCCCGAATTCCTTGTTCAGTCTTGCTTCGAGGTCCTTTCCGGGTGTTCTGAGGAAGTATCAGTGGCATATTAGATGGTGGTGCGGAATGTGGTGCAGCCGACTTACAAGTCTTGCACTGTGGCGAAGAATTCACAGCAACGGTTGACGAATTTTTCTGCTGTTGGATACTTTGTGAGGTCTAGCACCGCCGCTGCATCGCTTGATCTGTCCATGTTGCCAGATTCAGCAGACTGTAATTGCTATACTTGGATATGAGGAGCTTCCACGGAATATTATTTCCCATGTGGTAAAGTTAGAGGCTGTCAGTCTAATAAGTAATTGGTCATTGGCTGCGAGGAGCCGAATTAGGAAGCGTGCGGGGAGCCGATCTCACTGCCGAGAAGCGGGACATGGCATCGGCTCCTGCGGCCGGGAATGCTAGAAAGCGCAATGAGACATTAAAGTCATATCCGACGACAGGTGTTACACCAGTAATGACGTTTTTATTTCTGTTGTGTCAAATGTAAGAGAATTCAAGATGCATAATCCCAATGTAAACCCCGACCCATGCATCGTGCCTCGACCACCAAACTCCCAGCCCGATTTGCTTTGCCAGATATCAATACCCCCTACAAGTACCTAGCTGACGCCGAATAATGCTCTCAACCTTCTATATATATACTCTTCCGAAGCTCATAGGCATCACTTCCGCAGCGCTACACCTACAGCGTCGCATTACGACAGAACCCAGCTTCGGTAACTAAAGTCGGCGGCTTATCTCCTGGAGACTGTCCGTTCCTGTAACTCCATAATCTGCTGAGCTCCCTGACTTTTACATCAGTCTTAGTCCGCTTCCTACCCTTAAACCCATGGACCTCGATGGGTGTTGATATGTCGCCTGATCCGAATCCCTCTGTTCCCAAGTAAGAAATGTCGAATGCCTCTCGCGCGTTGTCCATCGGTTCACCCTCCTTGCCAAACTTGATGACCTCTTCCATAAACTCGTTCTCTTCCGCGGCGCCTATAAATTCTCCTGTTTTCTTATCACGTTTCAGGGGAAACATGCCATCTAGGTAATGCTGGTTAAACTGGTGGCCGCCACTGCTAGTGGAACGGTTGAACAGCCGCCCAAGGAATCGAGGGAGCTGAGGCGAGTCCATCTTGTTGGTAGCGAAGTGCAAGACACCCCACATAGCGACAAAATCAGTTGAGTGTGCATAGTGTTCCACGTGGCCGATGGCCCTATCTTTGGCTGCAGACGAGGTGCGGGACGACGAAAAAGAGTCAGACGTTTGTTTGGTCTTCAGGGGCGGTAGGTTGCCTCCATTAGGATGTCCATTTTGAACAGCAACAGGGCTGGCAACTGGAGTCGAAAAACTCGATTCCGAGAAAACTGTTCTGATTGCAACCAAAGGGTTTGTCGTCGATAGACTTTGGGAGACGACGTGGCGATGTGGATTGTTGAAGTGATTTGCAGCATTTCCAAAAGTATATACTTCGAGCTTGGAAAGGAGATCTTGAGGCATCTCTTGCAACAACCAATCGAGCACTAGGCCACCTTCAATACCGCCCTGCGAATGCAATATAAACACGACTTTCGACTTGCTAGGGTCGTAGAGAACATCGCGGAGAATTTTGTAGCAAATTCGCACGTCAGAGGTCGCGTAGGTGAAATTGCGTTGGATCAAACACTCAATAACATCGAATATTATTCCAGATGTCCGGTTGTGTACACCAAGAATCGGTCGTCCAAAAGTGAGAGCCAGGCGGTTCAAGTTACCCATCATCCAGTGTTCTCTAGAAGACCTTGTCAGCCAACTTCCTCCCGAATAGTTGAGAGGTAAACCGGAAATCAACCTACCCAACTGCGACACCGTTAAGAAACACCCATTGTTCATGGGCATGCTCTGGGAGCGCCTTTGCGTACTTTTCCTCCGAATGAAACGTGACGTCCCTACCATTGAGCAGTTTGCACAGTGCCCAATTCAAAGTCATAAAGGCCGCGATGCCGAGGCCGGCAATCCAAATAGGGAAAATAACGGCCACCGGGAGAACCAAAATGAATGCAAGTTGCAACACCACTAGAATGAAGTGAACAAAGATGCAAAAGATATTCTTCCTGCTCGGATACAATTCGTCCAGTTCCCCGGAACCGCAGGGTCGCAGTGGCAGAAGCACCCATGGGAGTGCCCAGATGTACATGAAAAAGAAGTAAACATCCTTCACTAAGAGCTTGAACGGGAGATCGGTGTAGGCGTAGTTTATGACTGAGGTGCCACCGATCTGGGATCGGTAGAACTCTGTTGCAGCGCCCATCCCGGAGGAGCCAGCAAGTAACCAGCACCAAAACAAACTGAAACCCTCAAGATGGTGGTCCAGCAGCGCGTTATTTGATAGTCGGAAGCGATACTATGAGACTTGAACCAGATTTCAATCAGGAACAGTCGCTGGTCTCGTCAATTATTTAAAGAAGGCAAAGCCAGCTCATCGATAGCATGTCACATGCCTGGGATGAGGATGTGGTGGTCAGCCAACGCAGGGCTGAGCTAGTTCCTGGTCACCTGGGGGTCGGATGGTCGATCGTGATGGGCGCAAACAACACGAGCCAAGACGACTAGTGCCTGGCGTTGCTCATCGAGAGGCAGTGCGCCCGGGCTTGTGTGGCAGACGAATATTGAACGAATACTGGCCAGGGAAATGTCAGCGATGAGCAGTCGGGCGTTGTTTCGTTGGGTGAATAGGAAACGGTTGCTGTTGCCCAACTGATGAGTGTGCGCATTTAAACCAGACTCGACATGGCCACAAACCAAGTCAACAAAACGGAAGGCACGGTCCGGCTTGCCTTCCAACTGCCAATATTCCATCATAGACTGCAACGGCCGGGCGCACGCGTTTCGAAAGTGAAACAGGCGCACCAGTGACCGTTTCCATCATGCGATGACCTGCCTGCTCTCTCATTGTGTTACGTTGATCCAAGGTTGCCAAACTGGAGATGGATGTGGTTGATGAAGAGTAACGTTCAGAGGCTTCGCCTGCTCCCGTCAGCCTCCTGGGTACGGGGTCTGGGGAAGCAAGTGCCGTGCATTCCCCGCCATCCATCAACTCACTTTGTGGAGAACATTGAAGAAGCGGGCCGTTTTTGAATGCCCCTGGATGCTGACATGAGATGTGAGAAGTGTCTGGTCCTCCCATCTGTGGCAATCAGAAAAACTGGTTTGGGTAATGTCACCTTGTGTGATATTTTAGGACAGCGAGGCTTTTGTGGCGCACATTGACTGGCGAGAGTCTCAATGCCATCACAAGCTTTTGAGTTACACAGCCTCCAATGAGGAAGGAGTCGACTGCCGTTCTGATGCGAGAATCCAGGCACCAGCCTGCTTCCAAAAAGCTTCACCACTTTGGGAAGCGTGTCCATCACACAGTGACATGCTGACGTACGTCAACAAATTAGGCTTCAGTTTGCGATGCTGCAGTATTCATGGATGAAGTTTTCCCCGTCAGTCTAATGCTGTTCTTTAAGCTGCAGCGTCCTTGGCTTGTCAACTATCTTATTGATGTTCTCAATATTCATCATCTTACAAGTGAAAGTTTGTCACTTACATTGTATCAACTATCAGAATGTCCTTTATCGCCGACTTCCTCTATCAGCTTTTCAACCTACTGTCTAGTGTGCCGTTCTTATTCCCACGCCCAGAGTCGCACAACAGCCCATCTCCTATATCACGGCTTTTAGGGAACGCTCCCCGCCAGGGAACCAGAGAAGATAGCACGTCACCATCAGCAGAAACGGAAGCTAGTGGGTGATTATTGCAGTTTATCGGCCGTTGACGGTGATGATGCCAATTGGCGTTGGGAGGGCTCAACTGTAATGATTGCATGCGGCACGATTCGTTGTGAAAGGGTTACTTTTCGAGGCCATTCTGCAATAAGAGGTAAGACTTGGTCCGGTTGTACTTTCTCATTGGATATTATTGAGAGCTCATCGTGTGCGCCAGCTGACACAATATCGAAGCACTTGTTGGCTATCATGACTCTCAAGAAAGAGACCTACCCTAGACGAGCAGCGTCACCACGAGGCTCTCAGTTGCCATATTTTTGTCAAATTTCAATCCCGGCTCTTCACGCGGAAAACCTCTTCCCAGCAACTTTCTCTTATTAGTGTTAAATAGAAAACTCGTGCGTTGTCATTTGTATGACAAATCCTTTTGAAAGTTGTTGGCCGTGAAATTCAACGTCTGCATATCATATCTGCACGTTCTGCGAATATGCATATACCCCAGTCTACAATAGCATTCCAAGCCAGCATGAAGGACAAGAGTAAGCAACCAGGTTCCTGGTACCCTGATAGATCAAAAAGCCCTTCAACCCAATGCAACTCGCACGTCAGTCCGCCATGGCCATTCCCATTCCGGCGCCGTCGAGCAATTCCTGCCCAAACTCGTCAGTCAGGCTCACCGTACATTCAACATCTACCACGGTTCACAGCCCATAACCCTCGTTATCCGTGTAATTAAACGTATCAACCAGCCCTGTTATGATGCAGGTTGTCTCAATAGTTCCAGCCACCACGAACCAGCATAGACGAGTTTCTCACCGCCGGCAATTGCGCACGTCATCCTGTCTGAACCTTTCTTTCATCGCCACGTGTTTCTTTCTCAACCATGTCACTTTACAAGTGTGGAAATTACGAACATATTTTCCCCTGGTCATATGATTATATCGTGTAACACGTCCCGCGAAGCTATCAAAGCGAGCTTGAGCTGTGTAAGCACGCCCTTGCCACGCATGTGTGGGTTTCGCAAAAACAAACCCACGATACTAGCGTCCTTCGCGGGTCTACGCCAACAAACACCAACCCCACGATCTTTCATTTTTTTAGAGGAGCAACGACGTTGAGCACCTGCAGTTCCCCGCAGGTGTCTGGGTCAAACCTACGTGACGCGAAAATCTGGGGATGTTGTGTATCCGTGCGACAATATGACGTCGTGAGGTCTTTGCAAACGACTCAGGTGAGTCAACCAAGTCGCATTTTGCAAAGTGCCATTTCCAACAAGTCGGTGAAATATTTCGGCACTTGCCGGTGATGTCGCTGCTTTGTGGGAGGGGAAAAACAAAAGTGTGAGGTCATGGATCCCAACCACCAACGAACATTTCCGCACAATTTGCGAAGCTTCCCAAGACGGCAAGCCAAAACGGAGGCAATCAAAGTAAAACTCTGCCCCTTGCATCCTTGCCTGGATACCAGTTCCGCCCTGTCCATAATATCTCTTGTTATTTTACGGAGCCCTAACTTATTCATGTTTGCTTCAAAAGTGGCGGCTGCGACGTCACGCAAACTCTACAAGGGGTGGCGCCGGGAAACCCCTGGAAGGGTGTTCGAAAACAGATTGCGGCTCTGTCTCCCGAGTTGGACTGTGTACTTTTTGGGAACACGTCAACCGGTGGTTCTGTCCTGGGCTCGAGCTCGAGATATTGACCACAGATAATGGTGGCGGTGGCTGCAGATGACAGCAAATCGCATCTTGGCCAGATTGGTGCACCTTCCGAGGGTTGCGTCCATATCTCGTTGCCGATCCCGAGATAACCCTTCACATGCAAGGCGTTTTCCATTCTTTTTTCCATTCACCGCGTGCCCGCTAATCTGGCAAATTCTGGGTGGCTTCGTTGTCAAAGATCTGCGACAGGTTTCGTTGTGATTCGATGCTTCCATGTCCACGTCTGTTGTCATGATACAGGTACCTTGCGCCATTCCCACATTAGCGAAGCAAAAGGAAAAGAGGCGTCTTGACTCAAACGGGTGGGGTCGCAAATGTGGAGCAAATCCAGCTCGGTCCGCCTCCGAAACAATCAGCCGGCGGCGATGCGGTGTAACTCTCAATTGTGTAAGTGGTTGAACCCTCTGTGGCTGAATATGCCAAAATTGAGCGATGCAAGTCCGGGGGGTTGCCCTCACATTGGCTGTTTCAGGTTAAGTGAGCAGAATGCACAAAGTTCTCTTTGCTGGTGAACGAAAAGGGGTGGTTTTCACAAATTCTTCTATTTTGCTCAGTCATGAGCATCTAACTCTAAAAACAAATGTAAACATCCTAAATCCCAGTCTAATTTGAACATTGCCAAAGAATAGAAGCCAAAACAAAAAGGGCGGGATGCTTCACATCATCTTCTATGATGTTGATGGTATCAAATTCCACATTGATCGTTCAAGCGAGCGAACCCGCGACGCGTGGATGTTTTGCTGATGTTTGCCTCGTCTAATCTATTTCTGGATCCTGTCCAAAAAATTGACAAACACATCTCTATAGTCGTTCATATCTCGTATAAGTCGTGATGAAAGCGCTCAGTCGGCGGACTTGTGCATGGATCCGGTGACGTAGTTCTCTGAGCCCAGAGCATTGATTGTCTCAACGTCCTCAGCTGACAGGGTGAAGTCAAAGCTGTCCAAGTTGCTCTGGATGCGAGAAGCGGTCAAGCTCTTGGGAAGGACAACGTTACCCCGGGCGGCATTCCAGTTAAGCAGGATCTGGGCTGGAGTCTTGTTGTACTTCTTGGCAATGGCGTTGATGGTGGGGTCCTCCAACTTGTTACCACGGGCCAGGGGAGAGTAAGCTTCAATCTTGATGCCGTGCTTGTTGCAGAGTTCGACGAGAGCCTCGCGCTGGCAGAAGGGGTGAACCTCGACCTGGTTGACAGCAGGGATAACGGTGGCGTTGTCGAGAAGATTCTCGATATGGGCAGCTCCGAAGTTGGAAACACCAATAGACTTGACTTTGCCGAGCTGCTGAGCGGTTTCAAGCGCACGCCAACTCTCAAGGCGCCTCTGCTCATTCTCAGCGGGAGAGTGAATCAGATAGAGATCCAAGTAGTCAAGGCCAAGCTTGTCCAGGGAGGAGCAGAGAGCCTTGAAGGTAGCCTCATAGCCGTGGTCGGCATCCCAGAGTTTTGAGCAGACGAAAACTTCCTCACGGGGAGTTCCAGTCTTTTGAAGCCAGCGGCGGATGGCACGGCCGCAAGCTTCTTCGTTGGCATACCGGGCAGCAGAATCAATGTGACGGTAGCCAGCGTCGAGGGCGGCGGTGACAGCATCCTCGGTCTCCTGACCGTTAGGAGCCTTGTAGACACCGAGCGCAACCTGGGGAATGGAGTTGCCATCGTTCAGCTTAATTGAAGCAACAGATGAGACGGAGCTGCTGTGAGATCGGTTCTGGACAGCGGCCTTCTTGACCGAGATGCGACGCTCAGGCGAGGTCTCAGGAGTGATAGCGGAGGGAGCCATGATGAAAACCGAAGATGTGGCTGGTGTAGGTAGTAGAAGGCGTGAGTATGTTGGCGAACCAGCGCAGAGTAGTAGTAAGTATATAGTTACTAGGTACGTTGTAACTTATATAGCAACGTTGAGGAAGATGTGAGGCAGAGGAGGTTTGAAAAATTGGGAGTTGAGATGAACCTTTTGAGGGAGGATCGAAGGGTCTGAACAAAGTCTTATATATTTGTGAGTTTGCAACAAATTCTCATCTCTTGCAGGTGCCAGGCAGTGGCCCTGGCCCTGGATCAAAGCTTTGCGCAGGATATCGGCGTTCCTGGATACATGGAAATACCGTCATCATGGGCCCTCGAGAACAACAACACCGCCGCCGTCATAATAAGACGCCCCCTTGTGGAGCAGAACCATACACCCAGAGGACCATGTCCGGCGAGTCAGCATGAGGGAGCCTGAGCGGCATCGCCCTGCGCAAGGTTGCGGGAAAGTGCCAGTCTGGGTGTGTCTCTGAAGCACTCTATCGTCTGGAGTCTGGTGTACCAGCGGACATTCTGGTGGATTAGCTGGCGATAACGCAGCTGCGGCATTTTATCAGGATAAGCCCCGGTGTTTTTTTTTATTTTATTTTCGTGTCTCCAGTGTTTCCAGCCGTAACTGTGCAGAAACCGTCGCAACGTGGGTTTGTGATGGAGACTGCCTGGAGGCATTATGACGATTGTCGGTGGAGACGAAGCTGGCCGGCTGGTGGTTGAGGAAGAGCTAGAGACGACAGACGAGATCCTAGCAAGATCCATCGATCCACTTATTGAGATGGGCCTTAGCAACTTTCATTGGTATTCAGCGACCGCTTTGAGAATTTTTAACGGACAGATCTCTGTAACTGAGCTTTGTACCGTTTGAATTTGGAACACCAGTGCTCCGTTAATGCTGCAGTGCTACTCATGTCGCAGAATGCGCTGCAAGAGACAGAATGATCCTGGGCTTAAAACTTTTCGCTTGGCTGGTGTTGTGGGTACATGCTGGAGTCCAGTTAACGGTTACATGGAGATATTGTGCGATTCAACATCTTGATTCCGATCTTGGGACAGTTTCGGGACGGTGAAACCGAGCATCGACGCTACATTGAGGAAGATGTAGCAGGATGGGGGGACTACCTCGACGAGCTCAGGGAAACTCTGCAACGTCAAAGAGAGACGGCAAAAGGAAAATGAGGCAAAGAGGACGAAATGCATCAGAACACAAGAGAAGAAGACAAACTGACATGGGCACAGCAGCTGGAAATCAAATGACCATGCAGCCGCGAGTGTCTTGCATCGAAATGCTGTGTATGCACAAGGAAGGGCCATCTGTGGTGATTGGTAGGTGCCGTGCTTGCCAATTTCCAGCTGAAGCTGCCCGAACCGTGCAGATGCTGGTCGCTCGCTCCTGCCTCCAGTCCAGTAATATCTGTCAGGCAGCTTGGCTTGTGTGACGTCGGCAAACAGTATGAGGCGGGCTAGGAGCCTCTGTTGACACCGTGAACGACTCCACATGATGACCGCATTGCACAGTTTTCGACTCCGCCGACCTCACGGGGTCGCGGCGTAACGACGACATTCAGCTCCACCTTGCATCTCTTTGTTTGTCCACACTTCATCTACAATGCGTCAATCAGCTTTCGCCATATCGAAAACGCGAATGGTTGGTGTAGGTATGAAACCCAGATGCCGCTGAACGCCCGAATAGCACGGCCCTGCAATACACCCCCTTTCGATCGTTTTTTTTTTAGGCAAACCACAGCAGTGTGCCAATCCCAAGAACGCCAAGAACCACAACCACCGGCCGTGAGCCTTGATACGGACATACTCCAGAAGGCACATTCACCTAGGTGCCTACCTAGTTGGCTAGGAGCTCTCAGTACCAGAGGTACGTATCGGGGACTTTTCAGGAACCGTTTTCCACTTCTGGGTCCGTATTGACTTCGAATGCTAACTTTGCCTCAAGGTGGCAAGACCCTAACGCGTGGCATTATTCAGAAAGCCGTAATTAGATAACACGAGTCCCGTACAGAGAAACTCGACCAAGTACGTACCTAGGTACTCTTAGATGAGGTTGTGGTGTCTCCAAACTACAATTTTGCTAATATGGCCTAATCCGGCGCATCAGGATGTGACGAACCAGCGTCTTGTTGCTACCCTGTCGACAGAAAAACATCACTATGGCTATTGGCTGAGATGTACCAAGATTACTGAGCCTCTATCAGACATGCTCCATCTGCCGTGACGCCAAGTCGGCCCAAGATCCACCATCTTGCAGACTCGTCTCACCTCTCATCGACCATTCACATCGCGCCTGGCCGCTCAATTGGGTCCTAGTGTCGCTCACAATTGCACACGATGACACGTGATGCGGCCTTACAGTAACCACTCTCACACTCTTGACGCTCTGTTAACCTCGCCAGGTCCGTTAACTTCGCAGAATTCTCCATAAATTGACCAGTGACGTCACCGGACCCAGAGACAATGCCACTGCGGATTCAGTTACTGGCCAATATGGCTGTTTGAAGTGTCTTATTATGGAGAATAGACCCGCCCTAGACTTCGTTCCTCTTGTCCTTCTTTGTAACGTTCGGTGGAGAATGATTGGTATCAGCCGAGTGCAAGATACAGAGCCACACTCACTGCTATCAATTCGCCCTCATCGCCATACATAGAGTACAAGACGATTCTTGCCATGTAATGTTGGGATTCAAGTGGACCCGGTTGGATGCCTGTCAAGGGGTTAATGGTACTTTCGTATACGAGGAGTGTTTTTCCGCTAGGAATGCTGAGTTTGTCAATTTTTCAGGATCTCGAAGATGAATTTTCTGGTCGTTCTTATGGATGTCGTCGAAATACACCACGTGGACTATGGATCCTGTCAAACAAAGCTCATCGTCCTGTGATGTCATGAAACTGATATTGGCCGATAAGGCTCACTCACGATGCCTGGAGCACCACCGATAATGGTGGTGGCAGCGTGTCCTTCTCCTTGACTTCGAGCCCACCTCCCCTTCTTTCGCAGTTTCAAAGCAAGGTCCGTTTGCTTAGCTTGCCCGTTCGGGTGCCACCGGATCCAGCAGAGGCAGGGATAATCAATGTTGTTGGCGGGCTTCCAACGTCAGGGCCTCGAAGATTTCGGCGCCGCGGCATGTTTCGTTTTCTTGGCGAACGGCTACGGAGTATTGAACGCCTCAGAATGTAATTTCGTTGTGCGACTGTCGCGGCTGGGCCGATTATGTTGCTGATCGCTCACGTCTACCTGAAATCCCTCAAGTAATGGCATGTCTACCTGCAGCAGCTGAATCCCGGAATCATCAAGAGACTGCCAAGATCGACGGATACGCTCGGCCCATTGTCGTACCCCTTGCTCATTAGCCTTTTCTCAGAACTGCTTCACAACCACGAGAATATGTTGGAATGGACGCAGTAGCAAAGTGTCGGTCAGCATCAAGGCTCTCCGGCGGGCGGAACTTGCATCTCATTGGAGCCCAGCGTTTCTCTCATTCAGATGGTGTGAACTCCAACACGGAAGGTACATTAGAATACACCCCCCCAAATGATTTTCATGACAGATGCCAATAGGCGGGAATAGTGTCATCCTGAGTTCATGCGTGATGCCTGATTACTTTTGCAAGTTGAGTAAGGCAAAATAACAGGTATCATCATTGTAACCTAGCAACCCAGATCTGGCAACTTATCCGCCAGAATACATCGGATCAACAGTACAGGCAGACACATACTTCTGAATAGCGATGGATGGTAAGTCCGCAACACAGGCGATGACACATACCGGACCTTCAAATGTGAAGGGTGAGATTCAGAGAGTTCCTTCAAGCCGGCATGGACTCTATCTTACCAGAACTTCCCGATGATGGTGCTCATCATATTGGCCCAGAAGCTCCCTACTACGCCGCCATTTCTAATATTCTGCTCCATCTAAATTGTCATGGCCGTTTCAACATGTGAAATTACGAAGAACTACCTCGCCATCAACCCTTGGCAACGTGGAGGAGCGAAATAACAAATGCCAACGGTCTCAAAAAGAATACAACCGATGGTCGGAAGCACCTCGCAATAAATGACGCTGGCGTCGGCATCTGAGTGATGGGGTTACAGTATTGAAGCGTAGTCCGATAAAACAAAGCAAAATGCAATGGGTAGAATCATTTATGATACCTTTCTTTGTTTCAATATCTCTTGCGCACATACACACATGGCTTCTGCTGCAACTCACTGGATACGACAACGTTCCTTGTAAAGTACCAGCTCTTTGCAGCTAACCAGTATCTAATCCATCCGTTCTTGCGGCCTCTGACATCGAAATGAGTAACACATCTCCACGTCTGATCTCTATCAATGATGATTGCGACTCGCTGTACACAATAGCAAGGCGTCAGAATGACTTGAAAGTGTCAAAACTGGGTGCATTCTCCACCACCTTAGCCACATTCGTAATCGTAAAACATCAACAAGTAATGGCAAGAAATACGTACCCGTAACGCGAAGATACATCTGGTACTACGAGCAAGTTGAAGACTTGGGTGCTATCATGCCTCCAAATGTCGATTGCGACATGTTATCGAGATATGACACCGGTAAATTACTACTAGTGGGATCCATGCGGACACGAAGTGTTGCAACTTCATAATTCCCACAGAGAAGGCTGAAGCGTATCAGGGGTGAAACCGCAGTTTATGATATTGGCCACGCGTAAATGTATTTGGGTACCAAAGAAGACTGGAAATAGTCAAGCGTACTCGGCGTGTTCGTGGTATTCATTCGAGACCGATGGTACGATGGTTGTTTGTACTTGCTGTCGCGGGGACCTGAACAAGATATGGATCAGGCGAGTTGCCTCTTTCTCGAATGCAATCACTGGTACTACTTTTAGAGACATTTGTGGTGATGAGTGTATCGATTCGTTCGCACGCCGTTACACCGTCTCCGTCCTGTAGCCGTGGGCATCAATTCTGCATGGTGACGTGGAAACAGTGCCGTCGTATCCTGCGACTCAAAACACTTTATTCTTCCTTTCTTGTTTTTTCTGTCGAGATGGCCAATTTTTATGCGCTGTTGTATGTCGTTGGACATTCTCCAAATGATGGGGGGTAAGTCGTGACAAAATGTACTGTGCGAGAAGACAGCTGAATGATGAGCCAAACTGCATTCACCAAAGTGTGAAAAAGTACCAGCCGCAACAATCATGCCCAAAATATGATCAGACTGATGGAACATGGAAACCGGCCAACTCATCGAAGCGATTAATCACTTCACATTCCACCTTCAGAAGCAGCATAATTGGCAGCCAATATGTGGCATCAACGTCTTTTCGTGCCTCCTCATGGCTGCCTACGCATCCGACGGCAATTCTCGTCAGGAGTTTCTCCAAGCTTTGTGCCTCGGTGACATTTCCATTCGGAGTGCCGCTAGAAGCTTAAAGGAGTTCATAGAAGATATAGAACGTGCCGGGAATCTAGTCAACGCGAATTCGATGTGGCACCGACCAGACAGGAGGTTGACTGCTCAGTTCCAGGATGCTATGCAGGACTTCAAGGTTGTTGTAGGAGCAATAGACAGAGACGGTATTGCACGTTTCATCTACAAAGCCACCCAGGGACTCATCGACCCTGATGTATCCGTCTCGTCAGACATGGCGCTAATGCTATACTCTTGTTTCTACTTCAAAGGGAATTGGAAAACACCATTTGACGGCGGAAATACATTCTCTTCGACATTTTACACCTTCCAAGGCGATTCCATGCCATGCGATATGATGACCATGAGCGACTCGTTTGACTATTTGGAAACTTCGACCTACCAAGCACTGATATTACCATATGAACTAGGAGATATGACGGTGTCACAGCCACACTGGGCTGCGCTGTTCGTATTGTCGAAAAATCCTACAGAAGCTGGCCTCCACGAAGCCATAGCCGGAGTGACTCAAGACCCGCATTCATGGTCACTAGTATTCGAGCCCTGTGCCCCAACTGGGATGGATATCTACATTCCAAAGTTCTCTCTCGCTACCAAGAGCGATTTGATCCCTAGTCTACGAAGAATGGGCGTATCCAGCGCGTTACATCCGTCACTTGACTTCTGGGCCACGACTCCTAGGGAGGAAACTTGGATATCGAATATTGAACACATGGTGTATCTGAAGTGTGATGAGTTAGGTACCGAGGTGGCTGCTGTGACGGAGTGCTCTGCAGAAGATGGTTTGGATGAAGGAAACGTGCATTTTATGCTGGATCGACCGTTTTGGATGGCCGTCTTTGATCGAGTGTCGGAGGTGGTACTTTGTTCTGGGGTTGTACAAGATGTTGGAGGGATTGATCGTGCGACTGAGAATTATCCGTCTTGAGGATTTCTCGTCGTCGTGTTCGTATGACTGAGGACGAAATGTCCGAATTTGGGAGCTCGAACGACAAAATTTAATTATACGAAGCCTAGTGTTTACATTCTCTGGGCCATTACACAAACACCAGGGTTCCACTGCCATACCCACACATTGATATCGTGAGCCCACTTCGGCTATCTTTCCGAGTGTACATGTGTGACATTGTGTCGTGCAGCTCTTTACATGTCTGTGTGACAAGTTGACGATCTGTGGGACTTTGGTGGTGACGACACATATACTATGGGTACGAGGAGCTGCCACTTTCGTGAGACGTTGACATTGCCCCCTTGGATTTGTATATATATATATGTATATTATTTAGCTGTGACATGTAATATTGATGTATTTTGGTAGTATCTGATCGGCGTATAAATTTGGCCCCGTTGATCTGAAGTAAGATATACCCAAATAGCCTTGGAAGAGTCCATGTTGGTAGAGCAACAGCGAAGGGAGGCACAAAGGTCGACTTTTATACAGTTCAACTTTCAGAGTAAAATTCTGACTTGACATACTTATTAACCCGAATCTTCGGCCGGCCAAAATACCACGCCGTCCTCATCCACTGTCGATACATCCACACCCGTCAATCGCAAAGCCTGAATGAACGCCTCATACTTATCTCGTCCCTTCATCCAAGCATACTCCGTGGGCGAAACTTCCATCCCAGTGACACCGCCTTCACCTTGAACTCGTACCTTGCGATGCATATCAGCACCAGACTCAATCAGAAAACGCAAAGCTTCAACACCACCCGCTTCAATGGCTACATGTAAGATGGTGCGTCCCTCAAAATCAAGATCATCGACAAAGCTTGGAAGCATTCCTTGAGCCAATGCCGTAAGTGCAGGCACGTTATTCACACTGGCCGCTTGAAATATCGGTGTCCAGCCGTCGATATCATCTGCAATTGTTGGCGATGCTCCCACTTTAAGAAGCCGGCCGACATCCTCGGCGGTGCCCCATAATGCAGCTCTGTGTAGGACCGTCGTGCCGGTTATGTCTTGTACATCGTAGTCGCTGAAAGAGTAGTCTGCCAAAACGTCGAAATACTCCGCGGGTACGGGGTCGTGAGACGGGAAGAACAAGAGCATCACTGGGGTCCAGCCCCTTAGGGATAGATAGTCGAGTCTTGCCCCTTGGCTAAGGAGATATCGTGTGATATCTAGTTGGCGGTTCATAAATGCCCACTCTAAGGGGCTTCTAAATGGCGTACGGGCACAAATTAGTATGACGATGTAGTTGTCCTTGAAGAACCTGAATCTTACGTCTCCCGCTCACCGAATGCACTGTTGACATCGGCTCCGTGATGGCACAAGAATTGCACTAATTGCAACGAGCCACTTTCGATGGCATACTAAACGGACGGGTAAGTATCTGCAAGTCCTGGTTGGCAAACACAACACTTACTCGTAGCGGGCTGCTGTTAGAGATTGTCATGTCATATGGACTCGCCTTGCCGGAGATGAAAAGTGCTTTTACAGCAGATACATCACCTCTGGCACAAGAAGCCATTATATCTGAAGTTTCAGACACCACATTTCTCAGCATCAAACTCCCTCGCAGCAACGAAAACCCTAAGTTGGTTAGAGGAAATACTCTGAGACCCAAATTGAAGGTCAGGGCTCGAACGGTGAGCCATTTCCAAAGGCCCAGCCTTCCTGATACATGAAATGTCGTGTGCAACGAAGAGCCGTAGTATACTAGACTGAGCTGCATACCGAGCCAATCCAGAAACGGGTGATTATATGACCACGATCCGTAAAAACTGTTCCATGCTTGGGGGTTTCGATCGAACAGCGAGGATAGTGATCTCTTTGGACAAGAGAATTCAGGCTCATCTGCATCCGTTGTGCCGACAGGTTTGTCCTCGTGGTCTTTCAAACGAAGTGCCACCTTCCAAGAGTATGAACTCAGACGGCTACGGTCAGAAATTTGAAAGTCAGCGTGATAAATCAATCAGACTGTTGCAGGATGTGCTGAGTGAGTACCGTACATATTGATCAGTAAGAGCACCGTATGAAGGCTAGACTGGACGTGCTTGAGACTACCCAGACAATCTTCCACCTGCTGTTTACTCTTCAAAGCCCATCTCAGTCGTACCCTGACTTGAGTCTGGTCTGGTGCCACGCCCAAATGCCCGTGAATGTTGGAAATGACGTCGGATGCTGCAACCAAAGCGCTCTCAATCTGAGCTCGCTCGGCGGAAAGAAGAGGGACATCTTCCTTTGTGCTGATCTGCCTCTCAATATCCGATAAGAGTGCAAGCTCACATTTGAGCATCTCGAGATGTTGCAGCACCCTTGTCAGCTCCCGCGGTGCATTATTGAAAGACCTGACAAGTCGTGTTGCATGGTGATGCGTTTTCAAGGCCAATTCGGCGAGGGCTGCGACAGATGCTGTGGCGGCAACTACCTCCATTGTACTGCGTGGAGAAGCCAAAGGAGAAACCGATTTATTTTGAAACTACAAGCCTCTGCTCGGACCAGCTGGCGATCCTGCCATCGTAGTTTCTGATCTCGGCGCGATTCTGTATCGATCGTCCAACGGGTGAGGCTGACCAGAATGAGGCTCCATGTCACCTTCGATGCAACATGAACACGACACCAAAAATTGATGCCCAAACTCAACAAGGCAGCGAATCAACATCGACCTCGAGAAGATGCAGCTGCCATGGCGCCTTACTTGCTCAATGAAGGGGCTTCTGTACGATCATAATGGTTGCACGACGGAAACATCGCAATTCGCAACTCCCCGGACTCTGCTTTAACTCTTCCTCGCCTGTTTCTCTCGCCCCTTCCACACCCAACATCGCCTGATCAAACGATACACCGAAAATCTCACTGAGCAAGCTCAAAGCGTTTATTTACATACCTGAACACAGCCATAATTCGTCTACGTTGTGTTGAAATTCAAGACCCAGCGAACAACAATGAACCAAGGAAATGAATCCCAACGACGGGCTGTGAAGTGCGCTGGGCAGCAAAAGGGTATATGCAAATCGTGCGGGAACAAAGTGTGTATATGCAAGTTACCCAGGGACGTCGAGGCCGCAATTACGTTCCAGCATGGAGATTTTCGGAGGGCCACTGATCCCGCTGAAGGGTTTCTGGAGGGCGAGACTGCATCTTGAGTTGGAATGATCTGAGTTCGAGGTTCTGATGCTTCAGTCCTTTTGTACTTGGTGGCGAAACTGGGGACTGCTTGTCATTTAGCTGTTCAATAGGTCGTCAACTGTAACATGCGGTCGCAATTGGGATTTTGTTAATGCTTTGCTTCGGTTTGGGTTTATGGTGGGAAACTGCTTCACTCATTTGCGGATATGCTAGTACTGGAATATTCTGTTCATTAAACGGTTAGAGAATAGGCAAATTACCAGGAGTGGTAAACACATGGCTCACCATAGCATCAGAATATTCCTAGCAAAACCGCTCTTACTCATATATCTCATTCGATGTATGAGTCTTGCACGTTTGTGAATCTTGATATAAGGAACCAAAATATTAACGAAACAAATCGTTGAAATAAAAGCTTTTATGCATTCTGATTATATGCCACCAAATTATCTCATACCGTGCCGTTGCCAGCATTTTCTCTTTAAAGCACACACGCCAGCCAACCCAAACAAAAGAAATCAACGCCAACCATCAAAACAATCGCTTTTGGTAAAGACATAGAAAACCCATCATCTTCTCAGCCTATACAGCTGCTCGGCAACCTCCCCCATGTCGTCCACCACAATGACAGTCGGCATCGGGGACGCACTGCCATCGTGTCTAGGAGGTGCAGCAAGAAACGTCCTCGGAACAGGAGACGGAGAAAGCGACAGCGAAGGAATACTCGACACATCACTAAGAGACAGTGATGAAATGTTGGAAATGTCGCTCCCTCGACGTGGAGGGGATGAAGTTACGAATGCCGGAGACGGGGACATCTTGATTCCTAGTTAGCTTTACATCCTGTGAAATACAGAGGGAATTTGGCAAGTTGAACTTACAAATGGAGACATTCGTTCATGAATCTCGTGTCGCATGCGGGTAGCCTTGTCTTGTTGTTCGGCTTCCCAGCGCACGTTGATGAGGGCTGGTGCCTCTTGGACCCATTCGCGAATATCGGTAGATACGGCTCGGAAACCAGGGGCGTTGGCGCTTCCGAACTTGCACATTTGGGAGTGGGAGGCTTCGACACCGTAGTATGTCACGCCGGGAAGTTGGGGGCTCGCTGAGCTGGCGTCAACAATGGTGATTCTATCAGTGGGTTAGCATGATTTGCAACAAGTAGATTGCGTGTTGAGCATAGGAAGGAAGAAACATACTTGGTGCCTTTGATGTCGGTTTTGTGGTTCTCGTGGACCATGTGGATCCTGAAACGCTGGTAGATGTCCAGAAAATGGTTGTTGATGTTGGCCAGCGTCTCGTTGTCCTTCTTCAACGTCTTGAGGAGTACGGATTCGGACTCGAAGAACTTTCTGGGCATAATGGCATCCGCCATGCCCTGTAGCATAAGCCCCCAGGTAGCTGCATCTGAGCCAACGTGGGGAGTGCCAAGGAAGATGAGACCAAAGGTGGACACATATATCGATCGAAAGTCTTCGTGATGTGTCATGCGCAGGTCGTTTGAGTAGAGCAGCGCCCGCTTCACCAAGATGCCGCCGAGGCTGTGACAGACCCAGATAATGGGGTTTTGAAAGGTTCCCTCGCTCTTTCGGTACAAGGTGAGACTGGTGACGAGTGTCTGGGCATGTTGATGGATGAAGTTGTCGCTTGCGCTGCGGTCATTCTTGCGAGAGTATACATCGGCGTTGTATCCGTAGACGAGAACATTGGCTTGAACGCCTTTGAGAGCCTTGGGTAATAAATCGGTTGGCCAGAAGGTGCCATCGCTTGCAGTCCATGTCTTCTCGGGATTACCGTTGAGGCCGTGAACGAGGACAATGTCGACTTTAGCATCTGGATGGGTGTAGACGGCTGTGGTTTCAAAGCGAGATATGTTGCGGTTCTCAGAGCCCTGCGATAATTATCGGCATGAGTATTCGTGATGATGGATGGTTGGCGCAGTAAGTGGTGGTCTAAGCTTGACTTACCATGATGATTAGTATTAAAAGACCGAATGAATGATATAGTATTGTATCCACTCCTGTTTGATGCCAGCAAAGGAAAATGAAAGTGAATAGCCACGTTCAAGACAGTTGTGAAACGGATATAGATTTGTGCTTGTACGTAGTGAGAATGTCTTGAATTGTTGTGATTCTAATCAGCTTCAAGTGACGAAACTTGATGTCTTTATAGGTAAATGTGACAGCAAAATATCCCTAGCCCGCTAATACTCTAAAAAAAAAAAAAGTTCCATAAAACAACCGAGGGACAGAAACGGTCATCTGCGTTATGAAATTACGAGCCCCTTACAAAGCCTGTCAAATCAGCCTGGTGATGGTCTGCCACACAGTTAAAGACGTCGGATTCGCAAGAGCCAGCAAAACCGCAATGTTAGGACCCATCAATATGCTTCACACCCACTTTGTCCTTCTGCAAGGTTTCACTCCATCCCCCACAGGTCAGGACTAGCCTAGCCTAGGCGGGCCGTCCTGTGCCTCCTTATTACGAATGCACAGGCAAAGAGAACGAAAGAGGCATCAGAGGGGTGGGGGGCAGACTGGCTGCCGCATCACACAGGCCATCCAGTGACATGAGCTCGACGTGGCTGCAGCTATCACAGTCACCTCCGTGCTCATGCATCATGTTCGGCCGAGAGACTGACCCGGAGGGATCCGACTGGTGGCAAGGTGCTGAGACAGAACCAGTCAAACCATCGACAAAGTTTACCAGTTTGGGCGTGAAAAATTTTATCTGCAAGCGACCTTTCTTGTGGCTGCGAGTTGATAGTGGTGGTCTGATATTGAGAACGGGGAAGACACTTGCGTGCGACGTTGGGTTTCTCATCGTTCAGGGGGACTCGACTAAACAAGTTGTAAAATGTGACATATGACTGAAGTAGTCACCACGACATCCGTGGTCACGACTGTTGTAGTTGCTCGTGAATAGATTATCGGCTGTGTGCAGCTGGGCGAGTTGATCATGAGTCGTTATTGGTTGATGAGGGTGTTTATGGAACCTCAGGATGGAAGCAACCCTGGAAGTCGAGACGTGATCAATGATGGCGGCAGCCTGCATAATCACCCACATGAACGCCAGGCGGCGTGAAAAAACGGCATTCGATTGGCTATATTGGGCACCTCATCCAGGGCCGAATCCGTCTTGGGATGGGTAAAAGCCTAAAGGCGCACTGTTACATCGACGTAACTTTCCAACACCACTTTTGGCCTGGAGGCCTGATCTTGTGTCACCACCACCAGTTGGAGTCACCCATCACACTCTGACTCGAATTGACAAGTTCTGTTAGCTCCTGTCGTTGCCTGTTGATTGCTGTCGTTTGATTGCTGCACAGTAGGAAGATACAACAAACATGACCCGGGTTAAAAGGTTCCAATTCATGTTGCTAATAGACAGTTGAGGCGAGTTTCAACATCCGCGAGGTCCCATTTCTCGTCTCGTATTAACACCTGCCTATACCCTTTTTGGAAGCCACTCGAGGGCAATCAACCAGCTCCCTGAAAATGGTGGGTATCAGTGAAGCGATGTCTCCCATGCGGCTTTTCTCGCCATCTGATTTCGGCGATGCTCCCTTCGAAACCATCTTGCTGCGTGAGGGTCCGATGTCTATGGCATGGTTCTGAAAACGGCAATGGGATGGCTTCAAGAGTCCAGGTTTGCATCCCACGAACTGCTCAAATGAGCTCCCTGTCTGGATTTGTCCTGGCCAGCTGCCGTAGCCCAGGTTTAAGCTCGTGAGGTGGCGAAAAAAGACGGCTAGGCTACTATTCAAGTTGGTTGGGTGTGCTCTCGGCCGAAACAGTCATCCGAGTGCCATCCCTCCCTGATGAAGCACTCGTCGATGGTGACACCTGTGTTTCTGCAGGGACGTAGATACGAGCGCACCATCGGGTATTGTTCGACTCCACTGCAACCATGGCTTGCATCGACATGGTCTCTCGTTGTACCCGTAGACAGTCCAGCATTTACCCTAATCATCCTGGCTGAAACGTATCAAAGTAGTTCGCCCCATAGCAATAAGCAGCAGCCGAGGAGAAACTGTGATGAAGCACTGACACCAAAATCTCAGAGAGGAAAACTTTAGTCTTTGGGTGCCAGCATGACGACGTATTCTCTCGTGCTGTTACCAAACTGAATCATGTCCTTGTCGCGTAGCTCCAGGTAACGACTCTCAGGGACTTTGCTATCATTCAGTATCGTTCCATTAGCGCTCTCCAAATCAATCAGATATGGCTTAACTCGGCCAATTTTGTCTCCGTACTCATTACGCTTTTCCGTATAACGAAACTGTATCACGGCGTGCTGCTTGCTGATGCTGGGATGCTCAGCTGGCAAGTCAACCACGGCCATTTCGCGTCCAACCAACCAGCAGCTTCTCAAACTGAGATCAATAGTGTCCACTATATCGCCTCCCTTGAAGACAAAGAGCTTCCACTGATCGCGGGCCGGTGGCTTCCGAGCCTCAGATGGTTCATGGTACTTGAGGATAATGGATGTGCCGTCAGCTTGTGCAACCGAGTTCGAAGCAGCGGCTAGTGAGCCAGAGTTGCCGAAATTAGGCTTCTCTTTGGGCTTCTCTGGCTCTTCCCCTTTAGTGATAGCGAAAGAGTCTGCTTGAGAGGGCAGCGGTCCACCTCTCTTCACAGGGCCTCGACGGTCTTTGCGGTCATTGTCCTCTTGGTCGTCGTGATCTCTGCGCCGTCTTCGGCGGTCTGAATGCCCATTATCGCGCGATCTTTCTCGCCTGCTACCTCGGCTGTCGGGACCGCTACCATGATCCCTTTCGGGGTCACGGTCAGAGCCCCGGTCGCGGCGACGGCGATGCCGGTCTGGCGAGTCTGGGGTTCGTGAGCGTCGTCTTCTGTCACGGGATCTTCGTCGTTCGTGGCGGCCTCCGTCCGGAGAATTCCGTGACCTTCTGTGGCTGCTTCCTTTCTCTCTGTCGTCGTCGCGGACGGAGCGTTTGCTAGATTTGTGGTCGTAGTCGTCAGTTGGGGCCATGGCTGTTTGCGAGTTGGTTATCTCGAGTCGCCGAAATGTGTCAGCTTGACAAAGAGTTTTGCCCACGAATTCTATAGCCGTTGTGGTGAAATGATTTGTTGCTGAATAATAGGACGTCCTGGAACCTGTCACAACGCAGCTGCTGACATGTGCTAGAGACCTTAGGCGAATGCGAGACCAGTCAATTGATGGTAGATGTTCAATGTTGACTGATGCAATTCGTGTGGAGCTTTGAAAGCTGCACAAGTTCAATGTTGGTCACCGCCTGGCGAAATCTGACATTCCAGTAGCTCGTGGGGGCCACATCCCCTGTAATTGAGTTGGCAGGGGTACCCGTCCCCTGTTCGATTCAACCAGACCAGACATTGAACCAGACGTTGAACATTGAATATCTGGTCAATTGATTTTCAATGTCAAGTTCCCTTCAACCAACCAGACCAGACGTGAATGTCAACTTCAATGTTCAGTGTTACCCACTAGAGCCAGTCTGGCAATATTTTGATGGCAGACAGCCACTTGAACTATGATCGATCTAATAATACCCTCACTTACTGAGTCAGTACCTTGCAATCAAGGTCTTATCAATCCGCAGCGTTGAAATTAAAATCGTCTCATTCTGGAATAAGCTTCATCATGTGAATATTTCGGGACAATAGCCGGAAGTCGGCTTGTATCCGTTCTTTCACTTGCAATACCACAACCGTCTGGTAGTTAGATCTCGGATCTCGCATGCTGAATACTGTCCCGTGTATCTACTTATGTAGCCATTGGCTTCTTTGGTTTTGTCATTTTCACCATTCTGCTGATTTTCTGTTTCATTTTCGGAGCCTTGAACAACCTTGAGTAAATCATGGCGCAATTACGAAGCATCAATGCTGTTGAGCTATGTGTCACTGGCTTGATCTAGCTGTTCATTAACTTACCTGTAAGGCTCATGCACAAGAGGTTGTCAGGAACCACTCTGCATTTATTCAACTATTCACTAATGGAATTCAGTAGCCATCACACACTTTCCGCCGAGACCCTATCGCAAAGCCTCGAAGAAAGAACACAGTTAAATACGCAACAGATAACGGATCTAGTTCTCATAAGTCATGAATCAAAAACTATTTACCCTTTGAAAACCGTACCACTAATCAAAATGTTTCCAAGACCATGGCCGGTTCTCCCTCATCGCCATCCATCACACCACATCTACGAAGTCGTGTCACTGAAAAGGGACGACGAATACGACTTCACACTTGATTCAACCCTTCCAATCTGATAATTTCCTTGACAGCCTCCTCTACGCCCTCAACTACCACCGTAGGACTTACACCAAGCGCGCCGCCGAGACCATCAATCCAACCAGTTCCCTGACGGCACACCCAAGCACTCCTCAGTCCCGCGGCTACAGCACCGGCAGCATCAAACGGGTTTGAGCTCACAAGCCAGACTTTTTCCATCTGAGACTGCAAGCCAGCTACCTCGGCCATGTGCCTATATGTCCGCGGATCTGGCTTGAATACGCTAACGGCGTCAACACTAACGATGTTGGCCTCTGAGAATGTTGTGCCCGTTTGAGCAAGTGAGGGCGAAGTCTTGAGGGAAGAAGTGATCATCGCCATGGTACCGTTGGAGAAAATATATGGCTTTAGAGATGGGGTTTGCGACATAAGTGTGAGACCCTTGTCAGCATCCGGGAATGTGTCGAGGCCATTGTAGGCATCCATGATGCGTTCTTCATGGTCCTTGGACAGCTCTAGACCAGCTTCTGCCGTTGCCTGGCGGAAAGAGTGTCTGGTTAAATCGGAAAAGGAACGGTATAAGCCTAGTTTACTGTCAGCTCAGGACCGGGCCTGTAGATGCACTACGTGTTTGCACTACGTGTTTGTCACTCATGTCGTGGTCCCAATGACCAGGGCCTGTAGACTCCATTGTCCGCATACACCCACGAGCAAGCGGGTTCCAGATATCAGTCAATGAAACTCACCCATGCTATTGATGCGCCAGGTATACTCCAGCTGGTATCGCCTTGCCTGTGTGGCGATCATCCTAGCCTTGTCTTCGCCGTAGATCCTTGCCAGCTCATTTGCAATTGACTCAGTCGACAACAAGGTGCCATAAAGATCGAATGCAATGACTGTTTTGGCCATTTTCAAATGTTTGTCTGATGGACGGAAATGCGCCTGCTGCTGTGGTGAGAACTATCACTGTGATTTCGCGCCAGTCGTAAATGCAGCTAGCTATGGCGCTTTTAGAGCTCTACCGAGTGAGTCAGATCTGGACGCGGCAGTGAGTCTGAAAATGCAGACCAACGGACTGTAAGGCTGTCTGGCAGATTAGAGAGTTCGACGAAATTCTATGCTCTTCTTGGGCTGGAGTTCTCTGGTGAATAAATAGAAAGGTAGGCTTGTGAAGCTCCCAAGAACAGAAGCGGTGGTAGATGTCACCTTTCACCCCGCCAAAGACCGGGTAATCTGATGGGTTGATCGAGTCTGGCTACTCATGAGCTCACCACCGGTTGACCACTTTCAACAAGCCCGCGCCTACTCCATACACCACAAGACATTGCCGAGACTACACTCCACCCAATCGTTAGTTAGTACATCTCCATTTCATTCACAATTCAATAGCATGCTTACCTCGTCAACCCTGCTTTAGTCGAGATTTCGGCAACACGATCTTGACATCCGACGGAAATTTTACGCACTAGTACTCCATAGCTGTGGTTTAGGACGAGAAGGTCCCTTGTCCTTGTCCAAGCTTCTCCCCCCCGTAATACATGGCCGAATCCATGTCCGATTCCGACTCCGGGTCGTGCAATACCCATGAGGCTGATGATGAACGGGATGCCAACTATGCTGTGTTTCGCGATTGCCTTTCCTCTGTTTTGCTACAAACATCAGTCAACAATACACCCCATACCAAAAGAGAGCCAAGGCGGCGACGTCGGGCAAAGGCCCATCATGGAAATGCTGTTGAAGATGCCGAGAAGACTCCTGGAGCGGACACTCAAAATTCTGCGGACGACCTTGCCGAGTTTATCGACTACCTAGCAAGCGGTATTTTCCACAGTTTACCGGAGGCGTTAAAAGAGTTGGATTACCGGTCATGGCGAGAATCAGAAGATCTCCAAGCTCAATTTGCACAGCCCCTGGCGCCAGAGAATCTGTCTGTCCTTGACTTGCCGCCCTCGATTCCTGAGACGTTGGTTGCATATAATCTGGTTGCTGCGGATCCAACCATTGACTCTCCGCTGCCTTCCACCACGGAAGACTTCCTCGTTCCTATTGTAACATCCTATATCGAGACGCTTAATACACCACCACCGGCATCGTGGGCTAGTCGCACAGACGCATGTGAGATTTGTGGCCGGGACTGGATACCATTATCGTATCACCACTTGATTCCGCGTTTCGTTCACGACAAGGTTGTAAAACGTGGGTGGCACCGTAAAGAGGATTTGCAGAATGTCGCATGGCTATGTGGAGCATGCCACCGCTTTGTTCATCATTTCAAGAATCATGAGGAGTTGGCGCGCAATTACTACACGGTGGACCTGCTTCTCGCTGAAGAAGATGTGAGGAAGTTCGCCGCCTGGGTCGGACGGCTTAGGTGGAAGGGTGGAAAAGTGCGTCGGCGAGTCAAGTGAATCACTTCGTTCTTATGAAAGCGAAGGAAGGAAGGAAGGGTGGAACAAACGGGGGTCGTGTAATATCATCTCATTAGTCTGGGAGATGTGTCACAGTCCTGGCCGTGTGATTGTAATTGCGTACTCTGCGAATTAGCTAAAGCGGGATACCAATTAAACGCATATGGCAATAGAGGCAAGACAATCTTTGAGACTCTCCAAGATCCTAGTCTTGTCAGTATTTCATCTTACCAAATCGGTCCCAACTCCAACGATGAAGGCGTTGTAGCAGCCCGAGCTAACTCCTTTTCCCATGGATGAGCCGAATAATGGAATCAATGTCCGTGAGATTGTCGAGCGGACACGGCGCCTGCGTCCCCTATAAACCAGAAAGCTTCGCTGTGATTGATGGTACCAACTCAGCAGATTTTGCGATAAGACAACCCCATTGCTCGTTGAACTCCATTTGATACCTCCACTGCTGCCTCCTATCAACGCTTCTCGCCTTTGGGTCGTTCTAGCCCTAACCCCCTAGGCGGCTATCGCTCTCGGTTGACGAAATATGGAATGGCTTTGGGCACTGGAGATGGGTCTAGCAGGTGTGATCTGTTATGTGTCCTCTGGTTCGATTTGATTGAACCCTTGGAACCTAGTCCCTGTCAGTGGAACACAGGTGTGGCTCCTAATGTAAGTTATTGCTAAATTTACCACGCAGCATCTGGACCTTTTCTTGGGTTCTTGCAGGAAACAATAAACGTAATTTATTCCACAGTATTGTCCGCATCTCAACCCACGCCAACCTTAATTTGGATTTCTGAATAATGGCCAGACCGTGATGCTGCGGCTGTCAAGGGCAGGCATCGCCACGTGGGTATAACGCCAAGGACGGCCCTGTAGTTCCATCTCATAACCACAGTTGAATAACTAACCGAAGCCGACAAGGTTGCCATCGAAACGGGTAAAAGACGCTCGCAAGATGTAACGTCGGAATTCCATGATGCCGTATTTTGAGGGGCGATGAAGGCGATGCCATGATGCCATGATGAAGGATAACTTCAATGATAATGTCCCTAGAACACCGGTCTAGATTTCGCAGTCGCCTGGATGTTTGCGACGACCAAGCAGTTGCCCACCTAGAATTTTGAGTAATTAGTCTCTGGTCAAATTAATGTCCGCCTAGTCAACCCATTCACGACAGGAGGATCAACAAGCGGGAGAACCAAAGAGCGGGCCAATTACCTCAATCCCCTGCCATGCTGATGGAGTCTTTTCCAGCTTCATGTCGGGAAACGATTCCATTACCAGGGCCCCCTGATGGGTGGCGCCCATAAGGCTACGGTAGCATGCCACACCTCCTTGGCCACGCACATCGCACCAGACCAGACCCCTTACAATTTGTCGATTTTGGCACGGAGTTGGCGGTCGGAGTGTAAGCCGCAGCAAACTACAGAGAACTAGTTCGCCAAATACGCTCTGAAGCTTGCGGCCGACAACCGGGATGCACGTGATGACTAAATGGATCTTCCCACTGGGTAGGAGCGACCGATATTGAGCCAGTAACATTTGGCTAAGCTGTGGTTAGCGATACGACACTGAGACGATGACCTGCACTGCGCCTGGCTTTCCAAATACTGGCGGCAGCAGCATTTCAACTTCACCCTTTCAATCGCCCCCACGCGCAGGGCAAGGCATCAGCTACAGACTTCCATTTAATGGTTCGACCGCCTTTGCTCAATTTCGGCAGCCTTCTAACCCGAGGACTGGTATCTTCATGCTGTGGGCGGCAATGACAAAAGGGCCATGGTGAAGCCAGACCCGGACGCACGGCCCAAGGCTCCAGCACCAGTGCGCCAACGACGATGGCATTCGAGAGTCTTCACTGGTTGTGTCAACTGTCGCCGGAGGCATGTCAAATGCGATGAAGGCACTCCTTCTTGCTCCAATTGCACTCGCTTAAACTTGACTTGCAATTTCGACCGCAAGTTTGTCTTCAAAGCGGTGAAGCCCACAGGAACACCCGATTCTACGAGTAACAAGGGCGACAAGACCTCGCCTACGTCCTCTGAACCAAGAGCATCGAGTAGGTCCGGCTCGGCATCCAGTGGAGAGGACGGTACAGATGAATTGAATGCCAAAGCGTCATTCGCCGACCTTGTTGTGGTGAGAGGCAGCAGGTCCCCCTCTGGAGTGAAAAGCTCACCACCCGGCATATCCTTCATTTCAGAAGACTTCCCCTTCAGCCACAAATCACACATCCTCCCTAGTAAAGGTCACCATGGGACGCCGCTGGTCTACAAGTATAAGGCTACGGGTATGCCTCAGCAAATCGATTCCAACGACACGCTCTATCTGCACCATTTTCTTGAAACTGTCTCATCCTACCTCATCATCTATGATACCCCGTCAAACTCAAACCCGTATCGACAGCTGCCGGGCCTGATGAGCAATTCAGGCTTGCTTCGCGATACAATGAAGGCCCTTGGTGCAATGCACATTGCTGGATTACCGGAAACTCGAAACCGCCAAGTCCATCACAGTGCCGCCATGAAGGCATATGGCAATGTCGTCACACAGCTTCGCGATACTGTGACTTTCAACCATGGCCAGCCTACCTTAGAGCTCTTAGCAACAACACTGCTTCTCTGTATGTTTGAAAAGATGTCGGCCAACGACGCGTCATGGAAGATCCATCTTGTCGGCGCCGCACAGATCTTCCAGTCCTTGTACAGTCCTCGTGTGGGCCATCCATCGACTCCCACGGGAAGCAACAGCAACATGGAGTTGTCGGGTGTTGCGCATACACTTCCACTCCGGAGATTTTTAGTTTCTCTCATGGCATACCTGGACGTAGCCGCATCATTGGCAACAGGTCAAGGGCCATTAATACAAGGCGATTATTGGGAAACTTTCGGAGGTGGCTGGGAGTATAATATGGGAGTACCTAGCTTTGCTCAAGCTAGGTCACCCGCGGACCGAACAATGGCGCAGATACGTCAGTCGTGGTCGAGGATCATGTCTATTCAGACAGACATCAGCAAGTTCGTCAAAATCGAAAGAGAAGGACTAGCGCAACATCAGCGAGATATGTACTACAATGACTTGTCTTACCGACTGCGAAACTGGCAAGCCTCGGCGCCTGATATCTACTTGCGATTAGAAGGCCTTGAGTCCATGCCTGTGGGTGCCTCGGCGGAAGAATTTGAGACTTTAACGGCCGCATCGTGTATCCAAGTATATGCTCTGTCCTGTTCTGTCTATTTAGACAGAGTCAATACACGGAAAATTGGCAACGCTGCAAACAGTCCAGTCATTTCTGCAGCAGTGTCTCGGATTTTGACTCTGATTTTTAACTTCCAATCCGGCATCAACCAGCTGGCTGTGTTGTGGCCGCTTTTAACCGCGGGGATCGCCACGGTTGATCCTGAGCAGCAAAATAATATTCGACAGCGGTTGGCGTCTATGAGGAGCTTTGGATTTAAGGTTGGTGATATTCAGCTCCCTACTTCGTCTTGATCTCTCTAACCGCATCGGTCGGCAGCATGTCTCGCGGCTTTTGGGTACATTGGAGTATACATGGGAACAAGGACGAATATATGGCGAAGTTAACTATGAGGAGTTTGAAAAGTTGATTTCATCTAACTTGGTTCCGTAGATGATGGGTTGGGGACAAGGCACATAGGGCGAAACATACAGTTATCGCCGCATTTTGGTACACAATAGCATAGCGGCGTCTAATATGCATTTAGGGCTATATATCCCATGGCGCAAAGACCGGTTCACCCTTCCCATTCCCATCAATGCCGCAACAAGTAGCATGTTATCTGGGTTAACTCAAACTTGCAGTTTGGTACAAAGGCGACTGAAACGATGTCACGTTCTGTGCTGGGGAAGTCTCCTCACCGACAATCCCCTATTTCGTTCATGATTTATGTAGAGTTGGGCCAAATTCTGAGAGCCTTGCGAAGGATTGATCGGTTTGTCGACTCTTTGACTGCCTCGAGTCTACAAGAGGCGAGTTCCTGTCTTGACATAAAATGACTATGTGATTACTGAACGAGAAGCAGTTTTATTTTCAGGCATTTAACTTACTATTGCGTCTTTCGGTTACCGTTTTGTAGAGCGGTCAGAAAAACGACATGGAAGAAGACGACAGTAAAGGGCTCATCTTGGGATGTGCAACACTTGTCCTTCTTCCGGCCATCATAATTTCTTGACATCACCGGTCATATGTTTTCGCAACAGGTGCTTGTTTGATGCACGAGGAAGAAATCGCGCCCCTTTGCAGAACCACGAACCAGATACCGTGAAGCATTGCCAAGTGAGGGAATAGCAAGACACACTGCGTTGATGAACGAGGATTCATAGAGAATGGCAGATTGCCGTCATAGAGGGTTGGTAGCGTCACATTACCCATGCATGTGTCTGTCGAATTATGCTTATTTTAGGTATATCGATATGCACCTCGCTCGTTTTGCTCTGCCCGTCGGGTGACCATGAGTTTCGAGGACTGGGTCTGTTATCTTGGTGCAACAATACCTTGGTTCAAAAGCTTGGAAATGTGTTGCCATGATAACTAGTTGGGGTTTAAATGTGGGAAATAGAACTGCTGGCAATTTGTCCATCACGGACATGAAAGTTATGCCTGTGGTTAGCTTTCTCAGTTCCCCGGATCATCGGAATTTTTACGTACAACTAACTCTAGACCAGGGTCGAGGCGAAAGCGATCGTTACAGATCACACAGCCACCATGCTGAGCAGATTCGCGATATTGCCAAGCTGAGTGGCATATTTCAGCCACGTCCACGCCATCATCCGCTTGCCCGAGACGCCAGAATGGGTTGATTTGTGTCGAAATCCCAGCAAACCCATTTGTTTCCCCACACTCAGGCAAAACCCCCTTGTTAACTTCTCCACGTAAACTGTCACCAAAGACAATATCTAGACACGACGGCCAGGTCCGACAAGCGATTTCTGACGACCTCGTGACCGCCACGTGCAGGGTCTCTAGGCAGGATCAGAATGGCGAGATACTCGCATCTTAGCTGTGCGTCTGATGTGTCAGGTTTTACAACGTAAGCCAACCCAATTTTGTACAACCTTGCATCACAATTCTGCAAACACATGACGCTTGGAGGACAAGGCTCTCCGCCATGGGGGCATCAATTTGTGTCATGGCAAAGTCTCCACCTGGCGTTTGGGCCGTTTGCTTTACTTTGCTGCTTCTCCTGTCCTTGCCAAGGGGGTCTCCGGTTTGCCCTTGTATGGGTTAATATCCATGCCATCAACATTATGCGACTCCGCTGTAGAATGCGGAGAAAACATGGAACTAGAGGTGTCACGGACACAAAAGACGTTGCAAACAGTACACAAGTACTTGACCTCCTAGTTCCAATTTTTACGTTATTGGCAATGGGTTGGGGCTTTTAAAATGGCCCAGTCGGCAGTTTCCATGGCCATGTAAAAGAGGATCTTGTGGGAACTACCCATGAACTTTAAGTCCACAGTGACGAAATAGCTCCCGTTTCATGAAGCTTTTTTCCCAGTCTCAGAATTCTTTCGACTTGTGACCATTTTCTCTTCACCATTTCCCAAGTCTAGGAATAGGCGGTTTCGCGGTTGCGAAACAGGATCATTGAAGATGAATGGTGTTTCGTGGCATGGCCTAGCAGAGGTAAGTTGAAGCTGGGGTTTGTCGCAATAACACCAACGGGCTGCACAACGTCCCAAACAAACTCAATTCAAAACCAGCCCTCGATACTAAGTCATTGAAAATAGCGCTTTCAAAAGAACAGGGCTGCTGCAATCCCTACAAGATGGACAATCCCGCCGCTAAAGCTCGACGAGACCATCCGATCGACCACACGTCCAATTGACCTCCTCCCTCGTCTCTTGTCACACCATGAGACGCAAATCACAGCTCTCGGTGCTGCAGAATTAGCCGCCAAAATTCGGAATCATGAACTCTCATGTATTCAAGTAACCGAAGCGTTTTGTCACCAGGCCGCTGTCGCACAGCAATTGACCAATTGCCTGACCGAGATTTTCTTCACCGAGGCTATGGAGCAAGCGAGGCACCTGGATGACATACTCAAGTCCACTGGGAAGCCAATCGGGCCACTACATGGAGTACCAATCTCAATTAAAGACCACATAAATATCAAGGGCCACTACACTACGGCTGGGTATATATCCTACGCACTAAATACGGTAAAGGAGCAGGACTCAGAGTTGGTAGAGCTGCTACGCAGAGCCGGAGCGGTTTTATACTGCAAAACCAATAACCCTCAGTGCATGATGACGTTAGAAACGGTCAATAATATCTACGGTAGGACAGTCAATCCGTGGAATAACAAGATGGGCCCTGGTGGTTCCAGCGGTGGTGAAGGAGCACTTCTTGCTATGCATGGCTCGCCACTAGGAATTGGTACGGATGTCGGTGGTTCGATTCGAATTCCAGCTGCGTACTGCGGCATATACGGTTTTAAACCTTCGGCAAAACGCGTATCGATGCGCGGATCGGAATGCACAATGTCAGGACAGGAGTCTATCGTACCTGTGGCAGGACCGCTAGGACACAATGTTGACGACCTGGAGCTCTTTTTCCAGATTAACTCTGATGCGAAACCTTGGCAAAGTGAACCGTTGCTTCGGATGCCGTGGGTATCGCAAATAGGTCAGATGCAAGACCAGAAGCTCAGAATCGGCGTCATGCTGTGGGACGAAGTGGTGATGCCGCATCCGTACATTACACGAGTGATTCAGGAGGTGGCAAAGAAGCTCAAGGCTAACGGACACGACGGTAATTACAGCACATTACCTCGGTGCATTGTTAACTGGAACTAGCTAACTATGGCGCAGTCATTGATTTCAAGGCGTACGACCATAAACGGGCTTGGGACGAAATCTTACTCCCTCTGTACTTTACAGACGGCGGCAGAGACATCAAGCAGACCCTCTTTGCTGGAAATGAACCCATCTTCCCATCCGCGAAGCGCCTACTAGACGATCCCATTGTCAAGGAGAGGACACACCACGAAATATGGAAGGTAAAACAACCTCTCATTGTAGTAAAAAGATTGCATGCTAACAAAAGTGCAGCTACACAATGCCCGAGATGACTACCGCACAGAATATCTTCAGAAATGGGCTGAAACAGCAAAATCAACGGCTACGAAAGAGCCCATAGACGTGCTAATATGTCCCGTGTCTTCCGTCCAAGGCACGCCGCACGACGTCAAGCCATGGTGGGGATACTGTTCACAATGGAATCTGCTAGATTATCCCAGCGGCGTGATTCCCGCTGGTAAGGTTCTCAAAACGGACGCCTACCCAGCAGGATATGAGCCCGTGAATGAGCTGGACAAGGAGAATATGGAGCTGTGTAGGTTTTGCCGAGGGTACCCGATATTGTTGCTATTTTACTGACGAGTTCTCGTATCACAGATGACAATGACTTGTACTATGACCTTCCGGTTGCGATTCAGGTTGTTGCGCCGACGCATGATGATGAGAGGCTCATGGGGGCTATGAAGGTTATTGACAGAGTGGTGAATGGCTGAATTATCCTGTGGCAGGAGGATTTGTATGATTGGAGGTAAAGCAGTTGCAAGATTTGATGAAAGCGAAAGTTAGTAACGGTTTCTTGAGTCAACAATATTATACGAGGCCACAGCCGACTTTGTAGCCGAATGGTATTCTACCTACTCGCTGCCGTACTTGAATCTCGTTCGAAATAGCTGTTTTGTGAACGAAACACTTCCGCGTTGTTCCTAATACTGTCACCCGGTACTGCATCCTCAACGGAGCGTAATTTGCCTGTATTACTGAGTCAAGCCATTTTCTGTTGGATGTGAAGATGGTCCAGCGGTTCTTTCAAGATGACAATCATTACTCGTTTCATTCTCTCATTTAGATGACTTCGTGTTGTGCCGTTGTAATGCATGTAATTTAGCAACTACACATCACACAATCTCACAGCTATCGTATCGCCGGCATCAATGGTGTTTCTCTAGAGCTGCAATTACTGAACTTTGCGATCAATCGGATGTATCTGCAAGAATTGGGTTAATCTAATGTTGGATTGCGATATAGCCAGGTCAACTACACATCACATTATCTCACAGCTGTCGTATCGCCGGCATCAATGGTGTTTCTCTAGAGTTGCAATTACTGAACCTTGCAATCAATCGGAGGTATCTGCAAGAATTGAGGTAATCTGATGTTGGATTGTGATATAGCCAGGTCAACATGGTGCTTTCAACCACGTCGTTATCCCAACCTGTGAAACAAAACTCCACACAAACAAACATGGGTTTCTGCGCACAGGGGTGATGATCGTGTATACCTATCAAAGATGGAGCAAATTTTACAGGCATATCATCACATTCAACGGCTTCTACCTCCGCGACAGGTTCGCCCATAGTCCAAATCGAATGACAGAGTGCCGCATAAAAGCCCAGAAAGAACATGTATGTACAAAAGACTGTATATCTTGAGAATAACAATCCCATCACCTCTATTTTGTGCCTTTACACTATACCCGCCTATACCAGTACCAAAAACGCCATTTCATAAAGGGTATCGTCAGATCGGAGGCAAACCCATCCCTATTCCCGCCGCCACTTCGGCTCCGTAATATCAACCTCCTGCACAGGAGGAACCTGCATGAGATTCTCATCGCTATTCCGCCTACTCCCTCCCAGCAGCGAAGTCTTGTCGTTCTGCCTGGCCGCCTCGTCTAGCGGCTCATGCTCTTCTTCTGGCACAGCAACAAGCACATGGTCACTGGTGTAACTCGTTGCCCGTGTGATGCTAGCTCCACGAGCTCGACTCTGCACCGCACCTGTCACGACAAGCGAGTCTGGCGAGGAATCTCCAGGCGGGCTGTCCCTCCTGTACTCTCCGCTTGTCCCGCGCTCGAGATCAGGCCTGGCACCAAGCGAGCTTCGTCGTGCGACGTACTCGTCAAATTGGGTGTCCCGCTCGTGCCTGTAGTAACTTGGTGTTCGTTGCATTGTTTGCAAAACGACGGGCTCGTTGCTGACGGATCGGATGGAGCCGATGCTTAAACGGTGCGAACCCACGGAGCCACGCTTGTCCATGGAGTTTCGAACGCTCAGCCGGCTGGAGTAGGAGAAGTCTCGGTCGTCGCCGTCACTGAAGCCGTAGCCTTTGACGTTGGCAGGGCGGAGGTAGTCGTCGAAAGCGGAGAGGCGTCTGTATGTGAAGATGGCGTAGATGGCAAGGCCGATGGCTGTGATGCTGCGGTATGTTAGGTTTGGAGCTGATGCAGAGGAAGTCCATGGATACGTACATCAAGGCGACGTCCAAACCGAGACCGATTAGGGACTGGTATTCTTTGCGCTGGGTGTACACCACTACGTCGAGGGCGCAGATGGCTGTTGCGCAGGTGAGTTTTATGATGTGGGTGAAGAGCATGGTCCAGGGTGTGAGAGATTCGGCCATGAATTTGAAGATTTCGAATAGTGTGCACGTTGCTGCGACGAATGACAGGGCGATGTTGGTTGCTTCCCATCTGGATGGTGGGTTAGTGATACGCGATATCTGGATGATGGTGTGTTGGTTGGAACACTGGAGACTCACGCAAACTCAATTGTTGGAACCTTGCCATCGTTTTCTCGTTCATCGTAGTGTTTGAGGGTATCGCCCAGTCTCCAGGCGAATAGTCCCATCATGGACATTGTGAGAAGGAGTTGCAGCACCCAGACGGGGAAGAGAATCAGTGCTCGCCATCTGGCGCGCTCGAATTGCGCTTGAGCTCTGTGGTTTGCCATTTGGAACTCGTTGATCTTCTCAGATACAGCGGAGAACAGGACACGGAAGTTGTCGAAGGTCAAGGTTGGAAGAAATCACAGTGTGTGACCTGTGTTGGGGATATCAGGACCAAGCGGAGAGTTGTCAAGTAACTCGGCGTATCATTCCAAAATGTCATTTGACAGAACTGGAAGATTCACAGAGGCAGCCACATTTAAAACAACAACAGAACAACGTTCACTCCAGACGAACAGGAAATCCAGCCTGGCTGGAAGCCTCCCATTTATTAGGCTCCCTCACTCCAGGCTCACCCCAGCTTGCCATATCCAGACATAATCTTCCCATTTCCTCCTGACCCCATGGCACCAGCATTCTTGTTCAACGATTCCCCACTTGGCAGCATGAGGCTCGTCCTACAATGCCGCAGTACCTGGTACTGTCTTCAGTTCGCCGTGCATACAGCTCACAGACGGTTCCATACTGGGCAACAGACAGCTGCAGAGAGGCTGTTGGTTCTTAGTCCCTCGGCGGCGTGACGAACAAACAAAACAGGGATATTCGTGAGCCCACAGCCTCCTCGTCAATGATGAGCTGGATCCAGTAGCTTTCCGTGGACCCTGGGATTGCACCGACCCCTGCCTGAGTGATTTGACTACTGGGCGCCCGGGGCTTGCGGCTGAGGCAGGGCTGATGAGGAAGGCATTGCAGGAGAATGGGTTCCGATACCTGAGCACAGTTGACTCGGAAAGTCGTTCATTGGCTGCCCGGTTGTGACAAAAGGCATTTGGATGTTTTCTGCATCGGTCGAGCAATCACCGCGTCGCGCTTTGTGAAGTTGGGGTTGCACAACTTGATGTCAGTGAGCAAAAACAACGCACTCAACCAACTCTGGTTGTGATCACACGGGCGAAATGGCAGACCACTCGCGGGTACAGACGCCTGTCGTTCATGCCTGATTCCAAGAATAGAGATGGAGAAAGAACAAAAAAAAAAAATCCAAATTAACCTTGTGTTCTGGGGGCAAGCAGAAACAGACCCTGGGAAATAACGCGGGTCGTGAGATTTTGAGTCTCACCTCAGAGCATGGCCATGGCCAGGCCACTTTTCTTCACGCTAGGAAGCCGGCTGCGTCTGGGGACCTAGGCTGGGAACCGGTGTGATCATCTATTCCTTGCCTGCCGCAAAGGACGTGAGGCTCTTGCAGGCCATTTCATCCCAGCAGGGTGCCCATGAGCTCAAATTCCTTCCCTCAGTACAGTAGCTTCCATGTCGCCAAATGAACAGACCTGATTTGCATCAAAATACTGGCATCCTGTCAGAGAGGATCCAACAGGGCTGATTTCGAGCTCCGCATGTCAGCCCCAGACCCGCCACTGGTGAAGCACCCAGCCAGTCTGAAGGCTTTCAAGGATGAAGTCATCTCCGTCGTCTGGACGGAGTAGAAACCACTCGGCTTGGCTCTTGCGGAGATGTGGTGCTCCTGCTACCATCGGCCATTTCCCACCGAAGCAAGAGCAAGTCGGGAAGCGAGTGGCTGTGCACGGGGGATCTTGGCTGTCGAGGTAGCTCCGAATGATTGCTCTGACATGCATGAAGAGGAGAAACATGCACGAAAATAGAAAAGAAAAGAATTAGGTTAAGGTCCTTTGACGCGCGCCTGTTCGGCTCGTGCGGCAAGGTAGCCTTGTTTGTTTATTTGTTCTTGTCACTTCCTTTGGAAAATAAAGTGGTTCGATGAAAAGTCGGTGACGGTTGGTTTGTTGTGGTCTAATCGATCCTGACGTGACATGAAGAGTGGCTGGATTTAGATGTCGACATTCTCGAAAAGCGTATTATGTAATGAAGTCTGTTTTACTTCCAAAACGACGATCATATGAAGACGATGGGGAAAGGGTGCAGCACAAGGTACCCCAGGAAGGGAACTTAGAAGTCTCCGGTGGATCATCCTTTCTCTTTACACAGTACCTCCTGCTTTCTTAAGAATTTAAAGTCCTCATTGCATCGTAGCTTTGTATGATGGTTTCGCCATGCCTTCCTTCGCTCTATCATGATTCCACACCAACAAGAGAGGGCATCGACGGGGAGAAAATCGCCAGGGTTTATTCAAAATTGTAAGACCGATTCATTGGTGCTGAATTCCTTGTGACTTGACAGATGCGGGAAAATTTTCAAATTTATACTTGCCATAAGTAGCGCGGAGCGATGAAAAGGGTCTGCCCTCATCAGGCTTACGCCAAAGTAAAAGACAAAGACACTTCTCTCAGAAAGTGCTAGTAGCAGTGACATCAGGAGGAAAAGGGACTTAAAAATCCAAGTTGAATCAAGGGTCCTATTAGTGCAGACAACTTTTCATTTTTAAGTTCGGCCAGACTGACACCTTGTTATCTGTGCAAGCAATTAGATTATGCGTTCACATATAAAATGCACATTTCCGTGCAGTCCAATTTACACTCTCCACCACAGGCGCATCAACCTGTCAGCAGCCAGGTACCTATATTCAGATGGGGGATTATACCAAGAACAATGATGAGAATACGATTCACAGCATTGGACGTGCCTAGACATGTCTTGTGAATCCCGAAAGCTGAGTTCTTGCTTCAGTAGTGGCCAAACTCCTGAAGGCAACAAATGGCAAAATGTACAAATGTGCACTCTGTTCGAGGACAACTACCTTGCACCCGGATAAATACAGTTCCTACAAGCTACAGTGGGAAAGGGGGGGGGGGGGGGGAGTCAGTAGTATTTGAACAAGGAAATGTATCGCATATCGCGTTGTGTGCTGAGGCACACTGAGCTGTGTTAGTGTATACTTGGATATGTCCAAATACCTTTGACCACAGACTGTACATGTTTTGTCTGATCCTTGTCTGGCCCCCGTTGCCTCAGGGGAAGGTTTCCCGGTTTCACATTGCCCAGTTGGGATGGAAGCCAATGCTGGATTCATGCAAACAAGGGCTCACAGAAACCCCATCACTACAGGTACTACAGATATCGCTAGAGATAAAAAAGACATTTCAGCGGAATACCACAGGTGTTTTATCCAACGCTGGCTCTGCCTGGAACCAAGCGTCATTATTCATTTTTATTTGAATCGAACCGTGACCCTCCTAAATCTAGATATCAATCTCCGATTCATCCAGTCTCAACACCAAGCATGACGTGAATGCGCCGAGCCCATCCCAAAAGAGCCGTAGATAAGCCCAAAGACCAGAACAATAAAAACGAATGACAAAACGTCGCCAGCACCCAATACCATCTAGGCTTGAGACCCGGCCGTATCATACTTCAAAACCAGCAACCCGTCTCGATTCAATTAGATGCCGGCATCGGTGTTGGGCTGGTTAACCTTGGTGGCATCAAAGGGAACCACGTTGCCCTGCGGGTCCGTCATGGCAGGAGAGTCAGTGTCGACGACGAATTCCTGGCGGATAAAGAGCTCTCCATTGCCTACAGAGTGTCAGCCTTGCGTTCCTCTCAACTTAGATTCCGAATTTATTACGAACCCTGTGTAGGGGCGGCGATGACAGCAGAGGCGAGAGCCAAGAGAGTGACGGCGAAGAACTTCATTATGAAAGTATGAGTTGGATCCCAAAGGAATGTTGGTTGATTTGTATCGTCAAAGAAATAGGATTACTAAAGTTGAAGGTTGTTTATAGGAAATGACTGCGAAACAATAATGAATTAAAGCACGAGGGACGAGAACAAGTCACAAGATAGGCAGTCGAGGCAGTATATATACACTCGCCGGGAACTCGGCAGCATCCCTTGAAATCCAGGTATTTGCAATTCTCAGGACATGGACATGGGAGGAACACCCCCATGCTCCATCTGTCACAGCCAAACATCAGATCGAACGAGGCACCACAAACCAAGGCACTCGTACTGTCAGCGGGCTATCCGTCCCGCAACACCAGCAAGTTGAGACCGGGCCAGACTCATCCCAAAACGAACAGACGACGAGGTCAAACTTTCCCGTGCTGATTTTCGGCCACGGTCCAATGCACATCAAATCAGGGGCCACGTATATGAGCTACCGGGAAAGCAAAGACCAGGCATGACGAAACCAACGCCCGTTCCTAGGTTCATGGGAGCAATGGGGCCGGGCTCTTGTCATAAAAGCTTGGCGAACGGCGAGTCCCCTCCGTACAAGCTTTCCAGCAAAGTTGGGCCAGCGACATGAGTCGAGGGGCGGGCAGATGGATGTCAAAACATGCTGAAACGAAGGCGTGCTTCAGGCTTCAGACTGGGAGAAGGTGAGACGATCAGACACGCGTGGCTGGAGTTCCGGTTAGAGACGACGGGAGCAGGAGGAGGCGGAAGAGGAATGGTTGTTGCCCTGAGGATGGAAATTAGCGATTGAGGCATCAGTTTATTCAATGTGTAAGCAGTGCCAGTTATGCTGCTTGTGTTGGGGTTTGCAAGTTGGAGATGTGATCAAGGCGATTGTGAGGGTGAAACGTGAAGCCCCTGGCGGAGCGCGGCGGTTTACAAATTCCGGAGACGCTTAATAAGGCAGCAATGCCGTGTCATTTTGCCCAGATAACTTCTAGTTGTCAACAATTACGGGCAATTTACGCACTTTACAGTATTTTAAAATAATTAATTTATTCTCACGGCTCAAATGCTAGCACAAATTCCTTGTGCCATGGAATCAACGTCCCCGTACCTCTGGCGTCTACCTTTCCACCCACATGCACCGCACACCACAGCCCAATTTGCGTATTCATCACGCATCTCTTCCCATCACAAGGCTCAAACCGTCCCACCCCTACCGTCAACATTGGCTCACAATCAAGGTCCCACCAACATGGCGTCTGCGCCGCTTGCACCCATTCGGGCTGCGTTGTGCCTCTTTCGTGTCAAACGCCCGCCTTGAGCAATCGCGGGGTTGCCTATGTCCATGTGGGGTTACAAAGCCTGATGACCTTGCGTGACAGACCTGACCAAACAGCTTTGAACTCTGCAGCTTGACTCCTCATCTCCAAAAGCCTCCAAGCTTAGACTTCAGGTCAGCTCTGCCATGCCAAAAGCTTAGCTACCTCTCTTCCTTCCACAACCTTCCGGCGATTCTGTTCAACGCCCAGCTCTCCCTGTGTTGAACTCACGCCGACGGTGTTGAAATCACTCGCCTCATCACATTCTCCCTTCTTTCCCATTTATCGTAGATTGTTCACCCTCCCACAACCTCATCTGTTCTAAAACCACATCGTCAGCCTCGTCCTTCCACTCCATCCAACCACCCCAGCACCATGGCCACCGCAGCCCATTGCCTCATGTGCTTCGAAGCCCTCGACGCTCAGCTGGAGGACCGTAAACCCCTCTCCCTCAGCGAGATCGAATCCTCCTGGGCCCTGTACACGAGCTCCGTTTCAGACTCTTCCAGTTCAGAAGCCAAAAGCCCCATCCCCAAAGCACCAGCGCTGCGTCGCCTCGCCGACGCCGACTCCTCCGAGTCCTCGTCCTCCGCATCACCCGCCTGGTCCTCCTCCACGCCCGCAACGTCGATATCCTCACTGTCGCTGGGGGCATCCTCCGCTCCCCTCTTCGTCACCTGGAACACCGTCCGCGGAGATGACGTCTCGCTGCGCGGCTGCATCGGCACATTTGAGTCCCAGCCCCTCAGCATAGGGCTGCCCGAGTACGCTACCATTTCGGCGCTGCACGACACGCGCTTCTCGCCCATCTCCAAGGCCGAGCTGCCCAGGCTGCAGGCCGCTGTGACGCTCTTGACGGACTTTGAGGAGGCTGACGACCCGTACGACTGGGAGATTGGCACCCACGGCATTCGGCTGTCGTTTACGGATAGAGGACATCGTTATGGCGCGACGTATCTGCCTGATGTGGCTTCTGAGCAAGGCTGGACGCACGACGAGACCCTGTACAGCCTCATCCGCAAGGGAGGCTGGATGGGCGGCCGGTCGAGGTGGAAGTCGTTGGATTTGAAGGTCACGCGCTATCAGGGGAAGAAGGCGAGCCTGAATTACCCCGAGTTCAAAAAGTGGAAGGACTGGGTTGCCAGTAAGCAGTGATGATAATTTTATAGACAAAGAGGTACTGGCGTTTTTTGGGACCTGTCAATTTGGGACAGAGTCCTTTTTCTTTTGGCGTCTTGGGGAAGCGAGGAAGCTTAGCAAAGACTTTAATGGTCATAATACACTACTTATATTTGAATGATGCGTCAGATGCAACTATGTTACGTCTCCATGGGTCACCTAGAGCTGTAGGTTTGTGGCATGCGTTAAGGACAGTGAGGTCTGATCGCAACGAAATATTTCTTTATAAATCTCGGTCAGGCGCTACATCAAATGCCCGCTCAACTATACATCGTAATCCAAGACATTAATTCGTCCACAAAGCAAACCATATAGAAGACTTGGCTCATGCAAAACAAAAAAAAACCGTTCATAGGGCCCTTCCAAGTACGACAAAAATCCATCCAACCCATTTTAAATGTCCACGAGACGCCCAACGGAAACCATGGTATCTGTCGAAAAAAAACATGTACAACGAAAAAAACTCCCTTCCAGTTCGGAAAGCGCGGTCGTGGGCTTCAAGAAATACAAGAAAAGCAAAATGCGTATCGAGTGATAGTCAACAAAAGTATATGAGCAACGCTCCGCCGCCATGTACCCAAACCATAAGAAATCCAAGATCGTAAATTCAACCCCTTCACCAGCATCGTAGTTTCTTCCAAAATCCACCGTGGCCGCGGCCGACGTTGGGGTCGCCATTTAAATTTGGCCCCCGTAGTCCTGGGGCGCGCTTTTCCGTCTCGCTCTCTGCTGGTAAGGGAGTCAAAGGCTTGGTCATACCGCGGGCATTCATCTCGGTATTGTCCATGACCCCCATTTCTGCTAGGCGCCTTCTCTCCACGACTCGACGAACAATCAAGGCAAATGTCTCTTCGATGTTGACTTCCAATCTGGCACTCGTCTCCATGAAGCCGCAGCCCCGTTTGCGTGCCCACTCCAGGCCCATTGCCGCAGGAACCTGTCTGCTCTCCTGGAGGTCGCACTTGTTACCGGCGACAATCTTGACTGGGGGAACAGTTTTGGAACCACTTCCGGTGCCGGTGTTTGCATGCCCCGGATTTACGCCGGCGCGGCGTGCGCGTGCTGCATTGTCAAGCCGCGTTTCGGCTTCCATGTCGATCAGGTCGTCGAAGTATTGAAGTGCCTCGAGAGAGTCGCGTGACGTAATGTCATACACCATGAGGAAGGCATCAGCGCCCAAATTCGACGATGCCCACATACCGCGGTATTCTTCCTGGCCTGCGGTGTCGGTAAGGGAAAGGTGGTACGTGGTGCCATCGATGCGGCGGGTGACGCTGTAGGAGTCTTCGATCGTGGGGTCATACTCGGATGTCCATTGTGAGCGGACGAGACGCAGTGTGATGGAGGATTTGCCACAGCCGCCGTCGCCACAGATTGTAATGGAGATTGGGACGGCTGGTTGTTGGTCGTGACCATGTGAAGACATGGTTGGAGATGGTTACGCGTGATGAGGCCGGGGAGGGCTGTTTCCCAGCAATCGCAATCAAGTTTGCCGAAATGAAACCAAAAACCCGAGGTTCAAGCAACAAGATTGGCTGCGCAATTGTCGCCAGGTGAGAAGAGGAGAAGAGAGGCGCACAAGGTGTCTTTATGGTGCTTTGGGTCCAGGTCTCAGATCAAGAAAATAGAAGTCCGTGGTCGACTGCAATCTTTTCCAAAAACAAAAATAAATGGTTGGCTCGACCAAACTTCTTCAAAGGTCGAGCACCCTGGGGTTACTTTTTTTTTTTCGATAATAGCCGGCGGTTGGGCGCAAAACCCGACAATCGACCAGGTCTAGAAAGTCTGAGTGTTCAAAAAAGCGTGGCGCGACTGGCAGGGTTATTCGACCCAGGTTGTCAGGGATTCCTGTCCGTCGTAATATGTTTAGGCAGAGGGAAGACGGCAAATGCTGTCTTTGGTTGCAAATATATGTATATGCCGTGCAACTGAGAATTGTCGCGCGCGGTGGCTCACGAATAGTTGTCGAGTCGAATGCAAGATCGCGAGGCGTGGCGTCCAAGCAAAAGGGCAGCGTGGGTAATGATCAGCTTTTTCCTGACTTCCTGTTCGTGGCTGGGTAAATATATGTATGAATGAATTCTGGGCTGGTCTGGTCTGGCTTGGTGCTTTTGGCCAGGGCCTGCTACCAGGGGAGGGGGCGGTCTGCAATCTGCAATCTGCAGTCTGCAGCTTGGCCGCAGCGCAATTCAAGATGCTCTGGTGGGACGCAGATGCAGCACCGTGTCAGTCTGGTGCAAGGAGGGCGACCTCTTATCACTTTCTGCCGTCAAGTGTGTCTGGTGGTCTCGGAATAAAACAATGCCCAACGATGCTGACCGATTGTCGCACATGCAGCCGAGCAGGGTCTTGATGTCGGCGAGGGATAATATGGAAGGAAGCTGTAAGTAGAGTCTGCAAATGGTCAACTGGTGGAAGGAGGGGGAAACACTTGAGGGGACTTGAGGGAAGGAGGCACCGGGACAATATAATAAAAAAAACAGCTACAGTCAGGTCAACTGGTGTGTGTGGTTTTGGAGCAGACCTGTCAAGTCATCCGGAATTGATGTCTGAATGTCTACGGAGTAGTACTTAAGTATTTAGTACTTGGACCATTCAACCATCTTCATCTTCTGGGCTGGGATATTGAACTCGACCAGACTCTCAAACCAGACCAGACACTATTTGTACACTTCCCTCCACCTGACGCTGACAAGACACCACCAGCAAGCTAGCTCCATCCAAGTGTTTGGTCCATCTGTCTCTGCTCCATCGTGCCCGATACATGCAGTCAAGTATTCCATACCAAACTTTTCGTAGCTGGGAGGGCTGGCTGGCTGGTTCAATATTCGCCCTGTTCGCCCTGCCTGCAGGAGGGGACCAAGCCAAGAGCGCGTGCCACCGGACAAGGACAAGGGGTGCTGACATGGGCATGGATGTGCGAGGTCCTGGGTCATGTCATGACAAGGGCTGCAATGGGTCAAGGACTCAGGGTATTGCAGCACGCATCGGGTGTATGAGTGATTCTACAACCAAGTAACCGTCACAATCACAGTAGGAGGGGCAAGGAAATCAATAAAGGAAATGGGGGCGACTGTAAGTATGTATTGCACGCATACAGTAGAGTACAGAACTGACACGCCGTCAATAATATCGGAAGCACTGCATGGTGATGGAACTTGATGGAGTTGACAAGAGGACAGGAGGACAAGAGTCAGGTCAATCTGGTCTCAATGTGGAGCACTGACCTCCGCTCATCAGACAACTCAACCTCGACAAAGGCGACTGACTGACTGACTGACTTGACAGAAGACAGGAGACAGGAGACTGGATGAATGGATGATTGATGGATGGCTGCTACAGAAATTCGGAGGCCAGATCGCAAACGCCCCATCCAAACCAAGTTTCAAACAAAACTCTTAGCGACAAGACTTGTTTCTTTCCACAACCTGACCTTCTCTTTACGCACGGCTACCTCCCTAGCGGACGTCTCCAGAACAACCCGTGAAAAAGCAACCCGAACCCGACAAAAGCATCGTCGTCTGTCCCCAGACCTTGAATACCAAGGCAAGATCAGACCAGACACGATACAAGACCAGGCCAGGCTAGGCAAGGCAAGGCAAGGCAAGGCTCAAGGGATGCCAGTGTGGTGGGCCGCTGTGAGAGACAACAGAGCTAGACTGCATACTGCGCCTAGCCCGTCGATGACATGCCATGGAATTAGGCGAGATCTGACAGAACAAAACCCGACGATGAGGATGAATGCCACTGCCATGGGTGTGGGAGTGGTGTGGTGTCCTGTGGTGTGGTGTGGTGTGGTGCTGTTTCAATTCCATCTGTTTCATCCACACGTCAACTCTGACAAAAGAAACCAATTTGCCTACAGCACGCACATCATATGGGGTAGTCGTACTCCGTGCATGACTCGATTCTGTCAAGGACTTTTGTGCCTTTCCATTATATCTTCTGCATCAACTCGTCTTCATGTGCAAGAGTGCACATGGAGTTTCTTTTCTTTTCTGTGTCGGCTACCACGCAGCAGCCGCAACATGCCCATGAACCCGCCGCGTTCTCACGATTCAGCCACCAGGGAGGAATGTCGTGCATCTCGCCAGACTGGCTACTCCCTGTGCCAAGACGAATGCCAGATGAACACTGGTCATTGTCCCCGGCTTTTTTGAATATTCCATCCACCAGGCATGGGAGAGTACTCCAATGAAAGTGCTGTGCCGAGTTTATATTCGCAGGCGAAACTAGACCCGACTAGATCCTCCATTGAGAATGACACACTTTGTGTCCAACGAGTATCCTTCCAGCCGGGTTAGTCCCGTGAACATGCTGGCCGTAATTTCGGCAGCCCCGGAGAGTGGTATGGAGTATATTATCTAGTTTGCACTTCTTCCGTCTGATGTCGAAGGTACTCACTACTCACTCAAGACTTTCCAATGTTCGTCTTGGCTGTTGTGCAGCAGGGGAATGGGTTGCCGAGGACAGTTGCAGCATTGGCATCCATCTATATGCATAAGACAGCCATCAATAAGCTCAGACGTGCGTTCCATTTATTAAACGCAATTTAATGCTCTATGCCGGCACATGCACCGGCTCCAGCACCGGCAGCTGGTGTCTGAGCTCAATCGGAGCAATCGGAGCTCCGTCGTGGACAAGGTTGTCGTCTGAGTTATTGCCATGCTGCATTTGTTACACCAGGGAGTCCTGGTGAAGCCAAGTTTACGGAGTACTTGGGAGGCCAGGCAGATTGTCCTCGCTCTTATCGTACAAATTTGTTGCTGATAAATCAAGTCGACCTGCAACTTGAGCAGTGATTGTGGGTTTGAAGGAAATACAAAACCCTCGTGCTTTTATTTCTATGGATAGGAATGCTGCCGGCTGCGCATGAGCACGCAGTCACCTGCACGCTTGATAAAATGACAGTCTCTAAACATGTATGTAGAGACCAGACCGCACATGATGCATCACCAATCAACGTTTATCGTTTAGTCGAGGTATGCTCTTTCCTTTTTCCGCAACCAATGACGCAATTGTCAACTTTTCTATCACCACCAACAGTCCTCAACTTACATCAGATCAATTGATACCTTATCCAGACCTGCTGTGCAACAACTTCCCTTGTGTGCAACACCAAATGTACCTAGGTGCTTAGTAGTGCCCTCTATTTGGGCACTTATCATTAGGCCATTCCAAGACTGGCCGGAAGAAGGGTCTTGTCAAATGTTGGTAGGCACAATACCACTATGGAGCCGAGGAGATGCCTCATCACCAGAAATAGCAACTACAAAGTGTTGATTTATCCATCGGCTGCCTGTTCTGTCGTCCACAATTACCTTCCATCAAACCGCCCGCAAATTGATACAGACACATATTAACCGGCAAAGGCGCGGCTGACACCAACTCAACTTTTGTCATCAATCCCAAACAGGTCCTATATGACCCAGGCATTTGACGCCACTTTTTTTTAACTGACCAAAAAAAAACGGGCTTGGATCTCGCAATCGGCGGTCCCATTTGTCCTCGGCTCAACCTACTCTTTTCACTTTACTTTTTTCTGCCTGGCTCCCTTTTAATCCCTCTTTTTTCTTTTTCCTTTTCCTTTTCTTACTGTACTCTTACATAACATATCAAATTCCTAAACTTTTTGGCCCCTCTCCCGCTGCGGGTAACTCTTGACTTGTGTTAGACACCTGCAAGACACACCCACCCAGATACTTTCATCCTGTCCCATTCACCCCACACATCTTTTTCTTGTCTCGGCCATTTGCATGCCACCTTACCCTACAACACGAGATACAAAAGAAAATATAAAGACCAAAAAAGTTGAAGCATGACTGCAGCGACGACAAACGGCCATGCCAATGGACACGCAACCAATGGGTCCATATCCAAAGGATCCACGTTGAACAGAGCGGAAGAGTTAGATGATGCAAGTATACCACATTATGCACTGCTGCATCTCGCCGGCAAGCATGAACCCCGAGTTGCAGTTGCATGTGAGCTAACCTCGTAATTCTCTGACAGCTTCTCCTGGCCGTGCGGGACTTAATTCTGCCCTTTGTCAAAGCGGCCGACGATGCCGCGGCCCATCGGGAGACTGGCCGGCTTCCACTCGACGCCACGGGCAGCCCGCACAATGTGCTAGTAGATACCGTCAAGCCTCAAAAGCTTGCTGCACACCTCAAGTTCATGTTGCCCGATCAGGGCCAGGGCAAAGAGGGACTGTTGGAGGCTATTGCCAAGGTGCTCAAGTATAGCGTCAACACCTGGGATCAAGGCTTCCTCGATAAACTGTACTCAAGTAACAACCCGGTATGCTGTGCTCCTCTACCCAATATTGATGGAAATAAAAAAAAAACCCCCCCAAGTCTACTTATGCTAATTTATTACTTTCAGGTTGGTGTTATTTCGGACATTGTCTTGTCAGTTCTCAATACAAACGTACGCCGCCGTCCCATCGTCCACCCAATCGGGCAACTTTCCTACTTCCCATGGCTGTTTTTGTGACTAACCCAAACTCACTGCAGCTGCATGTCTACCAAGTTTCGCCGGCTCTTACCGTTATTGAAAAGACGACGGGACGAGCATTGGCTAACAAATTTGGTTTCGCCGGCCCGAGAGCTGGTGGTGTTACCTGTCAAGGTGGCAGTTCCTCCAATCTCACATCCCTGGTGGTTGCACGAAACACCTTGTACCCGGACTGCAAGACTGATGGCGATGCCAAGTACGACTTTGTGGTGTTCACCAGCGCCCATGGCCACTACTCGGTTGAGAAGAGTGCCATGATCTGTGGCATGGGCTCATCGAGTGTATGGAAGGTCCCCGTTGATAACGGCGGGAGTATGAGGGCCGATGCCCTTCGCGAGCTGGTTGTTCGCGCCAAGGAGCAAGGAAAGACGCCATTATACGTTAACACAACCGCGGGCTCTACAGTCCGAGGCTCATACGACCCATTCCCGGAAATTTCAAAGATTTGCAAAGAATTTGGTCTGTGGATGCACATAGACGCCAGTTGGGGCGGACCAGTCGTCTTTTCTGCCCAACAGCGGTGGAAGGTTGAGGGATCGCATCTTGCTGATTCCATCACCATCAACCCTCACAAGATGATGAACGCCCCTACGACATGTTCCTTTTTGCTGGGCCCAGACATGAATGTATTCAACAAGGCAAACAGTACAGCTGCCGGATATCTCTTCCACGGAAACACAGACGAAGATATCTGGGACCTGGCAGACCTTACCTTGCAGTGCGGCCGCCGCGGTGACAGCTTGAAGGTCGCGCTCGCGTGGTTGTACTATGGCGCCAATGGCTTCGAGAAACAGATTGATCACGCATTTGACATGGCATCATACTTGTACAAGTTGGTACAGCAGACGGGCAACTTTACCATGGTATCTGAAAACCCACCTCCTTGTCTTCAAGTGTGCTTCTACTACGCACCTGGGGGGGAATTGTCCAGTGATGCTGCTACCAACACAAAGCGCACTCAGGTTATTGTTGAGAGACTTATCGGCAGGGGATTCATGGTGGACTATGCTCCCGGCGATGTAGGGAGCTTTCTCCGAATCGTGGTGAACGTGCAGACATTGCCAAGCACAGTGGAGGGCTTGACCAAGGCGTTGGAAGAGGCGGGAAAGGAAGTGGCATAGAGGACATGACATGTTGGACGGCGGCATTTTGCTCTTTTTAAAAAATGTGGGAATTTTCGCGGGTATAGCGACGAAATGATTTATGGATTAGACGATCTGAGAACGCAGCAAATTATGATTTTAGTTTGGATAGACAATACATTGATACATGGCATGCAATGATGAGGTTCTAACTTCTCAGAGGCAGGATAACTGATGAAGATGGCATGTGCTTGCGGTCTGTGGCAGAATTATTGTGGGTCCGGCTACCGTTTTGGTCTTGGAGCTGCAAGCCGATAAGAGTCCTTATCGCTACCTCTGCAGAAAAAAAAATTGGGCGACCTGCAACTTCAACGCCCCACCACCTTGGAAGATCATATTCTTCAACACAGCAAAAATGCCCAAACCACGAACGAAAAGAGGCGCCGACCGCGAAGAGCGGAAGCGCAAGAGAAGAGGAGGAGACGAAGAAGAAGGCACCAAACCCCATTACGAGTCCAAACGCCAACGCACTCAAGATGAGGACCAGGAAAACTACCAAGACTTCCCAGTTGACGAAAACCATCAACAACAAAATGGCCCTGGGGAGAGGGAATTCTTCGGCATGCTGGCCGACGAGGAGCAGGAGTACTTCCGGAGAGCCGACGAAATGCTCGAATTGAATCAATTCCCCACCACCGAAGACCGAGACATCTTCCTAGAGAGCGTGTTCAAAGAAGCCCAGGGCAAGGAGCTCAAACTTGCGAGCAGTCAATCATGCTCACGACTGATGGAGCGCCTGATCCAGCTGTCAAACACGACACAGAAGAAGCACCTCTTCAATGCATTCGGCAGCCATTTTCTATCCCTCGTGCAGCACCGATTTGCCAGCCACTGCTGCGAAGCGCTCTTCCTCCGATCGGCGGGCATCGTCACGCAAGAGCTGGCTGGATTCATGCTGGACACCAAGGGCGCGAGCGCGGAGGACCACCAACCCGAGGCTTCCATGGAGGAACTGTTCCTAGCGACGCTGGATGAACTCGAGGGCAGTTTGTCCTTTTTGATAACCGATCGATTTGCGTCGCACACCTTACGAGTCCTCCTGTTGGTTCTGTCCGGCCGACCGCTAGATGATATATCCGTCAAGACGCTCATGAAGAGCAAAAAGAAGGAAAACATCTCCGTCGCCGGCGCAGCAGCAGCCAACGAGCAGAATAAGGGTCTCCGAGCCGTACCAGCTTCGTTTACACTTGCGGTGCAGAAAATCATTGCCGATTCTACTGCAAGCCTTGACTCAACTGGTCTCCGTGTGCTCGCCAAGCACCCCATTGGCAATCCTACGCTTCAGCTCCTCCTGGAACTAGACATGACGCTCAACAAGAGCGAAAAGAACAAGTCTTCCGATGAATCTGAACCCACTCAGCCCACTCTCCTCCAGCAACTCCTCCCCGGAGCACCCAAGTCCCTCTCCGATCCATCCTCTGAAGCGTCCGAGTTCGTCAACGGCATGATCTACGACCAAATCGGCTCCCGCCTCATCGAGACCCTCGTCGCCCACTGTCCCGGCAAAGTCTTCAAACAGCTCAACCAGAACTTCTTTCTGCCCCGGATAGAAGGCTACGTCCGCAACGACATCAGCTGCTACCCAGCCATCAAAGTCCTCAACCGCATCGGCAAAGACGACCTCATCACCGCAGCAGACAAGATTGCACCGACAGTGCCCCAACTCGTCTCCAAAACAAGATACAACGTCCTGCGCACGCTTTTCGAGCGCTGCTCCGCCCGCAATACCACCGACCAAATAAAAAAACTGATAAAGAACCTCAAAGAAGGGTGCGGCTCCCAGCCCGCCGACCTTGTCACCACACTCTGCCACCTCTCTGACTCCGACGCCCCCAAGTCAAAAGACGCACAATCCCTCTCACGAAACGAATATGCCATCCAATCTCACGGCGCTCAACTCCTCACCACGCTCCTCTCCATCCCTGGCCCCCTCAAAGCCGTCCACGAATCTATCCTCGCCCTCCCACCGCCGCTCCTCCTCCGCCTCGCTGCAACCTCCATGCCAACCGTCACACTGCTCACCACCGCCCTCTCTACACCCTCTCAAAACTCACTCTTTCAAAAATCTCTCGTGGGAAGCATAGCCCCCCACACGAACGAGCTATCCACCTCCCAATTCGGCCACAACCTCATCAATAGCATCGCCGAAATTCCCAGCAAAGGAAAGGACTTCAGTATCCCCTTTCACGTCAAGGAATCCATTATGCAGCGTCTGGCGACTCAAGAAGCTGAGCTGAGAGAAAGTTGGATGGGGAGAAGCGTATGGCGGACTTGGAAGGGCGACATGTGGAAGACAAGGAGGGGTGATTGGAAGGCTTGGATGAGGGAAATTGATGCGCCGGTGCAGTCCAGTGTGAATAGGGAGGGGGATGCTAGAGAAAAAGTGAAGAAACAGAGGGAACAGAAGGAGGAGTGAATTGGGGGCTGAAAATTAATACCCATCTTGAGTGTATATAGATGACTTGTATGGATGCATTGAATAAGGTTGACTTTCTGGAATGATGTTTTCATGTCTTGTGTACGCCTGCAGTTCGTGATCTGTCCCAAGGGGGGATTATACTACACTTCATTATGATAATATCCTTTGATAGGGCCATGTAACTGATTAAAAGAGAATAACAATCAACTTCCATACTGGGTAGGCAATCTAACAATTGCGAGGAACGATACCGTCATCGCACTTCACTCTTCGATACCTTCGAGCTTCAACCTCACCACCTTCTAGAAGCCGCTTATTTAGCTACGAGCCAACCCGTTGTAAGCCACTGCCCATGGCGCCAACCTAAACAAGCAAGCAATACACATAGTGCGCAAGAAAGTTTGATACATTATGCAATATTGAATTACTAGATATGTATGACAACGCAGAGGGCTGGAGCCCGGCTCAAAGCATACTACAACCACCACGACCCCCAAATGCCTTTCAAGAAGCCTGCTCGCAACGCTACTACCATGACCATGATGCCAAACCATTTCAATGCCAAAAACTCTAACGGTTTCTTTTCAAAAATACCAATCGCTTGCCATTTACCCCAGACGCATGCAAAATAATCTGGGTATCATGATCATTCACTCATTAACCATCCGTGCAATCCATTCATACACATTCTTCGTACAATCTTTACACACCCCCAGCATTACAGCTGGGGCTCCTTGGCAAACATGGAGTCGTTCATGAACGTCGCCCATGCCTCATCATCGGCGGCTGTTGGCATGGCACACTTGGACGGCATTGAATCCGGCGTGCCGTTTCCGTACAAATCCGGCATCAACTCTGGGTCAACCGATTCCATTTGGCCTGCTTGGGGATAACTTGACGTCTCCCAGGGCATCTGTTCTCCCCACGCTTTCGCGCTCTCATCGGTGCCAAACATCAAATCTTGGCCGGCTAAAGTCTGGTCCAGAACATCGTCTGCGCCAACTCCGGTTAATATCATGCGGGCCTCTGGAGGTAGTTCTGCTGTGAATACAGATCCGCTAGGCACAGCCATCGATTCAACCGAGTCAATTGGTGTATCCGCGGTAACAGTATTGTCCAAATTTGGAGTAGCTGCTTGAGTTTGGAATCCTGAACTTGGAGTACCAACCGTCCCTCCTAGCGAAGGAGGTGACTTGTTGCTTGATCGTCTACGTCTCCCTTGCGTCGAGGCTGAGGTTTGCGAACGCCTTCTGTTGGTATTCATTGTCGGTTGATATGTCATAGACGATGGAAAGGAAGACTGCTGCATGGACACAGGCATAGTCGCTGGAGAGAACGGTACCGAGGATGGAGAGAAGGACACTGATGCTGGGGAATAAGCTGCGGGCCCTGGCGAGCATGAAGTCGGCGAGTAAGGCGCAGCCATTGTCGCAGGGGAGAATCCTTGTGGAGAGTACCCTGTTGTCGGAGGATAGCTTTCTGGCGATTGGGGATACATGGCCGAATTGAGCATATTTAGAGCCTGAGAGCCAGCTTGATGTTGAGGAGGAGACATGGATGCAGCGTTGGGGAACGACTCAGCAAACGCCCGGTTGATCTCATTATCTCGCCAGGCCATGTTAGACTGGGCTAACGCTTGAGAGAAGGCGACTTTGTTGGCAAGGTACGACTCCAGTCGAAGGTTCATATCCGCGCTTGGGGTCTGCATGTTTGCATTGAGAAGATGGATAGAGCGCGGCATGTCATCATCCTCTTCCTCATACATTTCCTCTTTCATGACGATTTCCTCGCTCACTTTGAATCCCTTACCAGTGCGTTTCTTGTGAATCTCACTGGCTTGGCGAGCGGACTGAACTCGAGCCTCAATGCTGCGGTCTGCTCTCCTCGAAGCGGCAATGTATGCTCGCTCTTGGTTCTCTTCGTGAGAGCGTTCCGTCTATGCAAAAAGTGTTAGTGTCGGCACCAATATAGAACGAGACAAGCGGGAAGAAGGAGACCAGAAACGGCGGGGCGCTAAAGAAGGGGACACGATTATGCTGATGGTGGGAATAAAACATTGGCCATCTCGTGTGCAAGGCCACACCGACGTACCTTGCGTGTGCCCATGTCAGACATGATGGACTCGTTGGTTTTTCCAACATCAATTGATTTCCTCGGCATATTGTGTTCTTCAAATCTCCTGCACCTGGATATTATTGCAACGATATTGTGAATGTGTGTTTTATGCTGCCGGAATGGGCACCGTGGCCACACACTGGAGCTCTAATAGCACTGGTGTACTAGCGGAGGCAATGAAGCGTCTTATATTCGCGCAAAAAAGATGACAGCGTGTATTCGGATGCAGAAGTTGGGGCTCTCAGGGTTCTTCCGGGAACAACAAGTATCAGTACTGACACGTCGTTCGTTGCTTCGATTCCGAAATCGTAGAAGGCGAAACTTTAAAATGGCAGGTAAAGAAGTGAAAAACAGGCCACTATTGCTTCGTGTTACGGATTTTGCCTTGGCCTTCTCTTTGTTTTCGATTTGATGGCTTGCGGGTTCTTCGGAAAGCAGGCTCAAGGTTAAGTTAAGCTTTGGGCCTGGTGGCACCTGTTGGGGAAGGCTTTAGGAGAGTCAAGCTCAAGAAAGAGCTACGCAACGAACTGTACCACTTTGGTTTGTAGTAGCGGCTCTAATCGAGGGGTAGTTTCGACGAAAAAAAGTGATGTTGCAATCGCTTTGTTGGCGATGTCAGGCAGCACGCAATCAGCCAAGCCCAGACACGTAGGTTCGGAGTAGCCAGTTTTGGTTGGTTGCTTGGTGATAGGTTTGGGTTGATAGTACGAGAGCTTTGAGAAGTATCAATACTTGTTCGAATCAGAAGGATTAAGATTCCACGAGCTGAACTAGAGAAGTAAATCATTCAAACAAGAACGTTGGGAGGGCGTAGTGACGGGCGAGGACAATAGCCAAGGTTTTATACAAAATAGACCAGACACGCTCTGGCTGCACCAGCCGGTGCCGCTGCCACAACCATGGCCATGTTCGTTGCTATTGCTCCGGGAAAGATGGGCTTGTTTCGGAGATGGACGACTGTTGAGCGAGTTTGGAGCTGTGCCTGTTTCGATCCATGGGCAATCGAAGGACCTATGATCGGGAAATGGGTGTGGTGATCGATCTCGATGTTTGTGAACCAGCTTGCCAGCCAGCCAACCAAGCCCCTGCCAGGTTGGATGCATGCTTTGTGCAAGCTTGGCTTGCTCCAAGGTCTGACCAGGTTGGGTGCAGGCTTGGTGCAGGTGCAGTGTCTGGTTTGGTGCTGGCCAGGTGGCTTGCAAGCTTCTAGTTGTTAGCGTGCACAAATAGTTCAGGTAGCTCAGTTGTATCTTGTGTCCCACTTTTCGACGCCCTTCCCTGTTTAAGCAGTTCCAGGGTACCAACCAAACCAGTTGAGAACAGAAGCAGACTGGAGCAACAGAGAAGGGAGGGACTACCAAGACCAATCCTTCCGTGAGACTCCAGATGTTTGCCTTTTTCCTGTCTCCCCTCTTCACTTCAGAAAACAGCCACAACCATCACTTTCCACGTCACGCACCGTCACGTACCGCATCTTGCCACAGCCAGCAACAGATTGTCGGCGCCGACTCCGTCTTCTGAAAGTTAGAATTTGGATTTCCCATTGGCACGAAGAACGCCAGACCAAAACAGTCACGCAGAGTTTTAGGCTTAGCGGTTTGCCTGTTTTAGGCGCCAACCGTTCCAAATGTTCCAATTGGGAGACATATTCTAATCAGAGCTTGCATGGGGAGCGATCCCAGCAGACAACTGGCGATGGCCGACTTTCCGAATTGGCAACATGTCGTAGACAGTGTACATCGAGATAGCAGTCGCATCAGGAATGGACTGTGCGACCTTGCTTCAATGTTCCCGTGTCCCAGTTCTACGGGCACGGAGATCATGTCTTGGAAAGTTGACACAACAACACCCTCCAAAGAACCCTCCCAAACCTCCCATGCCAGCATGTTTGTTCCAGCAATCCTTCTGGTTCGCAGGGATGAATTGATATGCACATGCCCTTACACGTACGGTATTTGACCAAGGCGAAGAAGGTTCTGGTTAGTTGACAGCAAGTTAACCAGCTTTGAGCCATCTAATTTTGACCAAGCCAGGCCTAACATCTTATGGCTGATGCTGAGAGGCACTACCTTGGCCCAGGGTGCTCCTACCTCCATTCTTTAGCTCTTTCCATATGTCGAAATGTGTCCTACTCATTCATTTCTTGGGCAGGAACGCATTTCCATGAATCGTGTCACAATTTGGAAAGAACCAAAAAGAATTTCCCCTAAGGAGAAAATCAAACCTGCAGGCGGACATTCTTCTCCGCTCAACATTGTTCATCTCGTTTTCTGCTTGGAGAATATCTGACCATTAACCCTGCATGTACAACTCTGTTCAAACCTCTCCAAGCAACCAGTAGTAAGGTTGAAAGTTGTTTCCTTGATTCTGCAACCAAAAGGATCAATACTGGCCCCGGTCTGACAGTGGGCGCCAACCGCGCATCCCTGCAGGCTGCCCCAGACTTTCGGGTCACTTTCCTTGCAAGTGCCAGTTGAGACATGGACCAAACTCGCTCTGTTCACGTTGCCAAACGACCAAACATCAGCTGCCACTACCAGACACCTGTTGTGATGGAAGTTCTTCACAAAAAATATGTCGCTCCTTGCATCGCTATGTCCACTACAACATGGTGGAAACATTACAGATCATGCCCTATCTCTGCAAAAGCGACCTCAGAAGTTGTCACCTACGTGTGTGCAGCTCACTATTTGCCTGATCTTTTTACCCTGCTCAGGGACCTAGGTGTCTGGTCTGACATGGACGTTTCATGCCCATCATTTTTTGTGGCACATGGCACATGGCGGTCTCCCTGATGAGTGAGTGCAGCCGGAGCAAGTGGTCCGGACATTCTGCTCCGGGCCCCTCCATTGGCCCCTCTGCGATTCTGCACACTCCGTGTACATCAACTGATCCCCTTGGCAGAGCCTGATGAATGGGATGATCAAGCGCCAACTGGCCATCAAGTTCCTAGGATTGCTCCCCGGTGATGTAATCAGCTTCCAATGCGATCCCTTCAACGTTCTCGCCAAAACGATGTTAACCACAACTGTCCGACTTCCCAGTGACACGGTACCACGAAAGTACCATCACACCTCTTCCCCCAAAAAGATGGACCCGGCAGCATTGTGAATGTTGAATGGCTTGGCCATTATACCCATCTTGATACGCTTGCACTCCGCGTATTTTCGGTGTTGCTTAGACCCTTTTTCTCGGGTTTTGTGATTACTGTATGTATTTGGAACTTTTCGTCCGGCACGGCAAATTACCATGGCACGCGGATCTCTCGTCAGCATGGCGTAACTTGATTGATTACTTGATTACCATCTCAGAGATTGATCCAGTCTCTACGGAGTACTAACTTGCTGAGAATGCACAAAGCTAGCGACGAGCACCTGCGGCAACCGTGATGAAATCAACCCATTGGACATTTTTATAACCAGTACCGATGCTCCCCTACCTGTAATGTCGGGTTCAATCAAGCTTTTAGCTCCAGTTCTCCGTTCGAATACTACCTTTATTCGTCTCTGGCAACCGGCGATAACATTTTACGCAGCAGAGCAGACCATACTAATCAATAATCAATCAATCAATCGGTTTGTAGCCGACCCAACAACTACTGTACGCTTGAACCCCTGATTACTAGATTCCTAGTTTCGGCCACCAGGCGCATGCAGCACTCTCACCGCATGAGTTTCATTGTTCGACACAAAATTCTGCGTCAACCCATGTTGAAGCAAGTTTTTTCTAGACAGCACATTACAGACTTGCTCAGCCACTCACCCAGTCTCCCAGACATGGATCCTCCGAACCACTAATATCTGGGATGGGCTGACATTGGGATGCTTTCAGACCCCAAAAAGGTTGTCGAAGCCACAGTTTATCTTCCCCTCACTGCTTGTGCCGAGTATTGCCTATCATGAGAAGCTCCTCCAGCCAACTCCCCCTCCTTGTGGCGTCAGTGGCTGACTGAACCCAACTCACATTCCCATCCCCATCACACCCGGTTTTCTGTCGCATTTCGATGTGCACTTGGGAGGCAAACTTTTTTGTTGAAACTTGCGGAATCCCGGGCGGGAATAACAAAACCCAGCAACACTGCTTACCAGCCCATAACCACGCTATGGAACTTCCTACTGCGTTTTTCACTCCGCCGTAGGAACACACACAATGTATCCTCCAAAGTCAGGATACTTGCTCACCAAAATACAATGAGACTAACAACCAGCCCCGACACGCCTAAGGGACCCTATCATCTTCTGAATCGCTCCAGAAGCTCTTAGCTCGCATCGTCGTTGTAATCGTCCCGCCCGGAGTCCAGTCACGAACTACCGTCAAGACACCATGAACCCATACGTAGAAATGACATCACCCACCCTCACAGAATCGGGCTTCAACTTTTCCATGGTCTCCACATCCAGGTACCTTACCCGATTGGAGGGCAGTTCCTTCCGATCATCAAAGTGGCAAGACACCACAAACACCTCAAAAACCGCATATTTCACCGATCTCCATGCCACGGGAATGGATATCTCCCATGCCGAATATTTGTCACAGTCTGACAACGCATCAATAGTTCGACTTCCCACAAAATTAACAAAATCCACAATTCAGATCACAGCCGTGTCTTTTCGCCACCTCATTCATCATCCCAGAAATCCCATGTTTTCTCAGTCCCCACCGAAACATTGAATCACTTTTACGACACTTCTGTTCGGGACACTTTTACCGTGCTATTTGGACCCTCCCTGCCGATGAATGTACGTCATTTTTTTTTTGTTTCGGACTACCACCAGATATTCGCACTTACCTCTGGTTGCCATCACGATGCTTGTGGGCTTTTCTTAATATTCAACGTAGCGGTCTCGGGTAGGAGAGAGTGTCATTGCACCAGGTCCTCGCTGCCTTATGAGTACCTAGGGAGGCACGTCTTGTAGGCAAGTGATGCATATCCGTGACTAGGAGAGAACATCGAAGCCGTCCGACTATACGGGTATAACTTAATTTTGTCGCTATACTTGGTCCCAAGACATCCCGTACTGTCACGTCTGACAGTCCCTGTGGTGGTTTTGCCTGTCACCCGTATTCAATCACTGACATAAAATTGTGAAGCCAGGCCGCTGAACGATATTGTATTTAGCAAAGTAAATAAGTGCAGTAAACTAAAAAGACCTCCGCCGCCATCTCCAGCCAAACCGGTCGCCCCTTTTATTTTTGCCTGTTAATCGCATCGCACACCAAATACGCCATTCCACATCTTCCGTTAGATGTACCACATGGTGCTTCTAAAGAAGTCCCTTTGCCGAAGTTCGCCGTCAGCTGGAGGCTTGTCTCCCCCTGGCTTTCCTCCAAGCTGGAGCAAAGGCGGCGCATCCGTTCCTCGTGGCGGGCCTCCCAGCGTCTGACCCTTTGCAACTTGATCGCGAATCATCTCATGTCCCTTGGCACCAGCCCTAAAGCCTTCGCTAGTTGCAATGTTCTCGTGCGCTCGTGCTCGGGCGCAAGCCAGATGGGCATAATACACCGCAGGGTGCAGCGACACTGGTGTTGTTGATCTAGCGTAAGAGTAACACTGGTGGTAAATCATCTTTTGTAGGTCATTCACCGGAACACCCATTTCATCGAGTATGACATGGTAATGAACCGGCCGGGCGGTACCTTGAATGGCAACATGAGAGCAGAGATAAAAATCCCACATGAAGGGATGCGTGACCTCACGCTCCACCAAGGTGCCAGGGAGCGCATTGCCATTTCTATCGCCTCTCTGGGGAAAAAAGCGAATGTGGTGTCTCTTGGTAGCTACAATCACCGTGAACTTGGGTAATGGAGCATTGGGTGCCTTCTCCCGAAGATACAGCTTGATCTCTCGAATCTCTTGATCGAGGACCTGGGCAAACTGACCTTCGGCAACCCCATCTCGGAAGTAGATAATGTGCTTCGGGAAAGCACCATCGTGACCAGCCATCCAATATTTAGACAACTGCCCGAACATGAAGTGAACATTTCGGGACGTCAACATCTCAACGCGATAGCCATTCGATTCGACCATGGCGGCATATCTGTTGGCATCACGGTCAACAGACATGGTCATCGCACCTGTTGATGGCAATCCACCTCCAGGTGCACCATGCGAGATATCAACACCGATAATCATGGTTGGACGATCCTTGGGGAAGTATGTTGGCTGGCTCTTCCACGGTGCAAGAGTACGAGACGTCGTACCTCCAAGCTTTGCGTTGACCTTCATACACACATTGGAGTGGTACTGACCATTGTTGCTCACAACAGCGGCACCATTGACGACTTGCGAAAGTATACCAAATCTGCAGTCTGCGGACTTTTTGAGTCGTTCGTAATGAGGGCTGTTCTTGTGCCCAACAACCACGAAGAGCAACTGTGTGTATCCTCTCTGCTTGCAAATTTCACCATGTGCCCAAGCCATAGCTTGAGCGATGTCGTTTTTGATGTTGCCGGGAACGTTCAACAAGACTGCATCAACAGGGCATTTGCCCCCATGCCCAAGGAATGTGCTTCGGAACATTTTGGCAAAAGCTTGCAATTGCCCAAAATTAGCACAATTATCCATAACGATGAAACCCCAGTTCTGCAGAGGCGCGATATTCTGTTTCCAGAACTTCTTGCCGCGAAGATCCCACCGGCCAGCGAACTTAGGGTCTGCATTGCCTTGACCAAAGTTTACTTGAGGGGCTGGCAGAATCTTGGCGTCCGTCTTGGTGAACGTCGGCTCAAATTCGACACCGTACATTTTCAAGTACGGGTCAGCCGTGAGTTGAAGACCCTGGTAATTTTTTTCAATGTCCCCCCGTCGCTGTTGAGGACGCGTAACGGCAATTTTGATCATTGCTGCCGTTTGATCTGGGGTAAGCTTAAACGCATACCGTTGCATCGACTCAATGTGAGCAAATTCCATGGGGATGTGCCCTGCTTTGCCAGCAAAAATAAGGGGCAGGCTGGGATATTTGAGATGTGCCTTGTACTTTTGTTTATAGTAGTCGGCAACAGAGATTTGAGACCCATTGTATTCGAACGTGACAGTTTTGGCCGTAGCACCTTCAGGGCCATATTTTTCATCAAAAGAAAAGTCCATGATGGTATGAACTTTTTCACTTAATTCTTTGGGCCTGTTTGGGTGCTTGATAGTGAATTTCAGCTTTCTCATCTTCCGGAGGTTCTTGAAAGCCTCCGAAGACTGCACTCTGCCTTTGTTATCTCGCACAGGCCGAAGGTGCTGACTGATAGTCGACGGATTTAAGCCTTTCCATCTTCGATCACAAATACCCAAGTAATTACACATGAGTTGATCTACTGGCTGTGGTCCAGTCCAGAAAACTGTGTTGGCAATGTCAACATTCAGAGCGAGGCCTGTTCCACCCTGAGCAATGTTGTGGCTGAGGCGAATAGATGCATATATGCCCTTGTGCACCTCAAGGACGTGGCCATCCAAAAGTGGCCTGCCTTGTGCCGTATCACTGTAGAAGTTCCTTTTGATGGCCGTCATATGTTGAGACGGCCACTGGCGGAGCAGGTGATCCAAAAAGTTCAAAGCGACTTGGACGCCGGAGTTGAACTGCACTTTGTGGTCAAGATATCCGCGGATCGCACTGACCTGCACTTCCGTGGTGGCTCGCAGGGTAACATGAAATCGAGCGCCATCGCGCACCGGTGCACCTTGAGGTCGCTTTCCTTCGTCCAAGTCGACTGTGAAGCGAAGTTCGCCACGATCAACCTTGCCAGGAGCCCAGGCAAGCTTTCGCCCGTCAAAGATCCACATCTCATATGAATACTTTTGAAGCGCGGCTTTGGTGGCTGAGTTTGTCCAGATTTTTTTCATCAATGCTGCCTTCCGTTCAGTGTCCGGAGAGATGACCACCTATGTCTTGTTAAACGCAGTCCCGTACATGCAATAGAGAAGTAGATATGGCGTGACTTACATCGTACTGATAGATGTTTTTGGAGAAGTTAAACTTCCTCATTCGATACTGGTTCACTTCGACGACAGCATTGCTGCCCTCAGTATTGAACCTATTACCTCTCGCGGCAAACATGTCTTTCTGGGCGTCGGTGACATAGGCATCTGGGGGAAGTTCCATTCTGGTGTTTCCCTTGTCTGGCTGTCCCGCAGGTTTGGCAGGGTCATAGCCAGGACCAGCAACCCATCCAGAGCCTGGACCTGGCCTCGAAGGCGATCCGGTGCGACTTCCGGGAGCTGAGCTCTGTGGGCCCTGAGACGGGCGGCGAGATCCAGCTGATCCCCCGGAGGGAGTTGGAGAGCGTCCACGATCGGACATGGTGGTGTTTCTAGAGGATGTTAGATGATTAAGAGCTAGTAACATGGGGTGAAAAATGGGCAGGACACAGCCATGGGCTGCTGATGACGGATGAAACCAATTACTTACCAGCTTACAACGAAGAAAGCTAAGATAACAACGCTTGAGAGACGCTTGTATCGAATAATCTGTCAAACCAACAAGGTCAGCTCGCATGTTGCTTAAGCTCCAACAGAATGGATTCAGACATGATTTCAGCCTGCAAGACGGCAGTAGAGGAAAACGAAGCTAGGTACGTAGAGATACCAGAAAACTTGGGCTATCCTCTCTCTCTTGCCGCCACAAAATCAACAGCGTGAGGGATGTGAAAATGTGGTGCGTGAAGTTGCACACGGTTCAAAAACACCCAAGAGAGGTTGCAGGATCACACAAACGGCAGGACTGACAAAATAACAGCAGACTTACGAGGAGGAGTTCAGTCTAGGATGAGGAGGTGAGACAAATGTGGTTCGCTTGTTGCAGAGAATCCCGTGTTTGTGCAGTAGCACGTTTGCAGTCAAGGAGATGATGACCTCTGAGAGGCACGAGATGATGAGAGAAGAAGTTCTTGATGATAAAGACGGCAAGGAAGGTCAGAAGTCAGAAGGTGAATGTTGTGAGGGGGAAGGAAGGAAAGAAGAAAGGAGGGAGGTGGCCGAAGGGGAAGGTTTTATGATATAGCCTGACAGGTGGCAGGAGCTGGTTGACAGTCCTGCGAGCTGCCAGTTGGTGCCAGGCGGCTTTGGACACTTGCACCTTGCTGACTAGCAGCCAATTCTGTAGTCTGGTTGAATCAAATTGTTATTGGCTCGAATTCGTGAAGTGACATGGCCTGATGTCGCAGGTCAGCGAGGCTGGTTACCATTCTATTGAGGTTGTTCTGATAATACCTTGGGTGCCCTATCATCTGACGATATTTGTTTCCCTGCCTCCTATGTAGGTAGCTGTGAATAAGACTTTTTAAAATGACAACAATAGCCCAGCTTGCGCTCAAACACGTCAGTCACAACTGCTGTGAACATGGATCGTTGCCATCTTGCAGATGTGACCCGTTTGCACCACGCATCAGCATTGATAATCACGAAGCCTGGGGTTACACCAATGATTTGAAACGTAAACGATAGCCAATATGTCCTTTATTTCAACTACCTTTAAAAATTTTGCTCATCTTTCTCAGCAAGTAAATGATTCCACAATACCGCCTTCGGTAACCCTGCTTCCAGATCAGCTACACATGGAAAGGAACCGTGTCGAGACGATACTCATCTCGCCGTATCATTTTGAATGTCTCCCGAACGCCATGCAAAATGCGTCATCAACACCGACTGCAATCTAACCCAGCCCTTTTGATTTTGAAAAATTCGAAGTATACATGAACATACAACGACACTCTTGAAGAGTACCACTCAGAAGCTTAATACCTATAACCTCCGTACTGTCCTGCAGGCGGCGGTGCTCCATATGTGCCAGTTGCAGGAGGCTGCCATGAAGGAGCCGTGCCACTGACATCCGGTGGTGGAGCATAAGGATTTGCTGCGTACGCACCTCCGCTCTCTGCCCTCAGTGGTGAGTTTCGATATCCTCCTGCGGCGGCAGCCATGCGTCCGTATGGGCTAATTGGCCGGTTACCAAAGTCTCCAGATGTTTGTCTGCCGTGAGATGGCCCAGAGCTAACACGGTATTGACCACCCGTCTTGGCTTTCCATGAAGCATAATCAGGTAGCTGGGTGTCGCGAAGCAGCGAAACCATGTTGATGGGGTTAAGTCTCGTCGTGTCATACGTGTGTGCGGGAGGCAAGATACCTAGGAGGAACGTAATGTCTCGATGAAGTGCCGACGTTTGATTACGCCGCTGTTGGTCGAGACGCCGTCCCGCAGCACCTTTCAATGGAGAAACGCCTCTAGCGACTCTCTTTGGCGGATTGAGCTCTTCGTCCTCAATGCCGAATGGACGCTTTGGGGAGGCGGTGGCTCGGATATATTGTGGCCGTGGGCTCTGTTCCTGCCTGGGCGGCGGGATACTTTCACGGGCTGATGCGGGCTGCTCGATGATTGGTACTAGTAGTTTCGGTCGCATTTGTACGGCTTTAGATATGATGATTGGAGCGGCAACAGGATCAAAGTTGTCGGATGAGTATCGCGAAGTAAAGTAATTCAGCTTGGGATCGGCTGGGAAAAGTTCTGCCATTCGAGCTTCTAGCTTCGAGATCTGTGACAGCTCTCCATATTGCGATTCGTATTTGTGAAAGTAGGCATAGAGTTGCTTGGCCTTTGGCAAAGTCTCTGGCTTAGATATTAATCGATTAACACATGTCTCAAAAACAACGCGGGCATCTATGGAGGCTGGTCAGTAAATCTGTAAGAGTAATGTCAAATACGCTAATATTGGGAGCGGCTCACTGGTGGTATCATCCTTGGAGTGCAAATATTTCAGGTATTCAATCATAAAGCCTGCATCATTCGGAAATAATCTTGCGCCACGCTCGAATATTTTTGCACCAACTGGGTCCTTGTAGACGACTGACTCCAGCAATGCGACAGCGACATAGACATCACTCGTTAAGCGACCCTTTTGTCGCGCGTCGGTGAAAACCTTCCGCAATCCGCCCTCGGTTTGACTACCTTTGCCTTGAATACGGCGCATGGCTCGGGCCATCGCAATCCAAACATAGGAAATGGTCTTGGAAAGGAGTTGTGACTCTGCAGAATAGGCCTGCTGAATAGCGGCGATACGCTCTTCCGTTGGTGACTTCCTGACGGTCTTCTCTTCTTCATCGTCATCATCATTTGCCTCAATGGATTCCTGGACCGGAGGTTCCAGCGCCGCTGCCTGCTTGAGAGTATTGACCTCGAGCTTCTCCCGCTCCTTCACCTTGTCTCCCATTTTGTAGAGGGTATCCAAAACGGTGTCGTAAGGTTGGCGTACCGCTTTCGCATATTCAGACTTGTCCCCTTCTTTCTCAGGATAGTTGGCTTCGATATGGTCTGCGTGTTTGAAAGCAAGCAACACACTCTCCGGGTTAGCGCCTATGCCCTGAAGTAGTAGCTCGGTACCGAGGACTTTCTCATTTTCTCGGATATCAGCTTCGAAGCACCAAGCAGCAGCGTTGACCCAAATCTCGGGCCAGAAGCGTAGAGCCATCAATGCCTGTTTGTAACAATATAGAATTCGCTGACTGTACACTTTGGGCTCTTCGTCCTTGAGAACCAAAGGGTCTTCCTTCTCCCAGGCAATCCACCTCCTCCACATATCAACCTGAGCATGGAATTCTTCATAGCCATCAAAACCCGGAGCAGGGGGCAATCGTGGAAGATTTTCTCGTTTCAAGTTTCGGGTGATGTTGTCCAGAGCAATGTTGGCACTTTTGGCAGACATATACCCCGGCGACCTCTCTTGAATGAATTTGCGACCCTATTGCTTCTGGTTAGTCCTGACACTTGAGGATTGAGATTATTGCCGTGTCCCAACTTACGGTTACTTTGTTCAAGCCCATTTCAAATTGATCATATTCCTTCCACAGAGTATTCACGGTAGACATAGGGACAGTGATCGCACGATGATAGGCCTTGCGGAGTTGATCCATTTTTTGCTGATCCTGCCATCCCGTGCCACCAACCTGACCAGGACCATTCTTGATAAATTGGACATAGTCTTGCCAGATATTGCCCGAATCACGGTCAACGCCAATGTTGTCTATGACAAATTCGTAAGACTGGGTGACGGTGCGTCGAGCTTGCCCAGTTGGGTCATTTGTCAAGTCATTCCGGCGCCGAATGTAATTGAGATACAACGTCCAAAGCTTGACATTCGGTACAGACATCAGGCATCTACCAAAGAGTTGTTCAGCATCCACAAAGTTATCGAGATTGAGCTCCACCTCAATCCATGCAACCCAAATATCAGCCTAAATAAGTAGTTTTCTTACGTTAGCCCTCCCAAATTTTTGAGTCTGGTCAAACAAGTACGACTTACCGCTTGGGGAAATACTTCAAGGAAGCGATTGTAGAGTCGACGGAGGTCATCTGTCCGACTGCGACGTTTGTGGTCGGCAATAAGATTAATCCACGCATCCATATCTCCACGCGGGTCCTCCTGAATTCGAGCTTCCAAAAGTGCCACTGGATCTACCCCAACCATGCCTGGCAATACATTGGGGGTTGCTGCATTAGAGGCAGGCGTACCACCATTGCTGGTTTGACTGACATGGCCCAAGGCTGAGTTTTGTGCTCCGGAAGGAGCATTGTGGCCAACATCGTCCTCATCATCTGATGCTTCAACCAAAAAACCACCTGACATCTTAGGTTTAGCCGGTTTTTGTGACGGTGTGGCGGACGCAGAGTTGTTGTCCATTTCGTGTGAAGGGGGATCCAGACCGACTGATTCAGGGTCATATTCCGCCCCATCATCTTGTTCCTCTTCGTTCTCACCAATGTTCTCGGCAGATTCGCTGGCAGCTTCCGAACTTTGCGCAGATTGCTCCAGGTCTACACTTGGCTGCGCGAGAGGATCGTATTCCACACCAGAGGCCCCTTCGCCATCCCAGGCAGAATCGTCGGACGCCATTTTTATGTATAGGTCTGAATGTTTGATATCAGCGGCCGTGGTATATTTAGTCGGATGTGAAGCCGTCGTTCGAAAGAAGTTGGCACGCTTGCCTGGAGAATAACGAAAGAGCAGCTGATTGGCGGAATCTCAAGGCACTCAATCTGCGCAAACACAACAGGTGATATACACCGCAGATGTCTTGATAACCGATGGCGACACAAGGCAGTTCAATGCCTGGGGTGGCTCGCCGAAATGAAAGCTTTGTCACCCAGGTTGACTAGTAAACCAGGTCAATGCAGCTCAAAGAACAACGGCGGCTCGAGCTCATCAGCGAAAGACGCTACAGAGCGTCAAAGAAACCCACGATACAAAGAAATAGATAGCAATATAATGTTCAGCCTGCGCGGGTGTTGTATGGTGGCCAGCTGCAGGATTGGGCCGTGGTTGACAGCTCCCAAGATGATGATGATTTTCCAGCAAAGCTGGTCGCGCTGAGTCGCAGGAGGTTGGGGCAGAAAACTGGATCGGGCTAGTGCAAAGAGCGCGGGCGGTGAGACCGTCTGGCCCTGTGGTGGGCCACCTAAACATCGAGAGGTAGCACGTCAACAGCAGCACAGTATGCACGCCATATTGTGGTGAATCCTGGACACTTGAGCATGCACGTAGAGCGGCTGGGAGCAGTTCAACGAAGCCTCCACAGAGCCATGCTTAGAGCCCAGTGGCGTTGAAACAATTTGGAAGCGGCATGTCACTGCGATGCAGCGCAGAGTATTCCGGACACACGAGATATTTGATACATTTCACGCCAGACAACAAAATGACATGTCAAAGATGCACGGCGGAGTTGACGGTACATCGACATTCATATCGACAGTCATGTCGCTTATCAGCTGTCTGGGACAAAAAGCATTGAATGGTTGAATGCTCTCCCACGGCACGTACGTTGTAGTTGACCAACCCTGTCACCTTCCAACCAGACCCCAAGTCGCCACCTATCAGAGAGATACATACAGCACAAACGGCAAGCACCCCGAACTTTGAACCAGACCAGACCAGACCAGACCTCTCAACGCGCTGGTGGCCAAAAAGCGCGTCCCACCTTGTCGTTTGTCACGTCAACCACCATCCCTCATTGAGCCTCCCTCAGCCAACGCATTTCCTCGATTCAGTCTGTTTGCTTTTCCCTCAAGTCTGTGCCAGCCTCCTTCTCCATCAAGCAGGCTCTTCCTTTCATATCACACACAACTCGCCTTTATTGCCCCCCCTCGCGCGACCGTATCTGCCAGGGTCCAAGAACAAAACAACGAGCCGCCATCTACTTAATCCATTTGCGCGCCAGTTTCTCACTTGCACTCGCACACGCACCGTCACCGCTGCTCTTGCAACCAGCTTCCAACCTCCACACCGTCTGCTGCTCTGCTTTCAATCTCCTCCACCTGCGCCCACACGCATCTTTTTGTCGAAATTGATCCAAAGGAAGCCTTTTTTTCCGAAGTCAAACCCAACCAAAATGTCTGTCGTCTCGTTGCTAGGTGTCAAGGTGCTGAACAACCCCGCCAAGTTCACCGACAAATACGAGTTTGAGATCACGTTTGAGTGTTTGGAAGGCTTAGAAAAAGGTACGACCCGGGCGTGCGCAATGAACACTACATGTCGTCCACTTGAAACATTACAGACCGACTGACTCTGCGACAGACCTTGAATGGAAGCTTACCTATGTTGGTTCTGCTACCTCGTAAGCGCCACCTCACTATTAGTAGAGTGATATCTCGTCGATAGCAGCTAACCAGCCATTCTAGAGATCAATATGACCAGGAGCTAGATTCACTTCTTGTCGGACCAGTCCCGGTCGGAGTCAACAAGTTTCTGTTCGAGGCCGACGCTCCCAAAATCACGCGAATCCCCGACGCCGAGGTTATTGGAGTCACGGTGATTCTCCTAACGTGTGCCTATGACGGCCGTGAATTTGTCCGAGTAGGCTACTACGTAAACAATGAATATGATTCGGAGGAACTTAACGCTGAGCCACCGGCTAAACCCATCATTGAGCGCGTGCGACGCAACGTGCTCGCCGAGAAGCCTCGTGTAACTCGCTTCGCCATTAAATGGTACGTCTGGATTCACTTGGTAGATTCTACTTGCATGCGTTGCTTACAAATGCTTACAGGGACTCTGAGGCTTCTGCTCCCCCCGAGTTCCCCCCGGAGCAGCCTGAAGCCGACCTCGTTGCCGACGGTGAGGAGTATGGAGCTGAGGAGGCAGAGGAAGAGGCTGCTGCCGAGGCTGCTGACAAGGCTGAGGTCCAACCTGGCGATGATGCTGAGATGGCCGGAGTAGAGCAAGAGAACGGAAATCCCGAGCAGAATGGACAAGACGAGGAAGAAATGTCCGAAGACGGCAGCGTTGACATCGAAGGAGAGAGTGAAGACGAGCTCGAGGAGGAGGAGGAAGGTGAGGGCGGAGCTGAAGGTGGGGAAGACGATGCCATGGAGGTGGACGATGCTGAGAAGCAGGCGGATGCTCCAGTTGCTCAGCCCGTGACGGTTACCTCGTAGAGGATGCCTGGCCACGACAGATGATGCCGGCGCAGACCTTTGTGATTAACCTTGTCGAAGTATTCTCATAAATCTTGCGCATCGAGTTTCTTGGATGCCACTTCAGCGTGAATGGGCGTGATTACGGATTGAACGGGGGTTGGTTGGTTAGTTGAGGAATGAACTATAGAGCTACGACGGTTACGAAACAGGATGATATCCAGGGAGATAATGCAGCAGGGTTTGAGGAGTGCACACGAATTGGTATGTTATTTTGGGGGAATAGAAAAGTATGGCGGTTTATATAGTCAATTCTACAATTTATTGCGCTCAAATTTTGGCTTGCATAGTTCGAATGTGAATATTTGAGGCATACATTATAGTACAATTTGATCCTTTGCATGCAAATGCCATGCGCAATCCATACAGTCTAGTCATAATTCCCACGCTATCCAACAGTCGTATACATTCGTAATCATAAGCCATAATCATAATATCGTCAAGTAGATGCCAAAAGCAACAACTCCAACTCCACGCTATGCAACCACAACTTACACTTTCCCCAGGTCCGCATCGACAAGAACCTTCTTCTCCCACGGCCACTTCCACCGATTATCCGCCTCAGCACGCCCCTTCGCCACAGCCATCATGAGTCGCCTCTTGCGTCCCTTGGCCGAATACGCATTCGTCCGATTCTCGACATCCTGCTCGACACTGGTGCACATTCTATACGGGGCCGTGGCGAGCCACAGCATAAATCTGTACAGTTTGCTCACTACGAGGGTGAATATGCGCGTCTGAAGCAGGAATATGAGTGCCATGAAGGGCACGCACACGAGCACCATTGTCACTGCGAAGCGCCAATCCGTAGCGGGGATAGTGAATTCCGTGATACCAAAGACGGACTTTATCGTTAGTTTGTAAAGTGTGAGTGGAAGATGGAAGAACTTACAGTGACGAATGTCAATGGCAGGAAGAGCATGCTTATCATGGTCAGGATTCGGATATTGTCGCCCTGGTCGATGGCCCGTCTGCTCTCCTTGATGGAACTACCGCTGAATAGCTGGTCTCTCAGGTTTTCAATCTCCTTTCTTGTGCGTTCGTTCCGCTTTAATACCTCGCCTAGCTCTGTGACGACTTTTTCAAGTTCACGCCGCAGGAGGGCCATCTTCTCGGCGTATGCTTGACCCTCGGGGGAGGAGGGCGCGGAGTGCGGCCACAGGAGGGGGTGGGTGCCGGACCAGAAGTCGTCGGTGAAGGTGTCGAAGTAGGCTGCTACCATTGCTTTGATGCCGGTGTTTATGACGGCGAGGGTGTTGTAGGCCCAGAAGTAGCGACGGATGTAGGTGAAGTGTTTGTCTTCGAAGAGGAGTTTGTCGCGGAGACGGCGGTCAAACATGAATTCTGTCTGTGGAAAGTTAGTACGTATTATGGTTAGGAATTTGGTGGACGTACGGGAGGAGTAATAAGTTTGGTGATTTTGTCGTGGAGGATCTGGTTACGGCGCCCTGCGTCGCGATACTCTGATATGAGGAGGTCTAAGAAGGCGTAGGGACCGTTGTAGAAACTCTTTTGTTGGAAGTCTTCTCCACGGACGGTGTGTTGATCGTCGGGGAAGCTTTGGATACTTAGTAGGTGCCAGGGGCCAAAGGTGTCGAAGAGGAATCCCTCTCTGGTACGTTCACGGCGAGGTCTCATGCGGAGCGGTTTGGTGGGCTCGCCGCCGAGAGAGAGGGCGAGGACGGAGCTACATTCCGCGATGTCAATGTGGTCGCCTAGGCGTTTGTCAGAAGGGCGTTTGTCGAATCTCTGCCAGGGCGCTGGCTCGAGGCCATCCGCTACGGAGGTGTAGTATTTGAAGACGAAGAAGAATGAGCGTTGGCGGACGTTTGCGGTGGATGATAGAGGAGGTGGGATGTTGGGTTTTGCGTCCCGCGTTGGTAGTATGAATGGGGATGGGGGATATGGCGAGATGGAGGAAGTCTTTTCAAAGGCTCGGTGCATGATGGCGTTGGTGCGGCCGCGGTTGGGTGTTTCGGATAGCAGGTGGTTTAGGAGTTCGGGCATGTCGAAGTGTGGTGCCATTGTGAGGTGGAGGGCAGCGAGGATGAGTGGTGTTGGTTCCTGGACGATGCTATCACGTTGTTAATTTCAGATCAAGATAGCCAGGAAGTAGAGACATACGTGATTCTACCAACGGCTTCGCCGTCCGAGTTCACATCCCGAATCGCTTCCCATACAGTCGGTGCATCTACAATCCCATCGGGACTTTCGTATGGGGATCCATCCCCATTGTACTTCACATAGCTCGGAACATCGATATCAATGCTCGTCTTCTTGGCTGACGCATCTGCCGCAACTTCATATACTTCAAACGTGGTGCTCACGTAGCTCTCCCTCTCAAAAGAAGCAAAGTCACGAAACGGCACAGCGAGATCCATATCCGGCCTCCGACGAACCACCTCATCCAGCACCGTGGCCATGGGCCCATCGAACTCCGTCTCACGAAGATGGCGCATGAGTAAATCATCCGTGACATGCATCGGGTGGAGAGTTTTCTGCACTCTTGACGTGGCATCTACTACGATACTCACAGGTTCCTCTGCCGGGCGTGAACCAGCAGACGAAGGATCCAGGAGTGGGATAAACGACAACTCCTCCTCGTCAGGGATAAAGTCGGAGTCGTGGGATATAGTCGAGCGCGCAATGGGCTTCGGAGACGGCCAGAAGGCTCCCGTGGCAGCTTCTAATGTAGATGTTCGCGTGCGATGGATGTGAGGATTGTGGACTTGAGACTCGGGACTGACAAAGGTGGGATGAGAGAGCGCGCGAAGAGGAGGAGTCATGGCCTCGGGCACAGTGGTGCGACTGTCTGCCCTGTCGCGTCTGCGCTGCGGATGAATAGGGGCATTTTGAATACTGCGTAGGGTTTGGATGTATTGCTCGTGGTGGTGTTCTGCTGCTCGGATGAGCTCGTCGATGTGGAGGGGAGATGCCATGTGGCGATGAGATATTAGTTGCTGTGTTTAAGTTTGATAAAATAATTTTACATTGCAGGAAAATTACAGAGCTGAAACAAAGGTCATGAAGAAAGAAACAGCTTCATTGCCAGACCAGACTATTTCTACCCTTTTTCAACCATTTCTAATCACCGTTGCAGCCTCAAGTTGCCGAGGGACGGACATGGCCGACTCCTCACTCAACTTACACCAACACCAGACATAACCTCAATCAACTAGGACGATGCGGCTGAGTCTAGGACCTTTTCTCCGACTCCGACAAAAATACAGATCACCTCGGTCACCATCCCCGGCGTCGGTGACCCTTCTCCAAAGTCCACTTTCACCACTTCCCCTCATAGCGCCTGCATAGTTCAAACTAGGGCTGAACAAACTCATGCCCAAAAAACACCATCAATACGTCACCCTCACCTTTCACCCTCCACAAGCCGACGTTACCCAGCGGAATTAGGAAACATTTACCACCCAAAACGTATTTGCATGCGGAGGTGGCGCCCATTAGGCGCAAGGTTATTAATCTTGGGCATCCTTATCGGCTATCAATAACACACAAATATATGGCACACATGTGCGCTGGCATCTGTCCAGAAAGTGAGGCTGTTGGTGGCGCTTACAGATCGTCGGCAAACGTGGCATTTGGCGTCGCCTCACTTCCCTCTCGCCGATTAAGTTTCTGCCAATTAATGCAGGAGGCATGCAGTGGAATAAACTGAATTGATAATCTTATCGTACGAGACATCATGTGAATGTCTCAGATGAACAAGCGTAGCCATGGTCATGACATTGCCTCATTATCAATTTCATCATCATATATCACAAAGCCAGCTTACGCACGCACACGCTCCCACTCCTCTTCGGTCATAGAAAACAACAACTCATCATACCAAGCCCTATCAAACCAAACTACCTGCCTCCGCCGTCCTTCCTCCACGAACCCAATGTCCCGATACAGCTTCGCAGCCCTGGTATTGAACGAAGCCGTCGATATACTAACCGAGTGCAAGTTGCCGTGTCTGAACGCCCAATCTAGACCCCAGGTGAGCGCCTCTCTGCCGTATCCCTTGCCCTGGTATTGAGACGAGATGGCGATGCCGATGGATGCGTTGCGGTTGTGGGCGACGGAGTTGGGGATTCCGCCTTCGCCGAGGACCATTTCCCCGATTATCGTGGGTTTTGTAGTCTCTTGCGTTTGAGAATCGTCCGGGGTTTTGGACGGCAAGAGGCAAATAGCAACACCTAAGAGGGCGTTTGCGTATTGGTCCATGAGGTAGTCTACTTCATTGTCGCCCGTGGGCCGTAAGAGCATGGTGCTTGTCAGGGCGTGGACTTGGGGATCTTGAAAGAGGGTTGTCAGGAACACTTTGAACTGCTCGTCTTGCCTGTTGATGCGTATGTATTGCAGGCGGGGAGACTGATACGCCGTTTTGATGGAGTCGGTAATCATCGTGACCCTTGGGATAGAGTGAGCGTGTTGTAGAACGAGTTGTTGCGGATAGATGTGCCTTGAATTCTGTTGGACGAAACAGAGAATTCGGATCAAATTGAAACATACAACTAAAGTGGCAAACCTGCTTGTATCGCCCAAGGGCCGTTCTTTGTGGCAGTACGCTTTGTGAGCAGATGCCCATCAAACAGACTCTAGTCCCCGCCCGTGGGAGAAGAAAAGGAAGCATGATTTGTTCACCACTCTCCCCGCCATCACGCACAATGTGTAAAAACAACTTGACCCATGGATCCTAAAATGCATTACTAGCCCATCACAAATTACCTAATGAGGATGTCAAGGTTGTAGAATCCACAATAGGCAAGACCTTCTGGTTGCCAACCTATTGTCCAGTCTTTACTGCAACCTCAAAGGAACACGCTGCCCTTTACATCATGAACACATCTCAAGCTGGCAGGACAACATGCCATGGATGCTGCATAAGCACTGTTCCATGACTCAACCTTGCAAGGTCGAAGTGTTAGCTTGGGGTCAAGCTCTCAGCTGTGAGTCACCTCCCAACTTGCATCCTTGACCACATGAACGCCATGTTTCCGGTGAGAATGACACAAAATGTACTGGGATCGTCATTACTACTCTCAATTACAGCATAGAAGCCACATAATACCCTTTCGTCAATACTAATCAATCCAAATGGCAAATGTCCCCGACTTGGTCCAAAAGCCCCTCCCCGTCAGGCATCAAATGAACCACCAGAACCATCAGCCAAATAATGTAACTAAAGTCGACCAAGACCACCTCCTCCCACCACGGACCAGCCGAGGCAGAGTATCAGACATTTTCTCCTCCAAATAAAAAAAATTACGTCGTGTTTGTGTGTGTGTGTGTGTGCATATGTATCCCTCCACTCTCGCTGCGAGTCAACAATGAAGATAGCCACTCCCCATCGGTCGTTATGTTGTATCGAAATAACAACGTTGAAATAAGTTGAACGACAGAAAGCAAGAAAAAACAGGCAGAGTTGAAAAACAAAGTAAAAAGTATAAGGAAATTGGACATGATTCCTCCCAGCCGCCTGTACGTCCCGAACGTATGAATGTAGCAAAAGAAATGAAACTTTCGTGGTATCAGTGCTTTCCCAAACGCCAAACGGCCGTTTTCGATATAGTCGTTGTTACATTGGTGAGATAAACTAGGCTTGTCTTCACTCGCCCTTACCACCCTTTCTTTCGAGCAAACCGCTTGTTGAGCAAGGCAAGCACTTTTGGTACGTTGAATTGCACGTACTCCAGATCGAGCTCATCCTGGTTGTCCTTTTGCATCTCCAGTAAATCGTCCAGCTTAAGATCGAGTTCCAAAAGACCTCGGTTGCGACCTGTCCAGGGCGGCATTAGCAAAAAGGCAAAAAAAGGCAATTATCCAGCGTTTGACATGGCATCATCACTTACCCTTGTAGTGGAGTGAAATAACAAATGTACCTGGGAGAGGGCTGGTGAAGTTAAAGTAGATGTTGGCCCGTCTGTTATCCGGGACATTGCTCTTCTGGATCACACCCTCCTTTTCAAGCTGCTGATGTGTGAACTTGTAGGGTCCCAGCACCTGCTGCTTCTGCTGCTTTCGCTTTGTGCCCTCGCTCTGAGATCGTACATTGTGCAGATAGCTCTTGTATGTCTCTAGCTGCCCAACCAGATATGTGTTGTGGTCGCGAATCGTCTTGTACACCTCTTCCAGCTTCGACGTCTCCGCAATAACGCCTTCTTTCAATGACCCGAGATGTTGGAGTTCCTGTTCCACCTCATCCCGCAGCAAATCAAACTGATCGCTCTTGTCTATTACACCCAGTTCCTGCAGCTGCGAGAGAAGCTCCATGGCTCTAATGCCTTTGCGGACCATCACGGCGTCATTGCGGCTGGTTGCTGCGGCATCGGCAACCCGCTCCAGTCGCAACGGGCGTCGCAATACCGCGCTGCTCTGTGGAATGGTTCGTAAAATCTGCACAAAGATGGACTTGGCTTCCATAAAGAACACTTCCTCTTGTGTGATGTCAAGTGCCGCAGTTAGATCATCGATTGCAGTCTCCCACCTGCTGAATAATGGTAGATTAATCACTCGATTCTCCTTGCGTGGTACTTGGGCCGGGGATGGGCCAAGTTCGGACATTATGATAGCCAAGTGCGAGTTTTCATCCTTGCAGAGCTCCTGGTAGTGTTTGTCGATGAGTCCATGCATGGCATAAATTTCATTGAGTGTAATATCCAACTCAAGATCCTTCTTTGACAGAGCAACATAGTTGTCCATTTCCAAACTCTCATAAAAGTCACTGACTTCGCAGAGGTCAAGCATGAACTTGTTGATTCTGTCCTTGTTCTGGTGAATGAATGGCTGGAGTTTTGCCATGTATGGTTCCTTGGCGTACGACGGCTTGTTTGCAAGGTTTTGAAGCATCTTTGCAATCAGCGTGAGAGTTCGTCTGGGGCGTTCGGCAGGGGTGCCGTCAATGAGCATGTAGGATTTGGGAGTAACAATCGCAGGGTTAATAAATCTCAAGAAAAAGAAGCCACCGATCAACGTGCAGATGACCTGATCATTGGCATCGGGGTATTTACGCTTCGTCAAGCTTCTGATTTGCTTGCAAATCCACCGAATACCGTAAGGAGCTTCCTCTAACCCTTCGATGATAGTGCTCAAGAACCCATTGGCAATTTCGGTAAGCATAGTAAGGCGAGGTTCAATGATGGCCTGCACTTGTGGGTTTTCGGCAGCCTGCTCGCCGGTAATGCCTTTGGGCAGATTGGCAGGGAGGGTGCCGGTGTCCTCTTCAATCTGTTCCAGCATACGCTCGTAAACCTTGAGAGGGTTGATTTCCAAATCTAGGTCTTTCAACTCAATGAGGCTGTTGATTCGGTCAGCCAACACTGTTTTCAGGAAACTTTGTCCAGGGCCACGGCGGGTGTAAGTCGTCATCATCCGGGACACAGGGGTGTTGGCTCGAAGCAAGGAGGAATAATCAGGCGTGTTGTCAAATTGATAGGTAAGGACAGACTGGCAACAAATGTTAGAATGGATCAGCTTGTCCGAGGAAGAAACTCGAAATACGAACCTGAAACATGGTGAGCAGGAGGTGCTCTTCACGGCTTTCATACTGATTTCCGTAAATGGTGAACATGACTGTTTGCAGCAGGGAGTCTATTTCAGCCATTGACACCAATCTGCAGAGATGTGCAATGTGTCTAGGCTCAGACTGCAAAAGAAACAACAAGTTGCCGTATTTCTGCGTCTTATCATCATTGGGGAAGACACCTTCCTGGACTTCAGTAGCATCTTCGAGATGACTGGCGACTTCGTTTTGCTGCAAAAATGGTTCTCGAGTCAGCAAATACACAAAGGCCATGACCGTAAAGACATTCTCGGATGAGAATACGAACCTCTTCAAGAGCCATGCGGTTTTGAATGAGCAGGGCAATTCTTGAATCTAAATATCGCACATCTTTTTCAAGAACAAAGTTCTTCTTCGATTGCGAAGAAATTTTAGTCTTTAGATCCCGCAGTATTTTCTGAGCTACAATGACCATCAGCAACCGCATCAGCACCCATGTTAAGTACAAAGGAAAACCCACCTTTGGCAAGATCATCCTCGATTTGCATTTCGCCCTCATTTGCCGACATTGACATGTACAGCGCGGACATGGAGTACCGCTTGGACTGGCGCGCCGAGCGCGATCCATCGTAAGACGACATTGTGTTCTGACGCGACAAGGGTTGAAACGACGAAGAAGAAGCAGTTGAAGCTCTGGATGGCGTTTGAAGCATGGTAGGCATGATGCGTGGTGCGGGGCAACAGCAGCGCACAAAGGAGATTGAGGAGCGAGGACAGTTGAGCCTCCAAACTCCTCAGGAATGTCGTGGCAGGCGGGAGAGCGCGGGTGCCAGGAAAGGCCCCTGATTATGATCTAAATGGTTGGCTCTAGTAGTTTGCGAATAGATCCAAGTGAGACTATGTGGAACACAACTGAGTCGAATATGTCGATGTGTAATTTTTTTTTCGACCAGGCACCATGAACCAACCGTATGCGACAATGGCGGCTCAGGTTGTTCGAAATTGTAGCAGCAGGAGCGCCGAATTGCAGCCTCATTCAACCAAGTTCCCAAATTGAATCGATGTCGCAGGGTGGCGTTAAAGGCAAAAGTAGGCCGCCGTGGATGACGCCAATACGTTGCACAATCCAACCAAAGAACCAATTATTGGGGGCTTGCCGGTATTTAAGCTGCAAGTGTCTGCCGGCTGTTGTTTGTTAACCAAGTGTCAAGTCGGTGTTAACTATTGTGGTGAAAATGCAATACGGTTGTCGTTGAATCTTGTGGATCGAAGCGACCGACGCTGGCAACAAGATTGCGGCCACGAAGCAGGCGGTTGGTCGATAAAGTTTTCGAAATCTGGGTATCGACCGTTCCAAGTTCGTTGGTCGGCAAGCGGATCTGGATCCCAGGTTCAACCATAAATGACAACCGTAAATATTAAATGTCCGGGGCGGCGAGTTGAACAGAACGGGTGCAGCCCGTGGAAATGGCCTTGACGGAGTGCGCGGCGTTCGAGAAGGATGCTGCGACGAGATTTTTCTGCTTTGAGCAGAAAACGTGGTGATGCGGTTTAGAAGAGGAGAGAAAGGCAACAGGCTGGTGGACCGGACGAGGGGCGTGTTGAAGAGACGGCCGAGGGTGAGACCAGGATGAATGAATGGATTGGGCCTAAAACGAGGGCCGGAGAGGAGCGAATGATGACGGACAAGCCAGGGGACAGGGACAGACAAGGACAGGGCGAGGCAAGGCGAGACGATGCGTGCGAGGGCCCTCAAGCCTGAGGCCTTGGTAGGGGAGGGAGGAGGGGAGCCGCTTGAGGAGGGCAAGAGACTGACATGGGCCTGGATGACGGTTGAGTTGGAGGGGAACCAGACAGCATTGACTTGAGAGAGAAAGACTGGAGAGGGAGGGGGCCAAGGGCCGGGGACTTGGGCCGGACTCAACCACCAAACAGGACTCTCTGTGTAACCAGACCAAGACGCCAGGCAGTTCTGGAGCTGGTCCTAGGGGATTTGGGGGGGCAGGCAGGTCTGGAAAAGGCTGGAAAAGGGCACGAGTTGGCCAAGTCAGGTCAAGTCAGGTCAGGACAGCCCATCCAGGCCAGGGACAACATTGAAGTGGGACAGGGGCACAACCAAGACGCTCCATTGTGGGTGGAGATGGACGAAGAAGGTGGAAAGAGACTGGAGTGGTTTGAGTGGATGGACATGGGCAAGGAGGAGGTGCATGTGGTGGTGGTGGTGGTGGTGGGTGGGTGCATGTGAGTGGGTGATGAGTCGTGAGCTATTATACGGCTTGTTGCTTGTCAGTGACGGTGGCAGGTGGGGGCCTGACGGCGCTGTTCTGTCAGTCCATGTCTGGTTCCAGTTGTACTTTAGTCAAGGAACGGCACTGGGAGTACCAAAACAAGCCGACCAGACTTTGCTACTTCAATTCTCCTTTTCTCAACGCTGGGAAATCAACAACAGAGGACCAAATGTCCACCTAATGCGCAGGACCAAAACCGTTACATAAACGGGCAGCATTTTCCCATGAGAGGAACAGTCGTAGCCGACACGACTCGTCCCATGCCCACTGGCAACCACTGAGGTACAGACTATTATTACTCCACGACAAGTTTGCAAACTACTGGATGTTTCAGATCACCCCAAACCACCAGACCAGACGTCTTGTTGGTTGCCCCTTGTTCGACTTGGAGCGCCAGCCAGTTACCACTCCGAACGCTGGACTGTGGCTCCGGATGGACCCTTTGTGGCTGATCGAGCTATCTGATCACGGCACAAGGCTCAAAAGACTCTCTACTCCGTACACCAGGCTGGAACAAGCTGCACTCTGATCTCTGATGGCACATCAACCTTGTTATCAGCCTCCGCAATGCCGTTTCTGCTCTGTGCTCCGCCAAAAGCGAGCAGAATCATGATGGTGATTAGACTCAACTGCTTCTATTGCAGGACTTGGACCCAAAGCGAAGCGACAACCAGGGCCGACGCCAGATGAGTAAATGAGATTGTGGAGAATGCTGGTTCGCGCAGAGTTGCATGTCCCACTTGATGGAGATTTAGACCAACTTTGGACATTCAACCAGCTTCACATCACCGAGAAGGTACTGGGATGGGCTGGCTAGGTTGTCGGAGCCGTCTGGTGATGGTCCTAACCCCCTTCGTACTTTAATTGTGCATACTGTACAACAATGCCACCATATCGACCTGTTTACCTCATTAGGTTTGGCATTCTGTGGTCTGGACTCTGCCCCCAGCCCAATCCATGTGCTAACACGAGATTCAATCCGTACTGCTATTTGCTACAGAGCCGTCAGTACTTATTGTGCGAGTGCTCTGAACAGAAACAAGGAGGGCAGATACAGTTTTGTACAGTAACAACAGCCACAAGAAATGGAATACTTTGAGCAGCCTAGCTTCATTGGCACGGCATACGTCTATCAATCTATTGAACCGCCTCTCGGCAACTCGCGTTTGCCGCCATCATTCAATCGAGGCATGTCGCGCGAGTTCTTACTCGATTACAGACCGAGGACCATCCTTATCAATTCTTGTTCCCAGGGTCCTGCGCCAGACAATGCCTGTGTGGTCTGGTCGATTTTCCGCTGGCCCCCACGGCTGTTCCAGTGTGTCAGTCTGGAGGGGTGATCCTACGTCAATCCCCGTCTCCATCTGCCACAACCCAGTCGCTTCGTCTTGTTACCACTACAGCCGCATTTGTGATTCTTGAACGAGGTTTTGTCTTTTCTTTTTCTTGTTTTCCCCCTTTTGTGGCTTTCGGCCGGGTCAGTGTGTTGTTGATAGTCATTCTTCCACGTATTTCTGGCACAGCTTTCTTGCAGTCTGGTATTTGGGGTTAATTAAATAATCTGTGCAACCATGTCAAGCGCAAGCGGGGATGGTCAAGGCAGCTCAATTCAGTTCGCCGCTGGCCTAATTATGACTGAGTCCGCTCCTGCCTTGTTCAAGTCTCCTTCCTCCACCTCTGTCTGCCTCTTCATCTTCGCTGCCTCCAGACCCCCCGTCATCCTGGAGCCTGCCGAGTACAAAACAAAGAACATGGACATGGAGCTTTTGACCTACCAAGCTCTGATACCATCACTCCGCCACACAGTCAAATTCTTGTCTTGCAAAATCTGGTGGTTCCGACTGCCAGGGACAATGTCGGATGTCTCAGCTGTTGTGGTCTGGACCAGGGGCGTCCATCCAACCCCATGACGACATTAGTTCAAATTACCCAGGTACGTACTCCGTACAACACAATATGTCTTTGCTAGGTCCGACCACCAACCGCCTTCCATCTGCTTGTTTCTGCCATGACACATCAATCATCCGGAATACCTGGGTAGGCGAGCACTTGGCACTACAGGGTGCCAACTGTGCTGCGTGTGTTGTCTCATCCATTACCCCCCAGGTGACAGCACGCAGACTGCATCACAGCTTGTCACAAGGATAGTGAAGAGCTTATCCAGTGGTCCCTGGTGCAGATATAGATGGTCAACCCCAGGTTCACGAAAATCTCCCACGAGATAATCTGATTCGATCCGGCAGAGCTGATTCATGTTGCACTCTGCCAGAAGCTGCACCAATCGGTAAATATCCGAATGACCGATCCCAAGTACGAGAATGGGGCAAGAGGGTTCCTGGCAGGACCTCTGGTGGTTACCCATGCTCTGTACTCCATGGCAAATTTCAAAGTTCGGCTTCGGGATGTCGTATTCCCTCAACTTGTTTCAGGTGTTTAACTTCCACCAACAACCCAAGTTGTTTGCATACACACATACCGTGGCGCAGGGTCTCCAAGGGCGGGACACACACGACCCATACGCCAGTAGGCTTTGTGTTTTGATCAACCACCTCAGTGAAGGGAATAAAGTCTCCAGCACAGGTCGGAACTACAGTATTGAATTGCCGTACCCCTACGGAGTACTATCAAAAGATTGCTACATATGTATATCATTCATATGTACTTCGTATGAAGGTGTGCCTTTGGCGTTAGAACCCATGCCTGCAAAGGTTTGCATCATCTCAGGTCATCACATCGCAATTGCACGAACTCATTGCATGCTCACGTCGTTGCAGCATCAGCCGCATATCTTGCATACTCTGCACAAATACGGAGTATCACGCCTCGATTTGCAGAGAATAAAAGCAGCCACCATAGCACGGTTGCCAATGCTCGGTCACGTTTACTCTCCCTTCATCCACAACATAAAAGCAACGATTTGTTGAATCTGTTTACAGCTGTCTCGATATTAATCGAACTAGCCTGCTCGGGACTCCCCAACCATATGGCACAAACGTGATAGCACATGTTTTGTCAGTCAGATACTGACAGTTATGCCGCTCTGCTTGATGGCAGATTACTTCGTTCTCATGTTAGTGCAGCCGGTGCGTATATTGTACCATTGCATTTGTCACATTACACAAATTGCAGTTCATATCAATACGGCCGGATGATTTCGATCAACTTGGAACAAGAAGAACAAGCGTTCACATCCTATTTCTCTCCGAACCATGCCGCTGTTGTTGTCGTGATAACAAGGTGGTACCCAAGCTGGAAAACGTGTCTCACTTTTTTTCAAGCCCTTATTTTCACTCTGGAGTATCCCTGCTCTGGTCCTGGCATAACTTGATCTGCCGGTAACTAAAAATAAGGCAACAGGATAGCTGCATATTACATCTCACTATTCAACCTGTCGTTTCATGCATGATCTTCCTACTCAATATCAGCTCTCTCAGCTCTCGCTTACAGAAGCGTTGCAAAGCTTGGATAAGCCGCCTACAAAAGCCCCCTGCAGCCAACACTTGGAGAATGAGAACGACCAACATAAGATGTCCCTTCTGTTCCGGTGAGCGGGCGCCAATGTTGACCGAATTGAGTTATTCTTGGGCGACATGGGCTGGGTGTCCCCATATCACATGGTTCATGTGGTAGGGTGTTTTCTCCCTGACATGACAGAATGCTCACGCTGTGTCAGGTTGTGTGACGACCCGGGAATAAATGCCGTACATTTGGGACCCTAGCCCAGTAAGCAGCATGACTCAGTCAGACCCAAACAAGTGCTTCCGTGGCTGTGTTTTCTATATTGATTGTTCTTTTACGGATGCCGCGATCTCCTATCCTCTACATGAAGCAGTGGCTACCATGACGTCCGTTGTCTACAGCCCTCAAAAGCCAGGCATCCAATCCACTACAATTCGTTGAGCTGAACAGCCGGCTGATCACTGCATATTGAGCAAAGAAGTTTAGGTAGTACGATGCAAGGATCCAGGGTCCATGGATCAGGTCAAATCGTGATGGCATCCCAACAAAAGCCTTACCAGTCACTTGGAGCATGAGTCCGTGCTCCATACTCGGGACATTTCGCACCCAGCGATCTCGACCACGTCCGAGGTAAAAGCGAATGATACCAGGTGACATGTATCATGGGCACCGCAAGAGTAACCGTCTCTACTCTGTCACTGGCTGGAATCAGAAGCTTGCTTGTGCAACACACAGGACAGTTACACCACAGTGACCACATAACTTCCACCGGACCTTATAGGTTATTGTCGGCTCTCGTTGGATTCTTTACTTTCGCTGTTTTTCCTAGTTGATGTTGCATCTTGAAGGCATTCAGTTAACGGAGCATAAGAGCGACAATCTTGCCGGCATACACATAGACTTGGAAGTGATTGTGCTACACGCCAAGACAAATAGGGGCCAACAATGGCCTACAGTTTTGATGTAATTTTTAACTGTATGTGCGTATCTACTTGATCCACCGTACAGCATGGCGACAAGTGATTCCCAATAGTTATCAACTTGAACGTGAAATTGATGAAAATAGTCTTCATCTTCGAGTACACATGTTGGATGAAGTCCCGTATAGTTGTAGGAGAAGGTTTCTTAGTTTGTACTTGTCGGTGCATTCTTGGAGAAATCTGCCTGGGTATATATAATTTCCAGGTAGATTTCTTAGAGGTTTCCGAGTCCACGACAGATTGATCTGTAATTGACATAACACAATGCCGCGGCGTGATATGGAATAACTACTCCCGTCATTGAATGCCCAAGTACTTTTTCAGGCAGTCATAGCCATAAGAAAATCTTACTTGATAGGGAAAATCACAATTCTGGCTTTGTAATCTCGTTTAGACAAACACAGCATCGCAGACTCGCTGCTTGTTGAGCCAAAGAGTGGGGCCAATCGTCAATCAAACGCCGCCAACGATGCAAGCTCAAGCTCCAAGCTTCCAACCTCGTCCCATCAACAGCTTCCGCCCTCCTACGCCAACCACCTCAGTGTATCAATTGGTCTCTCATCGAGGCACTGTACCACTCTTTATAAGAACCAGCAAAACAGCATGGCTTTCCGAGCTTCACTCCGGCGCGTGGCGCTCGCCCGCCCCTCCCCTATGATGCGGAACTTCCACACCACACCTCGTGCCTTTGTCAAGGCAGGTGATGAACTGCCCGACTTTGACGGCCTCTTTGAAAACACCCCCGGCCACAAGGTCAATCTGGCTGAGGAGTTCAAGTCATCGAACGGGTACATTGTTGGTGTTCCCGGAGCATTCACCGGTACTTGTTCCAGCCTGCATGTTCCTTCGTACATCAATCACCCTGGTTTGAAGAAGGCAGGACAAGTGTTTGTTGTATCTGTCAACGACCCATTCGTGTAAGTTGACCTTGGATGTTACTTTTGTTCAAATACATCTTAGTACTTCACTGGGGCTGAGCTAATTGGGTTGGGAATCAGGATGAAGGCTTGGGCTGAACAGCTCGATCCCGCAGGGGAGACTGGGGTAAGTACACGACTTGTTGTTACCAGTGATATTATTCTATGCCTGGTTACTGACTGTTCTTAGATTCGCTTCCTTGCCGATCCCTCAGCGGGGTTTACCAAGGCTCTTGACATTGGGTTCGATGGAACGGCTGTCTTTGGGGGTATCCGCAGCAAGCGTTATGCTTTGAAAATTGAGGATGGCAAGGTGACCAAGACGTTTATTGAGCCGGATGGTACCGGTGCCGATGGTATGTATTGCTTGCTGGCTTGAGTTTGGGTTTCTGATGGCGGTATGGGCTGAGCTGACTTTTGTTGTAGTTTCTATGGCTGAAAAGGTCCTTGGCTAAGATGGGCCGGTGTGTATTTGTAGGGGGATGGAGGGTTGGTTGGGTATTACTTGGGTGGGATTGAGAATAGGTGGTTGTATTTTTTAAATGCAGGGTCTTTGATAATCTTCACACCCGGGTGTCACCTGTCTTGGCATATTTATTGTAGATAGAGCTTGTCTGGAGAATATTTGTCGCTTTCAATTATGATGAGTATTGTCGTTCAGGGTAGCCCAATCCAACCTATTGTTACCTCTACATTGCCTCTGTCATGACGACACATGCGGTGACAGCGGTCTGGTTAGTTTACAGGGCTAGCATACTCACACAGCACATGGTCCTCATGTTACAATACGCCGTCGGGTACCTAGGTAGTTAGTGGACTTCTGTGTCAATCGTCGGTAACTTGAATCTTGATGTGAGGTCGTTGTGTCTCAAGTCCAGCCAAGCTGGCCGGGTCTGCCTGCTTCTTCCAGAAATGTCCCAGCCTGGTGAAGTGTGACGGCCATTGCCGTTCTGCCAGACGCTAAAGATTCCACAGTTGCCTTGCATGAGTCAGCTGGCCACAATGAGTCCCCGAGGATCATCCGCCACCAACCAGCTGGAATCAGAGCCAACATGAAGTGGCAAGTCGACTGGAGCTGGCTAGACCAGACCCGACCCGACCACCCGCCAGCCACTCAGAAGCCTGCCCCTCCTTGCTACCAGGCTGCCAGAACTGCCTGGCCGCTGTTCCCGGCTGGGCCTTGCCATGTCACCACACAAGCAGAGTGCATGCACCTGTTGACCAAATGAACCACTTGACATGCAGAGTCATGGGTTAGGCCTCTTCGTCTCTTGATCACCTTGACATTCAACTCCCCAAACTTAGAACTCTTCCGACTTCGCCTTCCCTGCCGCATCTTATCCTACCAATTTACCCCGAGTTGAGTTTTACGCCGCCGCAGGTTCCTCTAGTTCATCCCACAATATAACTACTGCCCGTGGTGGTTGTGCCTTTTTTAAATCCGCTCCAACGTCCGTTTTCGGGTCAGTCATATCATCATCACTTTACCACGCCTACACCACCACACCACACCCTGACCGTCTCCCGCCCAAGACACGTCCGCCCCTCCAACTCCACGAATAGAGGCTGGGTTGCCACAAATAAAACCACCTTGCTTCGTCTCTACTCGTCGACATCCCTTCATCGACGAGTGTCATCCCTTCGTTCACCCATCGAACCGCCAAGATTCCTCCAACTACGAGGAAACGAAAGGCTGCTGAGGCGACGGCTTCTTCCCAAGATAGAGACGTTTCACCCCTAAAGAGACTCGTCGCCTCAGCAGCTCCTGCAGCTCCTGCCGCCCCGCCAACTCCAGTCACCACAACCAGCGTCGGCATGGATTCCGACGAAGAGTACATGTCAGGCTTGTCTACTGACGCCGAGGACATGCAAGAATACAGCGGCGATGAGATGTCTGCCGGTGAAGGTACGTTGGCGTCCCCTTGTTCTGTTAAACCACTGCAGTGAGCCACAGGAATGGCTTTAGTGTGGGTTGCATGAATTGGATCTGAGCTTCAGGCTTACAAATCATACTTTGCTAGATTTAGACTTCGAAGACGATTTCGATGAGCCCGATCCAGATTTTGGCCTATCGACCAAGGACATCGGCAAGACCAAGCAGCCTGCTCATGTCGTCTCGTTCAAAGTCCACCAGCCCTCCGACATTCAACACCAACAAGATGACATGATCAACGAAGTGAATATGATTCTGGACATGCGCAAGGAAGACGCGGCTATTATGCTGCGCCACTTTCGATGGAATAAAGAACGTTTACTCGAAGATTACATGGACCGCCCCGAAAAGGTTCTAGAAGCTGCCGGCTTAAGTAGCAATACTTCTGCCTTACCAAAGCTAGAGGCAGTCCCTGGATTTGTGTGTGACATTTGCTGTGAGGATGAAGACGGCCTGCAAACCTTTGCTATGAAGTGTGGTCATCGGTACTGTGTGGACTGTTATCGACACTATTTGACCCAGAAGGTCAAAGGGGAGGGCGAGGCTGCTAGAATCCAGTGCCCTGCCGATGGATGCGGCCGCATTCTCGACTCCCGATCTCTGGACTTGCTTGTCACGTCCGACCTAACCGGCCGATACCACGAGCTACTGAACCGGACCTACGTCGAGGACAAGGATATGTTCAAATGGTGTCCGGCTCCCGATTGCCCGAATGTCATTGAGTGTGGCATCAAGAAGAAAGACTTGGATAAGATTGTCCCGTCTGTGGAGTGTATTTGCGGCTACAGATTCTGCTTTGGCTGCCCAAATGCTGATCACCAGCCTGCACCTTGCGCTCTGGTGAAGAAGTGGCTCAAAAAGTGTGCCGACGACTCGGAAACTGCCAACTGGATTTCAGCAAACACTAAGGAGTGTCCCAAGTGCAGTTCGACTATTGAGAAGAATGGTGGATGTAATCATATGACTTGTAGGAAATGCAAGTATGAATTTTGTTGGATGTGTATGGGTCTGTGGTCGGAACATGGCACCAGCTGGTACAATTGCAACAGGTATGAAGAAAAGAGCGGCTCTGAGGCTCGAGATGCGCAAGCGAAGTCTCGCACATCATTGGAGCGGTACTTGCATTATTACAACCGCTATGCCAACCACGAACAGTCTGCCAGATTGGACAAGGACATCGCCCAGAAGACCGAGAAGAAGATGATCCAGCTGCAAACGACGTCTGGCATGTCGTGGATCGAGGTCCAGTACCTCAATTCTGCCTCACAGGCTCTGCAAACCTGCCGACAGACGCTTAAGTGGACTTATGCGTTTGCCTTCTACCTTGCGAGAAACAACCTGACGGAAATTTTTGAGGACAATCAAAAGGATTTGGAAATGGCAGTGGAGAATTTATCTGAGATGTTTGAGAAGCCAATTAATGAATTGTCTGATCCAAAGCTCAAAGTTGATATCATGGACAAAACATCATACTGCAACAAGCGGCGCGTTATTCTACTCGAAGACACTGCTGAGAATCTGGCAAATGGTGAGTACTCCCTGATCATTGATGCAAAATCACCTTACAGTCCACATTTTACTGACATCATCCAGCAAAATGGACCTTCAACTCAGACATTATCAGTAACTCTGCCGCACCTCCTCGCCGCTAGGGACCCAGGATTTGGACCCATCCGTCCCTGTCTTCTTTGACTCCCAGCCAGGGCGGACTGGCTCACACAGGCTACACTGGCGTGATTAACCCATACACTGGCAGGCCGAAAACATACACTCCCCGAATTCATCCATGCCATGATCAAGGGATCTCTACTAACCTATAACAATTTGTACTTGGCTCTGGGATTGCGGTAGTGAGTTGAGTCTCTCTACACGCAGAAGATTCAATGCCTTGACGATTTATGACTTGAAGAGCACCGCATGCAAACAAGGAAGTGGCGCACATACACTACACTTCATCACTTTTACTTACAATACATGTCGTTCTCACACCACCTTAACTTTTTTCCATTCAAGACTACATGTTTTACTCTCGCCCTGGAATAGGCGTTGTCGGAAATTTTGGTACTTTGGGTGTTTGGCCACTGCTTTGTTTTCGTTGTTTTATGAGAGGACATTCATACAGGAAGTAGGTGGGCATGTCCCATGAAAGACGACGGTGGTTATGATGCATTTGTAAGCGCTTGTTGTTTGGCTGCATATGGTAGATACAGCAAAATACGAACTTTCTGCTTATTTCGTGCTTACATTTTCGTGTTTAATCTGGACATGTTCTAAGACAAGTTTGCGTCAGCAGGATGTCGCGATTGGGCTCAAGTTGGCCGTGTCAAACTTGATGTACATGTTCATGGGACCGTGGTTGGTCTCACGTTGCTCCCTCATCATATCAACACAGACGGCGGCCAATATTAGCACAATGTAAGCGAAATGGCAAAAATAAACCTGAATTTCTCAAACTCTACGCCGAGCTCATTATGACTAGTCCACAATTCTGTTGTAACCTTTCTTTCTCATGCCAGGTATTTCTATTCAGACCATACGCCGTCATCCTGTCCACAAGTTAAACCGACAATTTCTCAGTAGCAATGCCAAACGCCGACCCGTACTCCTAACATGCTCCAGCTCTCCAGCTCTCCTACTCAATGCTCAACGCGACAAAATCAAAACCAACGTCCAGAAAGGTTGACACACGCTGAATGTATATACATGAACAAAAACGTAAAAACGTAGCCAGTACACTAGGCATCAAGGGGGGCTGACGCCTCAGGAGAATGCAAAACGAGACAAATTCAACTTTCTCGGGGGCAGCTCAATTTCATCTTCATTCTCCCCGTCGCTATCGGGGATGATTTGATCTTCACTTCCACAGGGTCTGTTCAAAGCCTCAACTTCCGTGACGTCGACCTTGGGCAGAGGAACAAATGATGGATTAACAGGTAAATCCTTGATGTTGTCCTTTGCCCTGTTATTGGCCCTTGGTTTCGTAGGCTTAGGGGATGCCATTGGATTGGTGGCGCAGGCACCGAGTCTTTGCAGCGGCGTCAGCCGAGATGCGGCAGTTGATGGAGCGGTAGAAGGGGTAGACGCCATGCTGAAGACTGATGATTGGTATGACATGGATGATGCAGGTGTAGCTGACGAGCCGGATGCATACGAGAAACGGCTGAGGTTCGGCCGGGACGGAGTTGTAAGCGGCTGCGTCTTTTGCTTGATAGTCTTGGGTGGAGGCATCATGGCAGCGACAGGATCTTCCGCGTTGTCCTGTGCTTGAGACGGAACTGTGAGGTCAGTTCCCTGGCTGATGTTTTGGCTGTCTTCCAGCGAGGCTTGACTGTCGCTTTGACGGGAGATCTGGGAATCATCATTAAAGATGACAATTGACTTTTCGCGCTTGTTGGAAGGTTTCCATCCTTCAAAGTCAGGCAAGTCGCGCAGCGTCTCCTCTATGGAGTCATCTGAAAATAAATATGCATCGCTCTTGGCTCTGGCTGGACTCCTCCTGGCTTTTGGAAGAGGAAAGAATTTGCTTTTCTTCGGTGACCCGTCAACATCATCCAGGTCATCACACAAGCGCGCCTTCTTGGATGGTCTAATCTGCGTCTCTGATTTTGGTGTGGTCAACGGGAGAGCAGCAGAATTACCAGCCCTTGACGTTGTGGACGCAGGGCTACTTGCGACCCGAGCAAGCATATTCGAAATGGGCTCTGTTCGTCGTCGTTGGAGTCGAGGAGAAGTCCGAGTTGGAGCCGAGCTCGTTCTCCTTGCTGGTGATGTGGCGGATCTAGTTGCCTCGTTTTGGTTATCGACATATGGGCGTGGTAAGGGAAATACCCGTGGGACCAACCCTCCTTCGGTAATTTGCGCAACTCGTTGAGGGTCGACAGAGAAGCAGTTGGGATCCATTTCTCCCATGGGCACACGACTATGTCCTTTGAAATAAGACGTGATTGGCTTCGGCCGGGGGTGTGTTTGAGTTGTCGTTTGAGAATGTCTCCTCTTAGAAGGCGTGGTCACGATGACGATGGGTGCCTTGGTGATAGGGTTGACATCACCTTTGGCAATGGCCTGCGCGAGTTCTGGTTCCACATGGGCACCAATAAAGGGCATTTCCTCGGCGGTTCGAGTACCATCTAGTGGTGTAAGATGAACCAATTCCTTCTTCTCAGGGCAGAACACCCATTGATGCAGGAAGGTTAACTCGGCTTGGTAAAGTTGGGTCAAGTAGTTCTCAGAGACTTGCTTGCCTTCGAATTGCAACATCCGCACAGCTCTTTCTGGTGTTTTTGACTTTCGCAGCATACGGTAGGCGGTTTTCAGGCCAACGCCTGGCAGGCCCTTGAGATAGTCACAACCACTCATGATGGCCATTCGTCTGAAGTCGGCATCAGACAAACCAGTGAGTGACACCTCACGACAGGCACCGAAATCCCGGCGGTTGATCTCAATGCAGTTGCCATATTGATCCAGCTTTGTCAAGAGGCGTTTCGCACCAAACACAAGCAAATCTGAGTCGTCAGAGAGAATACCGTTCACCAGGCCTTGCCGTTCCAGATATACGAGCTGCGCGTCTGCCTCGTAGGGGGCGACTACGTAAGGGATACCCATTTGTTTCAGCCGCTGAATGAGAGTTGATGCCATCTCCGGAGTGACGTCTATGCATTTTTGAAACTCTTGGGCAGCCTGTGAACTTTTACCAGCTTTGATGAGTTCGTTTGCGAGCTTCTTCTTTTCTTCCCGCTTTTTGTTGCGTGAATCTTCGGTGGCAGCTTTGCTAGGAAGATAGTCACCATCAAACACCATGTAGGGTGTCACTCCAAAATGCTTAAGCATCCGGACACGGTGCATGGCCGCGTTCACATATCTGAGAAAGTTGGTCAGCCTTGGAAAGTTACAGTTTTCACAAAGAACTACCAGCCTTTTAGTAGGTTTGCCTTGACCTAGCTCCACGGCACATGAGTAGGCCGCCCGATGAAGCCATCCGTACGCGTCGACAGCTAGAATATCGCCGCTACACTTTTTAAGCTCAGTGGGCCGTTGTATGGACTTGAGCAGAGGCAGAAGCCCTATTTTCAGATTAGTTTTCCCAAAACAGACCGTGTTTACGAGACTTGGACGGACCTGACACGCCCATGTTGACGGCCTACGATTGGCATAAACAAAGGGTGACCGTAGCAGTATATCTCGGAGGGCGTGAGAATGTGTTGGATAAGGCGTTGGAAAATAAGGGACGATTGAGAGTCTTCGAATTCGGCATACGCGGCGTGCTAGTCGAGGTTCTGCAGTAAACTAACGCGTGAGGTATCGACAGTTGCGATATGAAGATGAGCGGAGGATCATGGGACGGAAGCCTGGTAAGTGGACGCGACGTGAAGACGGACACAGGAGGGACACGTCGAAGAGAGGTAGTATCGGGCGAGACAGGCAGAGAAGAAGTCGTCCGAGTCGTGGATGAAGTGGAACAAGTGATGGAGTAGCTAATGTCAAGCGCAATGAAAAGCAACGCAGGTCTTTAGGGAAGTCGACTTGACGCCATGGAACTTTAGAAGAGAAGAAACGACTGGGTGCAAGTGACCAGGCAGGTGCAGTGAGAGTAGAGGTCAACGGCGTACCCTGGTAAGAGCACGGAGAACGGAGTACCTCGACTCAGATCTGTTGTGTGGCTGCCTGTACTTTGGTTGGCTCCGACAACGTACCCGAGCAAGGTGGGCTGGATTGAGAACCGGAAGTACCAAACCAGATCTGCGTGCTGAAGATACATGTACACCGCCCAAAGCTAGACACAACAAGGCAGGAAAGTGTCAACTCAGAACTTTAGAAGTGAGACCACACCCACCAGTGCTCCGTACTCCGGATCATTTGGTAACTGGGCAAGCCAAGACGCGTGCCACTTGCTGGCTGGGACCTACCTAAGTAATTAGGGTCCCGGCTCAGATAAGTTGCAAACGACCCCAACCTGGTGAGACGCGTAGATGGACATGAAGGAACGGGTATTGGTCGCCTGTCGCGGGTCGCGATTGTGTGGTCCGGACCCGTCAAATTTGATGTTTAGAGTATTGCGCTGTAATAGGCATCTCGCAGCCTGGCTGGTTAGATTTCGCGAATTGGGGACGTCGACATTGACTGTTCGGGCCGCTCAAAGTGGCTAGTTCCCGTGCGCCAGCATTCCAGTCCTTTTGCTCCCTGGAGCAGTATGTAAATCCCAATGAGATGGGACCCAATGAGCAGTGCCGTAATTTGCCTCCGGATGGCGAAACAAGCCGGCATATTCCTTCCTGTGTGAATTGTATGGTTGTGGAGGTGCTTGACAGCGATGATGCATGCAATTCCTGTGCTGGACACGCCAGTGTCTCTGCAACGAGAATGATGCTCTTTCTGGAGCCCAATTGCCCAAGTTCCTGAGCCACCGGCAATGATATCAGTTGATGAAACTGATAAGTGGGCCAGTGTCTGCTCAAGTGGTTAGTGGGGCAGAAGCTGCCACCCCAGATGGGCCTAGTCCAGTCCAGTCATTGAATGTCACTGAAAATACTTTTTTTTCCCAGCCAGACTTGACCAGACGTCGAAGGAGACTGTAGATAGCACCATCTCAGCCAGCCCACAACAGCACCAGAAACCAAGATGCCCAGCTCATTACAAAAGACGCGCAAACACATTGCCAAGAAGCGCAATGGCGAAGTCAACGCCCTGCACGCAAAGTCCAGGGATTCGCTGCGGCTGCACAAAGCTGGTGTGCGAGATCAAAGGCTGGAGAAGCTTGCCGCAGCAAGAAGCAAAAAGGAGCAACCTATTGGTATGATTAGTGCCATTCCGTGGAAATTTTCAGATGGTGATTGGAGTATTAATTTGGTGAATCCAGTTGATCGAGTGACCTTTTTCCAAGAGAGTTTGGCTGAGAAGGATAATCAACCTCTCGATCTCGAGACAGTCCAGTCATATATCAAGACGTAAGTCCCAGCTCATTATTTCATGATTTTCCCACTTGTTGACCCCAGGTGGCTAGCTTTATTCACCAATATGATGAGGAGTATGATTCTCTCAAAAAAGCCCGCCGCCCAGGCAGACCGGCGAGTGCGAGGGAAGATTTACTCAAAATAAAGATTGCCGCACTGCAAAAAGAGTACGAGAACGGATTCGGTAAGTAATTCGCGGGAAGATCTTGCTGTCTAGATGTCGCGGCTAATTTGTTATAGTAATTCCCGATCTCATGTCTGCCGAAAATGCAAAGAGTTTGGAAAACTGGGAAGGGTCATGGGCTTACCTGACGAATATACCTTGGATCAAAGTATCAAGTGCGGGACAAACCAGGTCTGCCGAATTTCCGTCAAAAGGAATCAACTGATATGTGGCGACAACGCCAGGCAATAAAAGAGACGAGTGTAAACGAGCAGCCCCGTTAGGTAAGCCGGGTTGGCAACAAGCTATCTCTGCATGGCTCGGCGAGTGCGAAGCAGACACTCATGATGTTGATTCAAACAGCTCGGAATCTATCGCTGGGGAAATCTTTTGGCAGAAAGGGAGCAATTTGTGTTGCGGAAATGGCCTTTTGCTGCCACAGCTGCCGCTTGGGCTACATCAGTCCCCTTGTGATTGAGGACATGAGCAGCGAGGGTAGGAGAAACAACAAGATATACCCCATAATGACATTGGAACCTGCCTCAAAGCTTGTTAGAGGCAAAGAAACGTGAATTGGGAGCGCCATTCGATCTGACTCTGAGGGCGCAGGGAGGAAATTACCCGACATCAATGCAGTGGAGGGAAGTGATTTTACGATTACGAACAATTACATTAAATAAAGCCAACGAGTACAAATTTGCTGCAGATGCTCCGCAAGTGAAGGAGAAAACTTGTCCAATATTTGCGTCACAACTACTTATGTGCCACGATTGTGTGTACTCTCTAATCCATTCCATATCAATATTCACATCAATATACGTTGTATCCTCTCACCAGCTCCTATTCTCGGCATTGATGCCCCTGCAAATCACGTGCATCACCCCCTGCAGCGCTGCCCCACAGTTTTAGCCAGATGGCCTGGGTCCTAAAAATTTCAAAGCTCTCCCAGCATCATACGTTGAATTTCTTCAGCTCATCGGGACAAGCTTTCCATCCCTTACTTTCTCTCTCTCGCCTCTCAACAGTAAACCACACAGTAAACCGCCACGATGCTGTCTCTCCGAAGCTTTGCTAGATCCGCCCCGCGGGCCATGTCCCGGCTTGCCAGCGCTTCGATGCGCTCTGGCGTTGCCCGTCCCAGCACCTTTGCCAAGGCCTCAGCTATCAGTGCCCTGCGACCTGCTCGCGCCGCCGCCTTCTCAACAACAGCCGGCCGCCGTGCTGCGGACGGCGAAACCGACGATGAGCTGTCCGCCAAGCTGGAGAGTGAAATCCAAATCGAGGAGGAGATGAAGGCGCAGGAGCAGCAGCCCGCCAGCATCAAGGACTTTTTGGACAACAGCCCCTTTGAGCTGATTGACACCCCTGGACAGGAAGTGGTCAAGCTGGTTCGCTCATTTGGCAACGAAAAGTAAGCCACTACTGGTCTTGTGCTTGAATTACACCTGTCTTCTCATCAGATACTAACCTCGTTCAGAATCACAGTCAGCTTCTCCATCGCCGACATCACCAACTACGACCCCTACACCGAGGACGCTGCCCTTGAGGACGAGGAGTTTGACGACTCCATCCAATCCCCCGGCAAGCAATCCAACAACGCTGCCGAAGAAGCCGACGAGATGGACGAGCTCGACGAAGAGGCCGCCGCCCCGATCAACCTCTCCATCGTGGTCGAGAAGCCCGGCAAGACCGCTGGTGCCCTCAACATCGACGCCACCGCCCAGGACGGCAACATTGTCGTCGAGAACATGTTCTTCTACGAGGACGCCAAGGTCGCCAAGGTCGAGAGCCCCGAGTCTGCACAGAAGCGCGCGGACGTGTACCCCGGTCCTCCGTTCGGCAGCCTCGACGAAGATCTGCAGGTCCTGATGGAGCGGTTCCTCGAGGAGAGAGGCATCACGCAGGCTATGGCTGTGTTTGTGCCCGACTATGTGGATGTCAAGGAGCAGAGGGAGTATCTGCGGTGGTTGAGTAACGTCAAGGGCTTCGTTGATGCTTAAACATGTGTCAATACGGTGGTGTAATATCAAGTTGGGGGCGAGGGATCCGCGCTCCGTGAGGAGTGGGATGCATCTCCGTTAGGGACAAGCTTCGATTTTTGGTCTTTGGTTGACAAAATTTCGGGGATACTAGAGCCTTTACCTCACTCATGTTGTATTATTAGCAGTGTATCTGCGTGTACAGGAATGGAAAATCAGAAAACTTAGCGGAGTTATGAATACAGAGTTTAATGTCAAGTGCGCAGTATGCATTTATTGTGATGAACGCAAGCGATGAACAGATGTTGCATGCAGCATAACCACTGAGTTGCTAATGCGAGTGAACCAAATCTTTGATAAACCAACTCAGACCGCGGTGGATAAAACAACACCCAGCAACCTTGAACTCTATATTGTTCGCTAGAGAACTAGTCTCGTGCCATCCAACTCATCTAAAATAAATCACAACCCCATGCATGACTCCTGAATAAGTAGCTAAAAGGCATATGTAATCGTAACGACGCTGGCTGCGACTCTTGCCAGACCAAGAACGAGGGTATACTCTGCACACCTCAGCCTCGACTTTCTGTCCCAAAAAGAAAACCATCCTGATCCTATGCAGTTATGTATATTATGTGCAACGGGGATAAAACTACAAGATCCCCTCCATAGACCAATCACCTTGTTGCGCCCGTTCCAGCACCTGTCTCCCTTTGTCAGTTAGGTCAGGCTTGCCGCCGTTGCCAACGACATGCTCGAAAAAGACGGGTTGCCATGTTTCATTGCTCTTTTCACGCTCGCGGGCTTTTTCGCGTTGCTTTTCCTCGAGCTCGACTTTGAGGTCGGTTGCTTTGGAGAATTGCTTGGCGAGGATTGCTTTAGTGACGCCGCCCCAGAGTGTAAGGGATTCATTGGCAAGTTGTTGCTCTTCTGGGGGAAGAACTTTGGAGGCGACGTGAAGAGGCGCAACGTCTATGATGGTATATTGATGTTCAGGGGGGACGGATTTCTGGGGAGGAGGCAAGTTAGCGCTTTTGGTCCAATGGAACGTGTTTTTGCGTTTCAGAAAAGCTTACCACTGGCTTGGGACCAATTGAAAAGACAACCTTTTCTCGCCAAGGGCCGTTCAATCGGACCAGAATGTCCTCGTCGGGAACGTCTTGTACGCGCGTCTTGGTATCGTTTTCAGGGTCATACCGGAAAATGACACCATCAATCTTGTTCGTGGTTCTACCGAGCCAGCCATCCTCTACGTAGTGAAGAATACACTTAAGCTTGGTCTCGGGACATGTGATGTAGGCCATTTCGCTGACAGAAACGCTGAGTGCGCCACGGAAAAGACCACCAAGATGTGCTGCAGGGTGGGTAAGCTGGTATGTTTCACCACCGAATTTATCCAACGTGATGAAGATGCCCATATTGTGCTCGCCAGGCAAAACCTTGACTGAGGTGCCTGTAAACTTGGCACTAATTTGGTCGAATCCTCGAGCACTGAGGCCCTTCTCCGGGCACGCAATGTGGAAGGCGCTCACCGGGGGGTGGTGAGAGGTCTGTTCGGTGAGATATGAAATTCGAATTGGTTTCTTGTCAGGCGTCGATGTGCCATGTTTAGGCACGGATAGAGAAACGGTGGACTCATTCTTATCGCTCTTGGGAGGAAGTTTTAAGCTTCGCAAAGATCCTTTATCTGAGCCGGACTGGTAGCCACTGAGCTCAGCGGTCTCGATTTTGGGGGCATTGTCTTCTGTTTCCCAATTACACTGTAGCAAAACCGCGTGTTAGCGAAGACAGCATCCTTTGTTCTTGTCATTCTGTTCCCCATCTTCCCCTCACAACCAACCCCACATGCATGCACAGAGTCCCTTGTTCTTTGCTTTTGACGAGGTGGCTTACTCTGAAGAATTCTCCCAAGCAAGAATTGTATGGTTTGCACGGTTTGCCTTTGGCGTATTTCAAGTCCTTGGTCAGCCAGAAGCGGACAACTTCAAGCATGCGGTCGAGGGGTTCTTCCGAAGTGCCAATAGCAATAAATGCATTGGGGGCATCGAGGTAGGTCCAGTATTCAAGGTTCGGGGTTGGCTCCAAAAGCTGCGATGGTAGAGAAAATCGGACGGCGGCGAGGTCAGCAACGCCAATAAATCTATGAAGAAGAAGGTTGTAAGTAGGTGTGACTTCTTTTTTCTTTCTTTTTTGTATCGCTTTGTCATTGTCTTGTACATCTCTGGTCTGTAACCGATGTGTGGGCTTGCATCACAGCGTGGATCATTCTTAGCGCCGTTCTGTGACTTCAGTGATGTCTCACCGAGTTGTCACTGTCGCCAGCTTGGAGGACAGGTGTTCTTACTTTCTGAGAATACCCAAAAAGGTTCGCAGCTTGGAGCCTTCGTTCTGCGGTTCGTCAGGCGCTTCGGCCGCGAGCGGTGCTGTTGTGGGAGGTGCTGTCGATGACGACATAGCGATAGCTTTGTCGATGAGCGAAGCTTCGTAGCAGACGGGGTTGGTATGTGGGCAACGTATTCCGGTATATATACCCTGTTAAGGTAGAGCTGGTAGTCGATCGCAGCTAACCGGGGCGAGGAATTTATTCGTCGGTAGATGATAGAGGTAGAAAGCTGTTCACAAGCTAATATGGCTATTGTAAAAGTTAAGCGTCTGGTGGTTTGGAATATTTCAGGGTGTCGGTCAAGGCGCAGGCGGTTAAGATGTAAAGGCTGGCTTGCTTGTCCAGACGAAAGGTAAAACACGTTGAGCCCTTCCAAGGATCAACTGGTGGGATGGCTGTTTGTGGACCACTTGCAGGGTATCTCTGCAGCAAAGGAATAAAAAGTAGCTTGCTTGACCAGACGGACCAGAAAAGACCAGACCAGACCAGACTGGAAGTTGAAGCACAGGCGAGTTTTTGGAAGCTGATCTGTGACGTCTGCGGGGCGCAGCGTCTTTGTCGAGCCACAAGGAGGCAAACTTGAGTCGTAGTTGGTGGGGAAGCGGACCTCGGGAGCCAGACAGACGACAGGGCCTGGAAAGAGGCGTTAAAAATAGTGGACAGGGACTTGGTCAGGCACTGGAAAGCATCCAGTCGGCGAATACTGTGATGTAGTTGATACTCCAAGGCAAAATACCTGACTCTCAATGCTGCGAACCGCGGTGTCAGAAGACTGTGCTGGACAAGACAGGATGCCAATGTGCAGCTGAAACAAAGATGATTGGAGCCTGCAAACGAAAGCTCTCAGTCACTGGGCCACTCAAGCCCGAAATGATTTGAAAATCACTCCGTATTGATTAATCAATCGTCCAGTGGCGGGAGCACCGCGGGAACACAGCGGGATGCTGCAGGGGCGGTCAGCGGCTGCTTTTCAAGTACCACCTCACGGCCGGGGACGACTGCGTTGAGTGCGTCAAGCGTAGAAGCTAGAAGCAATCCAACTGCGAGGGTTGCGCCACTGAGGAGCTTTTTGGCATCGCTTGCGAACTTGGTGGTGTCGACGATGAACGTGTGCCAAGATCCCCTGTTCTCGATGAGGAGTCGTTTAAGTCTGGTAGTAGCAGGCCCAGACAACAACGCTGATGATATTGCGAGAGGGGGAGAAGAGAAAGGAAGCAAGCAGAAAAGAGTCTCGTGCAAAATGCCACATCTTTTCCCACCACACCACGGGAGCATTCGATGTTTTAAAGCATATTGTTCCCCCCAGACCAGTTCAAACTGGAATAATTAAGACTAGCCTCGACGCCGCCACTCAACCTCACCTTCTTTCCAATCGCGGCGATTCCAAAAGAGCCAATCAAAACACCACATGGGCAAAAGCCTTGGTCCTCAACTCGTCCATGTCCGTCAACCTTCTTTTGCTACTGTTGTCGCCACAGCTCCATAAGACCCTGTGTGACTGGTATTCAAGGCGTATCATCGGAAGAGTTGCTGCATTAATTTTCGTCCCTTGTCGTCGCGTGATATTTGTTGAATGTCGCAGGTAAGCTTTGGGTGGAGGTTGAGCATCATAGTGCGAAGGTGACTAACGAGGACAACAAGAAAAGGAGCACTGTTCCTGGTACACCAACGGTATTGCTTACCATTTTGCCGACGAGAAATAACTAAATGCACTCTACTGAATGCAAAAAGTGCTTGAAATAATTCAAAAGTAGGCATCAACTTCCCGCACTTGTTGAGACAACATTCTCATCCCACATTTGGCATATAAGCTGTCTGCGGGGGACACAAAGATACAAAGATACATTGATGGAGCCAGCTGGCTGCATACTACCAAAAGTATCACCATGATGGGTCGCACCTCACCGCTGCTGTCGGTGTGTAGAATGTGCAAGCTCAACGTGATGCATGCAAGGGCAGAGTGGCCCACGGCCTCGTACAGACAAACTGCATTTAATGTTCATCTCGTCTCTTGTGCTGGAGTGTCCCAGATTGCCTGCAACATTGTTTGTCACACTCGTCAAGTTTCAAGGTCGTCAAAGTGGTGTTGCGCCAATGGCTATTTCCATTGGCCCCCGAAAGCAAGCCTATCACATGGACAGCGAGTTCAGATCGGACATGGGGGTGCCACTGGGCACTTCTTTCCTCTTTAGCGATCCCGCAACTGCCCTGCCATGCCAAGCTTGGCCGGCTGGTACGTACCTGAGCAATCACATTGAGATCGGAAAAAGGCTTCAATCCATTGATACTCGTTGTGTGCGCATCAACCGCTTCAAGACCAGAATAATAAAATACATACACTTCAGTGGCTGCATTTTTTTTTAACTCTTGGCCGTTTTTATCTTCTACCGCCCTGTAGAGACCGGGTTCCCGGGCTCATGCCATTCCTTCGCCCTTTTTCTCTGGAGCACCCAATCCTTGGCGAATGACGTGGTTTGGCCCAAAGTCTGTTCTGCCACTCTGCTTGGTTCTTGCACAGCCAGCTTTGAGAACCCCACCAAGGAGCTTCCCGGCAACAGCCAAGCGTAGACTTCGAATGATCAATCCGGCATTCTGTCGCCTTCACCTTTCTCGTTCCTGCGAGCTATGGCTTTGCTTCTACCTGCAATAAATACAACCTAGCCAACATGTCCAGCTTCCTACGCAGCAAACAGGCGGGGATACAGAATGACTTGTCCGCGAGCATCCGGCCGGAGCTTCTCATGCCAGATGAGCAAGCTCGCTATGGCATAAATAGTCAGATCGGGTAGGTTGCGGGTTTCATGTTACCTACCTGTTCTTTCAATCTCGAAACTATACTGTAGAAACGAACCCTGAGTCGCTGATTTTTTTTCAATTTCCGTTGTAGATGCCTCGGATATGACCCGGTACAATCGCTCCTTGCCATCGGCACCAAGGAGACCAGGTTTGGCCCTGGCAAGATATCCGTCTTTGGCCAACGTCGAGTCCAGAAGACCTTGCAACCATCTCGTCCGACCTCGTTCCACTTCGTGCAATTCAGTGCCAACAAGATTGTGAGTTTGGACACAAAAAATGAACTTGGGCTTTGGGATTTGGACACGGGCTCTCGACTGGCGACTCAAGTCATTAGTGGTGGTACGGCCGTTGCCCTTGTAACGGACCCTATGTTGGACTGGGCCTTTATTGGACTACAGAACGGTGAAGTTTTGGCATATGATCTTGATAGGAGAAACTTGGTCCGATCTTTCAGGTTACCCAACTTTTGGCACCAGAAAGACTCGTCTGGAAGGCCAGCACCTCTGATATGTATGTCTATGCATCCTAGGGATGCCGGCAAACTGTTACTCGGGTTTGCTCATGGCGCGGTCATCTACTCTTTCAAACAAAACAAACCGGTTCAGTTTCTGGAGTACGTACTCCCTGCCGGAGCACCGGGAGGCAATAGTTTGGGAATCGACACAACACGTCGCCCTCGGCTCACACATGCCCTCTGGCATCCCTCAGGTACATTCATCGTTACAGCCCACGAAGATGGCAGTTTGGTTCTGTGGGACCCCAAGGAACAGAAAATTATTACCGCCCGGACATTGAAGGACAATGGTGTTCATCATCCGGCGCCAAACTCAGCCAAAACGTCGTTCTCTGAACCATTCACCAAGGTCGTATGGTGCTGCAAGGCAAACTGTGAGGATACCGGGTTGCTGGTAGCTGGTGGCGAAACTTCGAATACTTCCCCCAGAAACCTCACATTCATTGAACTCGGCTTGACGCCAATGTATACAACGTCATCATGGCAGGCCCTATCTGATTATTTTATGGGCAAACGGCAGGTGCCTCTGTCCCTACCACCTGGTGCGCAGGCGGTGGACTTTCTCCTCATTCCTCGCTCATCTCCTCATTTCGCCGGAGCCCAGGACCCCATTGCAGTCATTGTCCTTTTATCATCTGGTGAGCTCATCACTATGAGCTTTCCTTCTGGATATCCAATCAGCCCCACAAACCAGCTTCACCCATCTATGTTCTTTGTTCACCCCTTCATAACAAAGGTCAATGTTTCCAGCCTGGAGCGTCCCCGATGGTTGACAATGACAGAGCGAAGAGACCAAGGCGAACCGTTGCTCAAGGGTGGTGCGGAAGCACAGAGACCGAAGAAGCGATTTGAAGAGCGAACAATTATCCAGGCGGCACATGGTGACAGCACCATCCACATCTGGGACTCGGGTCATGCAGATGAGATTGAGAATGGTGGGCAACTGCAGGTTGACGTCGCGCGGACCTTGGATCGGTATGACGATATTGATATTACTGCAATGAGCATGTCCTCCGGCACGGGTGATTTTGCCGTAGGCACACGGACAGGAGAAGCAATTGTTTACAAATGGGGTGGTAATCGATTCTATGGACGTGACGTCCCCCAACAACTGGATCCGAACCCAAAGGGTCTTACTGACATCAGTTCCCGTGCTGAGCCGACGCTGAAGGAGGGCCTTCAGCCGTATATTTTGTACGAAATGATGCAAGGTCCAATCACTGCGATTCAAGCTTCCAACGTCGGATTTGTGGCAGTCGGGTCGGAATTAGGCTTCTTGACACTCATCGATCTTCGGGGCCCAAATATTTTCTACCAAGCTCCTATGACAGACTTTGCCAAGCAAGACAAGAGGAGCTCCTTCTTCAAGAGAGAGCACCATCACCGCGCAAAGGACGAGCCCCAAAAGGAATGGCCCGTTGTTATTGAATTTGGAGTCATGACATTGGATGAGGATAAGTATTCAAGCATTTGTTGCTTCGTCGGAACTAACTTGGGGAAAGTCATTACATTCAAGCTGCTTCCTGCTGCTGGCGGCGCTTACACGGCGCAGCTAGCTGGCGTTGTTGTTTTTGATGGGGCAGTTATTTCCCTATCTCCTATTAATGCTCAAACCGGAAAGCCAGCATTGGCTACGGGTTCCATAGTTGGCTCCCTACGTGAAGGCAAGCAGGTGGACGGGGCTTTGGTAGCAGGTAAGAAGACGGCAATATTTGAAGCGCGCAATGTGACTAAAACAGGACGCAGTTACCGAAAAGGAGATGAGAGTATTCAGGCCTGCAACTTCAAAGGGCGCCTCCCGAGAATTCGATGACATACTATGCCGTGCAGCATCCGTTGCGGAACTCGAGCTTCAAGGGTTCGCCGTCGTGGCACTATTAGCCGACCAAAGTGTGCGTGCATACTCTATTCCAGGATTGAAGGATCTTGGAAAAGCAGAATTGCCAATGATAGATCCAACCATGAGCAAATTATCGGTTGTAACGCAAACGGGCGACATCTTTGCCTGGACGGGGCCGAGTGAAATGAGCGTGATTCATGTCTGGGGGAGTGGCAAGCCGCTCCAGCAATCGCCAGACATCATGATCAATCCAGACCTACAATGCCCTCCACGACCAACAATCTCGAATGTGCAATGGATCTCTGGTACTCAATATGTTTCACCGTTGGACCTAGATGTCCTTGTCGGTGGCCCAGACAGACCTCCGAGCAAGAGAATGCTGGACGCTGCGGCTGCAGAGCGACGTGCAACAGCAGGAGGGACAGCTGCCGTAGCAGGTGGAGTAGCAGCGAGCCAAGAGACTTGGGGGTCATACCTGAGCCGTCAGGTCAATGAGAGGACGGAAAAGTTGACGTTTCTCAATAGCGGCGTAGACACCCTGCAAGACCAGAGCCAGGCGTGGGCAGACGATATCAACAAGTTTGTCAATCAGCAAAAGCGGAATTTGGTTATGGGAAGTATCAAGAGTAAATTTTTCTGAGGAACTAGTCGTTGCTAGCGTTGTTACGGAAAGTGGCGTTAACTGTAGAAATATATTGAAATGTCTTAGCTTTCACGTGTTTGCTCAATATACCCCGTGCAATCCGTTCGGTGTGTTCAAATGAGAGACATGTCAATGAATACGTGGAAGGGGTGAAACACGGCGCAGAAGATGTCTTTCAGTTTTGTGTGGACACATTATCAAATAACATGCGAGATGGGTCACAACGAGCGTAAGATCTCATATTGATTCCAAGGACGGATCCTCCTCAAACAGCAAGTCAACCGCGGCCATGGCCTTGACCGAAGCCGTAAAGTCGCACCAGTAGCCACCGTTTACCTTGCACATAATTTGTGCATTAACTACAATCATCAGCAGTGATCGACATCAACGTCTCTGCATAACGAGAAAACATGGGCTCATTTGGAACTTACACCTCGTAGGATTCTTCCTCTCCAGCGAATGGCCATACACTACGGGAAACGATCCGTATTGTTGTTCGGCTTTGTTCCCATTCGCATCCGGTTTGAGCACAACTGGCCTGAAATCTAAATCCCTCCACGCACCGCACCAGTTGGTGATGCCGTAACTCGTCTCCCACGGCTCAATGATGTGAATGCTCTCTCCCTGGCGAACCATTTCGTGCAGCACAGTCAGATTTCGTACTATGGTGTCTGGCTTTAAGCCCTCTATTACGGAGAGTCGATGGTCCATAGCAATATCGAATAGGGGAGTGGTTTTGGTCATGGGGACGCGGAATGAGGACCAGAGAACGGCGTTGTGTAGATACGGCTTCTCTTGGGGCAGGGACGGGAGGCGTCCGCGGACTATGGATGTTAGTGTGTTTATGTGATGGGCATTGGGGCGAAGTTACCATTTAAAGCTGAGCTGCATGTTACCCATTTTGGGGATTTGCGAGCAAGATATGTCAACTGCGATTGTTAGTGTGTGGTGAGGATTTTATTCTCGGCGGATATATACCTTGAGGAGGAGGGCGGAAATTACATCTCCGTTTGTAAGGGTAAGCTGTTTGCCGGACTCTTTTATCTTATCGTTGAATTTCGTTCTCAGATTGTCGATTAGTGTGGTAGGGAGGTATAAAACCCTACGAATCTCCTTCTTATTCACCATCAGTTCTGGAACCATTCCCATGACGCCGCCGAGGGTGTCACGCTTTCCTTTCAAGCGATATCTCCCCTTTACTTTCAGTTCCTTTCTCGACAAGTTAGGGTCACCGTCCAATGAGCCTGCGTCGAGTTCCAGAAACGGAGTTGGTTCCTGTCCAGACGCAACTTGCAGCCATGCCCTGACCACGCTCCCAAAACCCATTTGGTCGCCAACTGAATGGGGGAGGTTCAGCGCAAGTACAGTCCCATTCGTGTACTTCACAATGTGAACTAATAGAAGTGGACAGCCGGGCTTTTCGTCCTTTCGAAGCACCGGCCACCCCTGGGGTGTTATTCGAGCTTCGATTTCAGGGATGGAAAGGGGTCCAAAGGACGGACCCGTTTCTGCGGGCACGGATTGCGGGATCAGGCTTGCTGCTTCGAGGGTTGTGTCGTGTGTGCTGGTGGACCAGTCGAAGAGGATGTAGTTTTCTGGAAATGGTTGTGGGAGGTGGTATTCTAGATAGTTGGTTGATTTGTTCCTATGTAACCTGGCGCCGAGAATGGGCAAGTGTTTCCGGATGAGTGTGTCCAGCGAGGATTTGAGAAGTTCATGGTTGAGAGAGTCGTGGAAGAGGAAGAATAGGAGGGAGCGGATATTGTCCATGGGTTTGAATTGGTCGTTTAACCCGAGTGGTATGACTTTGATGTTGTGTCCTGTGGTCATGTTTGCTAATGGGATTGGGTGTAGATGTGTCTGCTGTAAGTTGTAAGTCGAGTCGAACGAGTGATTGATGGGTTTGAATCATTACCAATGGGGATTGAAGAGGATTTGGGAGGTAGCTAGACGCATGAAGTTCTTTATACATGATTATTTGAAGGCGCTATGCCTCGTACTTGCTTCACTAAGCACTAATTCGTGGCTTGACGCCTTGTCCTTCGGGGAACGCGCCATGGTTGGCCATTGCGGTTAATTGGATGTTTGCTGTTGGTTTAACCACACCTTGGCCTTCGGAGATTGGATGCCGTGATTGAGTGGATTGTTCATCATCGGCGGAGTTGGCTTCTGCAAGGCTGTTTTCATGATAGGGCTGCACCTGAATGACGCCAATGACGGTTACCTGTAGGTCGGCTGCCATGGACTTTTGATAGAGTTTTGCGGCGGTGAATATGAATTGTTTAATTTTTCAATAAATCTACTACTAATAGTAAATGTGCATTACTATCGCATCTTTTGATGTGTTGAAGTGTCATTACCATGCCCCGAAATATGTGGACATGGTGTTGAGCCTAATTAGGCAATATCAAGGCGCCGTATTCGTATCCGGCCCATAACCGAGCAGGATGATATGACAATCCTCACAATTAAAAGATCCATTGTACTGTTCAGGGGCCTCAAAATATTGAGGTACTGCGCTCTTTTGCGAGGTGACTCGTACCGCGACGCGGTTGTAGCCCCAGTGCGTCTCATCAATTGATCCCTTTAAATGTGCGAAGGCGCAAGCAAAGTATTTGCCCTAGAGGACCTTTATTAGGTCCGTTCTACCTACCCAGGTATGCATGCACTACCTAACAGCGCAAAGAAGGTAACGGGCAATGATTAGCCATAACAGCTGACCTCTCCTTTTGTGGTAAGATCGGCGGGTAGTATATACCCCTAAGTTTGTGGTGAAGTATTGGCTTACATGCTAGTTTGCGACACGCTTGCACGCTTGCACACTCAAAGACCCCGGAAGTAAAATTGACCATGCGCAACAGCTTCACAGCTCTCAAATTCTGTGGGATAGACTTTGGCTTGTATGAAATGCAAAAGCTCTTCTCCAACGCTCGCATGTTGGACAATTTGCGCGGCGCGTCCGTTGCTGGGGCGGCTTCCTCTGCCTGTGAGTCGGTCTCTTTTCTCAAGATGGTCGCCGACATGCCAACAGTTGGGATTACCATTAGACATCTGAATTATCACGTAGCTTCTTGACCACTCGCTATTAGATATTACAGGAAGTGGAGACTTGAACAAATTCGAGAACGTTGTGTTGTCGAGGCGGAACAATTAGTCAGGTTTTGTAGCTTCAACGGCACGTATAACTAACAAAGAGACAATCCATCTGACGGTTCAGACTTGAATTCGGCCTGAATATCACTGGAAACTGCTTAACTAAGACGGCTGGAGAAACTTTTTGTGCCTGAGCCGTTCATTTCGCAACAACTCCGTGGTGTTTCTATCCAAAGGCTCGACTGAGGGAAGAATTCTGTGTAACCAAGCTGAACACGAGTATGTCACCAGTTTCAGCTTCCCTTCGAAACTGGTTGGCCGGTTAAAACAGCTGGCGTACTGTTGAGAATGGCTTCCCGCGTTAAAGATGGAGGCATGTCTCACATATGGTGTCGGGTTCTCGACTTCTTTACATTCCACACCTAGCTTGTGGTCACATACCCTGACTTGCAACTTCTCGGGTATGGAGGCGCATGTCAAGTGTCACTGTTTGAAGTAGGAGCCAAGAACGGCACCTAGCTTCTCCCGCTCTGTGTCTTGGAGGCCGGAATATGCCGATGCTCCATGTTTCGGCAAACATGCATTGCCGCGACTACATCTAACGTCAGGCATGTTATTCCTAGACTCTCTGTTCTAGACCGGCGGCAGTCGAGAGCGGTAAAAGTGAATTATTTGAGAATCACGTAAGTTTATTACGGATGAAATGGGACGAGGGGGAAGAATGATATCTTGGAATCTGTATTGTACTGAGTCGGTTGCAAACTACCAGTGTTTGGAGACACCTATACGCAAACAGGCTAGCTGAAGCGGAAAACAACAGCCGGGCTACTTGCTATAAGTGAGCCCTTTCTCTTCAACCTTCTTTAGCCAAGGGACAGCTGCTGACAAGCCAAGTCTTTAAGAACGTTGAATTTACTCATCATACATATCACAGGCCCTCAAATCCTAACCACTAATCGCCATCATGAAGTTCTTCTACGTTGCCGCTCTCTTTGCTCCCGCTATCCTGGCCGCTGCCGGGGACACGAGGAGCCTTCAGGAAAGGCAGATTTCACACGAGGCAATAGACCTCCTGATCAGAGACTGGGTGTTACAGATCAAGGAGAATGTAAGATTATCTGCGCACAGGGTTGGGAATTAACCAAATCACCACTAACGCGTTAGTCTCTCAGTGCCCTCAGATTCCTAGGGAATGCACGGACGGCCTTGACAAATTTGTCGACGGTGTCGCGAAGGGTGTTCAGACCTTCAGCCTAAGTGACATCGTAAACTCCCTTAGTGACTTCTTTAGCTCTCTGTCTGGGGCTGAGGGCTGTGTTTCCAAGCTCGTTGGGTGTCTCTAGACGTTGAATCCTGGTATTGCTGGTGGCATGCCTGAGGGTGCGTCAGCTGCTGCCCCTATTTTCCAGTTCTCTTGTACGATGGGTGGGTTAAGGATGAGAACTGTGGTTAGGAAGGCTTGGCCAACTGGGGATGGAGTAGCAAATCTGATAGGAAGCAATGCGTGCCAAGGACTCTTCGGATTAGGCCTTTACAAGATTAGTGAATAAGAGCATCTGAATATCCTTTACCTCACTTACATGTATTGTCACGTAGGAGGAGGGGCTCTACTCTGTACTCACGTTTGCGGTTGTCCAGTATGTGATATTCAAAATTTCTCACGATAAAAGCCGGCATTGCCGGCCGTTATGTAAATTAGTGGTCGGAGAGTCTTGACCAACAGTTTGGCGACCTGACTCTAGTATGTCTTATGTTAGATGGTCGATGACCGGACTTCCCCTGCCTCAAATTACTCATGGTTCCTACTCTTCTATTGCAGTGTCGAAAGAATATGCTCCACCAAGAAGACAAAGGGCAGCATGCGGCTTGTTACAGGTATACATGTATTCGGTCACCACTAAAGTATGCTGGAGAGAATTTCTCGGCATTTGCAAACCTTTGTTGGTGGTTTCAATGACTGTTGCATTCAAACGAACTGGAAATATCTGGCGGCTGCAGCAATTGGAATCTCAAAAGCATTCCATGGCATGCTACGAAACGCTTTTCTAAAGGCATCTTGGATTAATCCTGTTGATTCCGCCAAATATGACGTAATTTAGCATGTTGGTTCTTATGGTAGATACCGGAGACGCTGGGAGCATTCAATGCTGCCTACACAAAGAAGCAAAAGCCACTTGAGGGAGCCCAGCTGGAGCTTAGTCGTGTGCGCAAGTCGGTGCAGTTTTTCCGGGACAAGACGTAGCAACTGAAATGGCGCACCTCCATGCCCTTGATCTACTTTGAGCTTAAGCAGAAAGTGTCCAAGTACGTTGTGTTTATGGACGCCTGCGCCACCTCTGGTCGAGAAACGAAGAGGTCGGCCAGGAAGCCAGGCACTTTCTCGCAACACACCGATTAGACCGTCGGTTCAGGTAAAGAGAGGGCATGAAAACATTATTCACTGTGGTGCCCGGGGGATTGGTTGATGTTGGTTGTCATTGCTGGCGGTGTCTTAGCCCTTGGCCTTCTCTTTAGCCATGTTCAGTGTACAGTACCAGCATCATATGGTGCTTGTGTTCACGATGACATGCAGCCGCAGCCTTTGAAAATGAAGTTTTCAAAAGATAGATATAACTCAAGTCCGGGTAGTCTAGTGTCCAGTCATGAAGCTCCGACGGCACAGAGAAACATATGCTGGGATATTGGCAAGCTTTGATTCGTAAAACAATGAGGCTTCACAATTCACCTATTTACCATAGATACTAGTAAACTAAACCAAGCTCTGCCATGACCCAAACAACCCTGTTCCTGACGAGCCCTGTGTACGTTTCTCGGCCCGACAAGCGCCAATTCGATCATGATCGCCACCCGCGCCAATCCAACCCACCGCCGCCGGCAGAGGCGGGTCATATATGGTTCTGTGGCAGCATGGAATATTTGTCTACTGCCGAGTATACAGTAGGTTTTCATGGTATATAACGGTGTTCAGCCTGGTGGGATGGTACTTTTGAGACCCGTCGGGGGTTGCTTTGTAACCCTTGTAGGATGACGAGCTGCAGGAGTGGACATGGATTTCTAGCAGCGTCTTGTAAACCTCATTTTGACAGAGAATAGGACCGATTAACGGTCAAGTCTTCATCCCTATAGTCGTAAGATGATTTGAAGATTTTGCATTGGACAGCAAGGAGCTCTGGCTGACAAAGTTGGAGGGAGAACCGTGTCAAGTATCACGTAATTTCAGACGGGACAGGGAATTTTCATTTGCCTTGTATACATGTGTACCTGAGCCACTGAGCCTTGTGCTATTGGGGAGGCGTTGAGGCGTTAACTTGTGCAACAACCCGCATGAACTTGGAGCGCCATTCTTTCTGTTTGCCAGCTTGAATTAAACACAGTGCTAACCCTATCCATAGCTTGTAGAGAAAAGTTCCTCTCCGTCGAGCTTAATAGAAGGGTTTCCTTTGCAAGTCTTTTAATAAACATTTTTATGTTCATAAACTCCTATTCACCCTGACTTTGCGCAGGATTGTCAATCAGAGTTGTTGCCCGAGATTGATGTCTGTCTTGGAGCTTCAACAATGTGTGGTCAAGTAAAGTACCAGTTAAGTTACCCCGCAGCCACAGCCAAATGAGTATGACCTGGTCCATGCAAACTTGCGGGGAAGCGGAGACTCCGCACTCGACTCCCTCCTACAATCCACATCCACTCCCATTGCACCAGACTTCACTTCAATGTTCCACTTCACCAATCTAAAATGAACCACCATCAGCATTGGCCATTCTTCAGCCACTCGACATAAACCCACCATCAATCACCCCTTGCCCGGCTCTTGAGTCTTGACACGACCTGCCGAACCTTCTCCACGTCATACCCACGATCTGCAGTTTCTTCTCAATGCGTCCAAGCTAAAAGTATTGAGGTTGCTCCTGCAGACTCGAACTGTCGTGTATTCGGTCCGTTACACATGTACGCACAGTTGGCTAGCAAGGGACCGGGACAATCTAACTCTTGCTTGGACTCGACGTCGGAGAATCCAACCAGAAGATTCACACAATTCTCCGACCTGCATGCCCTTTGCAAGCATCGCGTATAAATGCGCCGTAGGTGCCGCGTGGTCTACAGGTCCGGTGACCGCCCCCTGCAGTCGCACTCATTCTTCAAGACTCTCCTTCTTGTGAACACTCGTCTCAAGATTCTTGCCTAGGCGTACGAGACGCGCGACAATGAGGGCAAGCGAATTTATCCAATTCTTCGCCTTCGGCGGGCTGCAAGTAGTTGCTGCCGCTGCCACAAACAATGGCGGTGATGGCTTGGCAAAATGTCCTGGATACAAGGCTTCCAATGTGAAGAAGACGAGCAACGGAATCAAAGCAGATTTGCATCTTGCCGGTCCAAAGTGCAACGTGTACGGCAAGGACTTGGATAACCTGAAGCTTGACGTTACTGTTGAAACATGTGAGTGTATTCGCGTCTTGGGCTTACTGTCACGACCTTCTCCCCACACAAACGACTAACATATCATTGTACAGCGGACCGTATTCATGTCAAGATTTATGACGCTGCGGAACAAGTCTACCAGGTTCCGGAGTCCGTGTTCCCTCGCCCCAAGCCAGGCAAGGCCAGTAACGCGGCCTTGAAATTTGACTACAAGGAGAACCCATTCTCCTTCAAAATCAGCCGTTCCAAGACCAACGAAGTTCTCTTTGACTCGTCTGCTGCAGGTTTAGTGTTTGAGGACCAGTATCTTCGGTTGAGGACTCACCTGCCCACGGATGCCAACCTGTATGGCTTGGGAGAACACTCCGACTCCTTTCGGCTACAGACCACCAACTACACACGCACCTTGTGGAACGCTGATACTCCTTCCATCCCTAATAATTGGAATCTCTACGGTACTCATCCTATTTACATTGAGCACCGCGAAAAAGGATCCCACGGCGTCTTTTTACTCAACTCCAATGGCATGGACGTCATCATCGATAAGGACCACTCTGGCCAGTACCTGGAGTATAATACCCTGGGCGGCGTGTTTGACTTTTACTTCTTGGCCGGGCCAACACCCATCGAAGTAACCAAGCAGTATTCCGAAATCACCGGCCTTTCAGTTACAGTACCCTACGCTGGCCTTGGTTTCCACCAGTGCCGATGGGGCTACCAGGACGTTTTCAACGTCGCCGAAGTTGTATACAATTACAGCAAAGCCGGCATTCCTCTCGAAACCATGTGGACCGATATCGACTACATGGACGGGCGAGCTGTTCGTACTCCCCACGCTCAATCATCTTGTACCACGCTGCTAACTTGTTCACCCAGATCTTCTCCGTAGACCCCCAGCGATTCCCCATGAGCAAAATGCGCGAGCTGGTAGCCCATCTGCACGCCAACAAGCAAAAGTTCGTCCTGATGGTTGACCCTGCCGTCGCGGCCAAAAACTACGGCCCGTACAACAACGGAGTCAAGGACGACATCTTCCTCCTCAACTCCACCAAGCAGACCTTCCACGGCGTCGTGTGGCCCGGCCTGACTGCCTATCCGGACTGGTTCTCCAACGGCGTCCAGGAGTACTGGAACAAGGAATTCGCTGAATTCTTTTCTCCGCAAACAGGCATCGACATCGACTACCTGTGGATCGATATGAACGAACCGTCCAACTTTTGCGATTTCCCATGTCTTGACCCTGTGGAGGCTGCTAAACAGTACCCTCCGCCGCCGCCACCAGTCCGTAACCCGCCAAGAGAACTACCAGGGTGGCCGTGCGATTTCCAACCGGCCGGCACGAACTGCAAGCGAAGGGAAGCAGAGCAGCCATTATCAGTTGAGAAGAAAACATCCGTCGACAGTGGCGTGGATACCCGCGCAGAAGGTGTCCCATCCACCTCTTCCAACAAGTGGAAAGGTCTGCCAGGCCGTGAACTCATCTCTCCTCCGTATGCCATCCACAACGCCTACGGACCACTACCCCAAAAGAGCATCAACACCAGTCTCATCCACCACAACGGCCTCACGCTCTTCGACACACACAACCTCTACGGGACCATGATGTCCGCCGCATCCCGCAAGGCCATGCTCGCTCGACGCCCCTCCAGCCGACCACTCGTCATTACGCGTTCCACCTTCGCCGGCGCAGGCTCCCACGTCTCGCACTGGCTGGGCGACAACGACTCCGACTGGCCGCACTACCAGTGGAGTATCCGCCAAATGTTACAGTTCAACTCCATCTTCCAGGTATCAATGGTTGGCTCAGATGTCTGCGGCTTCAACAAGGATACGACGGAAGAGCTCTGTGCCAGATGGGCCATGTTGGGTGCCTTCCAGCCGTTCTATCGTAACCACAATGCAGAGGGCCAAGTCGATCAGGAGTTCTACCTATGGAAGTCAGTCACCAAAGCTGCAAAGAAGGCCATTGACATTCGGTACAGATTACTCGACTATTTCTACACTGCGATGATGCAGCAGAGCACGGATGGAACACCAGCGCTCAACCCCATGTTTTATCTGTACCCCAACGATAAGAACACATTCGGGCTAGAATTGCAATTCTTCTGGGGCCCGTCGCTGCTCGTCGCGCCAGTTACACAGGAGGGATCTACAAGCGTGGATGTATATCTCCCCGACGACATCTTCTACGACTTCTACACCCACGAGCAGATTCGCGGACAAGCAAAGACAATCACTATGAAGGACCAGGCGATCACGGACATCCCGCTCTTCCTGCGCGGTGGCGTCATAGTTCCCCTGCGTGTCAAGTCCGCCATGACGACGGACGAGCTGCGCAGCCAGGATTTCGAACTGTTGGTTCCGCTGGGCAAGGACGGTAGTGCCAAGGGATCGCTGTACCTGGACGATGGGGATAGTTTGGACCCCAAGGAGAAGTCTCACATTGAATTCGAGTACAACAAGGGCCGGCTTGTTGCCAAGGGCACGTTTGGATACAAGACCAAGGCGAAACTGGCAAAGATTACACTTCTGGGCGTCACTGGTTCCCAGGCCGCCAGGGCGACCAAGTCGGTGACTGTGGATAAGCAGCTTTCAGAGTCCTTTACTGTAGATCTGTAAGACTGTGTTTAATTAAACACTAGAGCAGCGGGAAATTTGCAATAATCTACGTTCCTATTTTTGGGGTTTCACCAGCTGTGCTTCTTTTTCCATTTCTCTCGCGCCCATTGAAAGATGCTGCTTGGCCTTGGCCCCTTATCTCGTGCATGATGACAGCCAGAGACCTGCAGATCTAGCCTGGAAAAGCTGACTACTTTTCATTACTCCAAATTTCAGCATCAGCAATTCCCGTCATTTCTTTCCACATCCATCATCTCTTGGCAACCTCTGGATTATGTATGCGCATAAAAATCGATATTACAGGGGTTCTTGTTTCTGCCATCCCGGTCGGTTTGGTCCGATCTGCAACCCACCATAACCCCAGACGCCCAGCATTGCGGGCGTCCAAGTTCAAACACCTGTTCCAGAGCATTCGACAGCGGTGACATATTGCAGTACCAACCAGCCGGTGAAGGCAGCCACACCCCACCAACGAGTTTGGGCGACGCAAGCGTCGTGGAACCTCAAGCGGCCTATTATGCGGCCATTGGTAATTCCAATCAACTCTTTCCACGTACAAATTTCGTGGCTTGGTGGTTCTGGTGCCTTTTTTCTTGCATTTGAAGCTTTCGTCGTCCCATGAGGACTCCCCCTGCGTACGGTCATGCATGTAAAGTGCTTCCAACATGGCCTGCCGTGTGTAAGACCACACCCCAATCCTGGACCCAGGATGCAGGACTAGCGGAAATATCAATCACTTCACCATATCTCTGGGTAAGCTGTGTGAGATCAGAGGAACAGGTATGGATACACCCTTGGTATAATGCGGCGGCGCCTTGCGCCTTGCCCGCACACTTGGGTCGCATGGCGTTTCTCCTCGCCGAGAACCAGACAGTTGGTACGAGTTCTCGGAGAAAAGCAAGTTTCAGTCGGAGCCGTCAATTCGTTCCAAGGTTAACCATTACTTTGGCCAGGTTTCCCCCAAGTTCCCTTTCTACCTTTGGAAGTCAACTCAGCCACGGGATTCTATAATGTCAAAGAGGAGTTTAGCACAGCCAGACTAACACCTTGAAACAGATGCGCACAAGACAATTGCGTTTTTGCTTACCCACCAATTCCAATCAGTATCATAGCAAAGAGAGCGACAGGAGGTGAGCGCATCGCCTCTAATTTGCGCCTGTCCATGACTCGTAGTATGCATAGGCCATTCCCCAACACCTTGATAGTCTTCGTAACACCGTCTTCGCCGTGGGTGTCATACATCTCGACACAAATGCTAGTCTTGCTTGGCAACCGCTTGACTGGAACGCGCCAATATTCACGTCCTCTGGAACCTTGCCTGCAGATGTCATTGAAGAAAGCATGTTGTGTTGCTCCAAGCTCGGCTTCCCCTGTCTATCGCTCGCATGGCACCTACCAATACCCGTACACATGGGACCTCCTCGTTCCAAACAAACACGAATGGTGTGGGAAACCCGTCCAGTAGCCTCCTGAGAAGGGCAGCTCGGCCAGGTTTCACCGCCTTGTATGCACTCATCAGCTCTCAATCCCCCCAAAAGCCCGTAAAAGGCAAATGTGCGGACGGCCTGGGTGCTTCATAAGGGTGTGCCCTGCAGGTTCGACTATCGAGAGTGTACGCACAAGGCGCTGCCTGTAGCCCTGGCTCCATGCGCTCACGTCGTACAAGCCCTTGACATTGAGTTCCGTTCAGGATTTCACTTCTCACATTTCCGCCCTTTCGTTTCCTCAGTCTAACCAATCGCACTCTTGCCGGCCCGCCACTTGTTTTGTTGTCTCGTTGGTTGTCTCATTGTCTAACAGTGAATTCTCTGCTGACAACAAGGCACAGGGTGTACTTTGTCCTTGCTCCGAGTCGGTCATCCCGCCGTCAGTACACAATCGTATTGCTTTTTGTCCATTGCTTGTATATCGTAAATTCTGGCAATGTTCTTCAAATTCACCTGCTCGTTGAAATATGACGGCTAATTTAGCCCCAAAAGTTGCAACGCGGCGAGCAGCGTTCCTGCATGTTACTGTACGAATTCACATCGTGGAATCTATAATGATGGTCGAATCAGGTAGCTTACCATTCAGAGGTGAGCCAGGCACGAACACGGCAGCACATACGCATGCACAGGGATTGTATGGCTCTCACTCTGCCACGTCTACTGTGGCTTTCCACAGTCGTTAGGGAATGCCTATGTTGAAGTTGACCCAATGCGCCGGACCTCCAACAAGGATTGGAGGCGGCTACCTGCAAAAAACCCCTGTGATGGCTTGTTAATTTAACGGGGACTAGACGATGCAGGATCTGCTTCCTGTGCCATCGCCTAGTGACAAATTGCGGACCTGGCTGCCCAGGCGACAACCATGCGGCGGCAGCTACATACTTGGAGGGTCGACTGGATGAAGGACGGGTGGGTGTTCTTGTTTGCCTTTTGTTTGCGCTTCCGCTTCAACCAGAGTCGTCGAGCTTTGGCCTTGTTCCTTTAGTCTTGACTTCATTTCTGGTCCCTCTTGTGGCGCTCTATGGTGTTTTGGAGTGGCCACGAAATACGGCTTGTCTTGCGTCTCGAGATACGGCTCTAATAACTAACGTCTCCTCTTTGTGAAATTTCTCACCCTGCGTAATTTAACGGACTGCAAGTTCCAAGGAGAGGATAGGTACCCATCGCCAGAACTTACCCCAATGCCAAAACGGTAGTCTCCAATCCCGAGTCCCCGGCATTGATCAGCTCAAATTCTTAGCTACATCCACGGCCCAATCCAGCAGATTGCGATTTGATAGCAATGCGAAGCTTTCTTGTCGTCGAGGCAGCCCATACCAACCTCACCCAATCGGTTAGTTAGGAGGCGTCTTACTCCCAAGGTACAACCATGCTTCTAGAGCTCGACATGGAGTGACACCCGGCGAACAGGGACCCTGGTACGGGGAATGTACGAGAAGGCGGAAGAGCAGTTGACCAGACACTTTATCTATTTTGTTTCTGTGGGTCCAGCTGACGCTTCACCAGTGTTGTTGCGGGAGTAAAGCAGGAAGTGGAAAAGCCGGGAGGGAAATTGACAGCCAACATTGAAGTCCATGTCTGCGTCTGCGTCCAGGTTGCATCGGACCATGGGCTGTCAACCGTCCACCCATGTTCACATGTGCATGTTTATGTTCATGCTCCTATTCCTGGCCACGTTCATGTTCATTCATGTCTATCTCTGAAAGTGAATCATGCCTGGGAAGCACCGGCAATTCTTTCAAAGAGGGGAAAGATAATTTACCAGCTGAAGCCTGGCCGTCAGAACAATGGGCCGGCACAGTCTCTCATCTTCTCTTGTGCAACCCGACACAAATCAGTCGGATATCGTCGGGCGTACTGCAAACTTTTGCTCTTCAAGGTTCCGTCTTGTACTTCACCTCTTCGATGGCATCCCTTCAATGTCTTTGAATATTCACTCTCTCAAACCAAGCTCTTCTTCGCCAAGGGAGTGGCACTTCCACAAGCTGACAACTCTGTTCCCCACTGCCAATGTTCAGATTTTATTATACGTCCTGATTAGCATGCACAAGATGGTGCAGTGACGATGGATTCAGACTCTTTCGAGGACACTCTAACTAACCCTCAATGAAATCGTTTAGCCTTAAGGGACCACAGACGTCAACGGCGGCTACGGCTCTTGCAGCACAGACTTGTCGTATTTCCATCCGTCATGGCTATCCCCGGTCTGTGCATCAAAACAACAAGCCTTTCGTCTCCAGCATCGATCATTACGCTGTGCAATATCAAAAGAAAAGAAGGGGGGGTCCGTGCTATTAGCTCTGCCGTCACCCAGCCGGAGCAGGGGATGTTGAACAAGACCATGCGGCTTCCGGCTACAGCCTCCCGGCCTGTACGTTGCCCCATGCTTCATATTCATCTCCAAGGCCTTTGTTTCTGTCTGCCGCACATCGCTCTCCAATTGGATTCAAGGCTACCAGGGGTCGGATTATTACCCGCTGCCACGTCACTAAGAATACCCCGAGGCCAAGTCCTCAAACCTCATTCCGGTCCCAGCATTGCCAGGCGGACAGCAAATTACCATCGTCTCGTCAGGGCCGTACCTTTTGAAAACAGGGAAAAACAACACTACATACCAACCTTTTGAGTTAGTCACTTTGGAGTGTGGCGTGTGGCGGCGACGGCACCATCAGCCGAGCATACTGCACTGACAACAAGAACCCTGGCAGACAAATGGCAGTTGTGGCATGATTTCTGTGTTTTGCTTCTTTGCGCTGATGGAGCTTTTTCAATCTTAAAACTATTCTCGCCATTCGTTCTGTGCGTCGATGTGAGAGTTGACGGAATTGTGCCAACAATATTGTATAAAATGCCCCTCCACCCCAACCTCTGGCCACTACTTCGACATGCAATCTGCAGTACTGATTAAGATTTTTTTGCCAACTCTGCCCAACACTAGTTCTCAAATACGGTGTGGTCATAAAATTTCTCTCTCTTCATATTTCCCTCATTGGATATTGAGGCTGCCACTACTCGAGTGCACAAACATGCCTTCAGTGGGTTCTCTATCTGTAGAGGAGGATCGTGGGTGTGACCCCGAGAAGTAAGTACAGAATCCAGAGCCGGCAATACACGGTGATAAAACGAGCTAAAAAGATATAGCTGTTGTCCGACTGTCACTCAGCGGAGATCGGACAGGAAAGCTCTAGGCATAGATCGCGTGAACGCCATGTTCGGCAACCCAGATGGCATAAAAATGGATCGCGTTCTACTTCCCGACCCTCACGAGAGCCCAAAGAAGGACTCTGACGCCAATAACCGAAATCAACGTGAGCGGAAGAAACTCTGATATTGTTCGTGGGAATGATGCAACGGCCGAAACGACTTAAAAGCAACGTGTTTGGTTAGGCTATTTGTCAGTGATTTTTGGCGTTCGTCCAGCACAGGGGCGGGATCTTTCTGGATAGGAACCAACCGGCCCTTGCTCCTTCTCTATGGTATGATTGGAGAATCTTCCCGGCCTTAATCACCGATTTACTGGCAATTGAGAGGGGCTTTTTCACATCCGGGGCTGTTTATGGCGTCTTCGTTCGATTACGGACACATACTATACGGATGACAGAACAGCAGAAAAGGCAACAGATTCCAGTTTTGTGGAATGCTTCCTTGCTGTCGCAATGTCACCGTTTTACACACTCAATTTTTCTCATTCGTCTTTTGCTCCCCCTGGAGCAACAACCGTTCCTTCCTTCATTTTTGTGGTTTCTTCTGCCACGTTTGACTTCTCCGCCCCCAACTTGGGTAGTTCGTCAGACGGGTGAACCCTTGCAAAGCAAAACTATAATTTCTATAATATAACCTGGTTGTTTCTTTTTCGAAAACACCTTTATTTGATTCGCTGACTGGACAAGCATGATGCCTGAATGTCATGGAAGCGACAGTCCCGGTCGCCGTTTGTGTAATGCTAAGCACACCAGAGACCACAGGCCTCTCACAGGTGGCGCCGTCTGGTCTCACCAATCCAGTTGAGACCCTTTTGTATTCCACGATACTGTGGATCCAACCTGTCAAGCAGATGTGGCAACGATACAGGAGGGCAAGCCAGATGCCACAGGGGGCGGGATGCAAAACATACTTGAGCTGGAAAAGGTACCCACATATCGGGCAGCACACAATTGAATGCTGTGCTATGTTAGTGTATACTTGGCATCGGTGGATATGGTGCCATGGTGCCGTGGATAGTTTGTGCCATACATATTAAGCCCAAAACATTGTTTCTGCAATCTCCACCAATGCCGCGATGCCGGAAGTGGCATCCGCCTCCCGGAGCTCGGTGCCGAGTTTGCCACGAGCCACTTGAACTCAAATGGGGAAGGATTTTGGATTGACGACTAAATTGGCATGGCCAGTGGAACCAGTTGAGCACGCAATAGTGGCCCAGTAAGAGCTTTTCTGTAAGCCCAGCCGGGACGAGACATAACGTCGCGTGCTTTGGAATCCTTGGCGCCAATCTTTCTTTTCTTCTAGAATTTCTTGTCTTAAATAGCAGAACGTCGGCCTTCCATTGACAGCTGAGCTATCTCTGTTTCGTTTTAAGCTTGCATCCTGCCTTCCACCTTGGGACTTGCTGCATGACTGGCTAAAGCAGAGCTTATTTAGTCCGGGGTAACATTGGCTTTGCTCCATTGGGCAAATAATCTGCACGGGCTCCGTCCCCCGCATCTTCCTTTGAAAGGGCCCCGACGCATTTCTTCTCATCTTACCTGCGTGGTTGGGGGAGCAGATTCCTTCCTTTGTTCTACTCCTTTTCCAGAAATCCGCCTCTTTGTGGACGTGCAGACAGGTCGTTCGTCATGGCGGAAAAAGGTCAGCCGCAGGACATGGGCTCGTCCGATGCCGTTGGTAAGATTCACAGCGACGACGTCGACTCCGAAGGTCGGCGTGGAAATCCCCAGCACATCGAAGATGGCACCAGAGCCAAAGAGTCGGATCACCTCAAGCGTGCCCTTTCTGCTCGTCAGGTGCAGATGATTGCCATTGGTGGCACAATCGGCACGGGCTTGTTCTTGGGCACAGGAAAGTCATTGGCTACAGGCGGTCCTGCCTCGTTGCTGATTTGCTATGCCATCACTGGCGCCATTGTCTTTGTCACGATGCTCAGCCTGGGCGAGATGGCGGCATTCATTCCTATCGCCGGTAGCTTTTGCTCCTTTGCCGGGTAAGCGTCTCATTTTCTGTTTCCTGACGGCTCTGTAGCACGTCTGGGAGTACAGGGGGTACAACAGCTGACAGTCCGAAAACCAGACGATTCGTCGACGATGCATTTGGATTTGCGCTTACTTGGAATTATTGGTTTAACGATGCAGTTTCCACAGCGGCGGATTTGGTTGCGCTGCAGTTGGTCTTGGAATATTGGACGACCAATTTTCCTGGTTGGGCGCTGAGTTTAATTTTCTGGGTTGTCTTGATTGCCGTGAATATCATCACCGTCAGAGCATATGGCGAGGTACGTGTTTTGGCCAAGCCTCAGAGCAGGGACCGCGAAACTGACTAGTCAACAGCTGGAATATTGGCTCAGTCTTCTCAAGGTTATTACTATCATTGTAAGTATTAGGTTTCTTCTTCGCCGGCATTACAAGCTATAACTAACCTGTCTTCAAGGTATTCATTGTTATGGGTATTGTCGTCAACTGCGGTGGCAATCGTGACGGCCACTATATTGGTGGTGAAAATTGGCATATCCCCGGTGCTCCTTTTGTCGGAGGCATCGGCGGCTTTGCGTCTGTTTTTGTAACTGCCTCATTTGCTTGTAAGTGATTGCACTCACGGAAGGATATTGCAGACAGCGGTGCTGACCCCATTTAGATGGTGGTACGGAGTCCATTGCCATCACGGCTGGGGAGACCAAGAACCCAACCAAGAACTTGCCTCGAGTTGTGAAGAACGTTTTCTGGAGAATCCTTCTCTTTTAGTATGTCTTCGGCTCAAGGTTGTCACTGGGTTCCTGGAATTGGACTAACACAAATTGATAGCATCCTCTCCGTTCTTCTCATTGGCCTCAATGTCCCATATAACTACCCGAACCTCAGCACCAAGAAGGCTAGCACTTCCCCATTCACGATTGTATTCGAAATGACTGGCGCACATGCTGCCGGCAGCGTCATCAATGCCGTTATCCTTACGTCAGTCCTGTCGGCGGGCAACCACGCTCTTTTCGCAGGTGTGCGGCTATTGTACACGTTGGCTATGGAAGGCCATGCACCACGAGTCTTTGGCAAGCTGAATAGGAATCAAGTTCCTTGGGTGGCTGTGCTGGCTACAGGCTTCATTGCCGGCCTATGTTTCGGATCGAGCTTCATTGGAGCTGGTCAGCTCTGGACCTGGTTGCAAAAGTGAGTAGTACCACGCGGAACAAACAAGGTCAAGGACAAGACCGAGAAAGTTTTTTTTTTCCCTTGGGCCATATCTGGATCAAGTATTGACCAGTCGTTGCTGACCTGCACACAGCCTAGTCGGTGTTTCCAACCAGTTATCATGGATCGCAATCGGCATCGCATCCATCCGATTTCGCGCCGGTCTTGAGCGCCAAGGCAAGACCCATCTGCTTCCCTTCAAGAACTGGACGTACCCATACGGACCCTGGATGTCTGTATTTCTCAACAGTTTCCTGGTCCTGATCCAGGGGTGGAGCTGTTTCAGCCCTGACTTCGATGCTGTTAGCTTTGTCAGCTTCTACATTGAATTACCCGTCATGTTGATCATGTACGTGGGTTGGAAACTGGTCAAGAAGACCAAGTGGGTAAAGCTTGATGAGATGGATCTCGTGACCGATGTGCATACGGCTGACGACGGGGAGCCGGAGAAGACAAAGGGGTGGCAGTCCAAGACGAAGAGGGTGCTCAATTGGCTGTTCTGAGGTGACCTGTTACATAACCCATGGTGCATTTGTTTTGTTATTTGTCTTTTGGAGCTTCTTGCATGGCGAGTTTATCGTGCTTTTAGAAGTCAGCTATTGGCCATAGTTTAGCGGATTGTTATTGGTATAGCCTTTTGAGCGAATGAGACGAACTGCAGCATGACATAATTGGACGAGACGTCAACTCATCAAAGTGACTGCCTAGATGCCAAGGTGCTCTCTTAGCGCACAAGGCAGGTGGCAAATTGGACAGAAACGTTAGAGAATTGTCTGGTGTGAAAAATTTTACGAGCCTTGTATCAACGAATTGTTTCTTACCTAGGTACCTTGATAAGCCATGCCAGCTGTCCTTCAAGGGTCCTTGGCGAAGTGATCTAAATTTCCTGTGCCATCGCCAATCTGAAATGTCTTCCAAGGATCCGCATTCCGGCGGCCACTGCCATGGTGAAGCGGCTTGTGGGGAATGGGCTTCATTGGTGATCAACAAGTGGCCAAAGTGCATGGGGGTCATCATGTCTTAGTGGCCGGTTGTTCCTGAAACTCTGACACCTAAAATCTGTAGCGAAAGCAGGTGGATGAGATTTTTGGCCTGTTTGCCTCGTCTGATATTGTAGCATCAAAGATGTTCATGATTGGCTTGTGATGACAGCATCGGGGTTTGATGGTCCCGAAACACAGCCAGATTCAATATCTGATGCGATGAACAATGTGTAAATTGCTGGTTGGCTCAACTATAAACTTGTCAAACATGCGACATGGAACCTTGCAAGCGTTGCGTAAAACCAACTGTTTGGTATCCCGCACTCTCGGGGTGTGGCCGAGGCAGAAGTATCTTGCTTCATGTTGAAATGGTTCACTTTTCAGCCACCATTTGATTCCAATGTGCGAGTTCCGTAGGTAATTGGTCTAATCATGCTGCAGAGCACGAAGGAGAAAATTTTGTCACCCAGCCTTGACAAATTGGTCGTGCATGGGTGCTAATACAAGCCTGCAGCAATTCTTGACCAAAAAACTTGGATGGATCAAATTTGTGAATGGCGAAGGGGCAGAGACTCTTCAGCCTCGAATTTGTTTTCTGCATCGTCGGCCTTTTGCTGCACCATTCTCCGTCCCAGGGGGGCCAAACATCGGCCTTGAGTCCTAGCCAATAATTGCTTGTGCAAGTAGCACCCATCCAGCTGTCGACAGAACAGCCGCAATGCAGACACTTCGTCCTGCACGAACTCAAGCAAGACCCTAGCTCCCTGTTGCATTCGCCATCCGTGTTGCCCAAGCTTGCACAATCTGTGGGGAGGTGACGTGCCTGACAGCCCGGCGGACACGTGTTGTGGAGGTGATTGCGATGCAAGAGACCGAGGCCGGCAGGGACAATGTCGGGGCAATCACAGACAAGGCCAATTGATGGTGATCGTGGTTACGTACAAGATTCATTTCCAATTAAGAAAGGCACGGTAAGAGGATTTGACGTCGGTTTCTGCCAGCCGTCCTTTGGTTGGATCGTGGAATCACTATTGGCCTCGGTGCTGACGAACAGACCCAAGAATAGCATAGTTCGTCGTGGCACTGGTCATGGGGTCACGTCATGTCCACAAGTCTGTGGCCCATGGTCCACGTTTGGACAAAAGCGATAAGAGACAGAAACGGGCCGCAGGGGAGAAAAAGGAGGCTGTAGTGTGTTAGAGCGTAGATCAGGGAATTGAGAGATGATAATCCAAACCGGAGATAAACATTGTCATGCGATGCGCAGAGTTTTCACTTTCACGGCTGGAGCCTTTCTCCTGTGCCATCCCGCACTGCATGTTCCTAATCTTGGAGACTCGTAGATTTTGTCGCGAGATGTGGGTACGGGGATGCTCCATCAAATCTGGCTGGCAAGTACCGTACCTTGCTAGACCGTTGGATCTGGCCGAGAGCCCCATGTCGCCGTGACTGTGCCTGGTCATTTTATTGCCCTCCCTCCTGCGTTGATCATAAACCAGAGATTGGTACTGTAATGTAGTGCGCTACTGATATTAGTACTTAGGTACATATGTACCTAAGTACCTAGGTACTCTGTTCATGATGCTTGAACGACGCTGAAAAACACACCCAACCATGCGATGTGGGGGAACGGAAAGCTGGCCTTGATACGAGTACCTTGGTACCTGAGTAGGGGTGTACAGTTAGTCTGCCAAGCGTGGCTTTTCCCTTCGTCCCCTTGCCCAAGTTGAAGTGGTCGCTCAATTGTGGTAAAGAAAGTACATTTTACGGATGGAGTGTTCCCAAGCCAACTTCTATGCCGGGAGGATGGTTGATGATCAAGAGACGTGGATCGGACGGACGTGTACCTACATATTGATTGATGGCCAACCAAGTGGTCGGCCCACCTCAAAACTTTGACATCTGAAATCTCTCCACAGGAAGGAGCATCCAAGCAGCATGCGAAGCAAATCTTCAATGTTTTCTGGTTTGCAATTCTTGGGCGCATTGGGAAAGAACTACAAGCGCCGTGCCTTCGTCCTGCCTCATGCCATGTTAGTGTCAGGTGGCAAGCTGCCTTTGGCGAAGTTGCCGGGCAAAACCCTGCTCGTGGGAGAATTAACAATTGTCAACGATTGTCAACGCACGCTGGGGACCATGGACTGCAAAAATTTCCTCCCACGTCACTTCCAGCCCCTGGATGATGATCGTGCCGTACCGACACCTTCGACAGCTCACCCCCCTCTCTGCCTGGTGGCGCGCCCCTAAGAAAGCGGACGCAGGGAGTCTAACGGCGTGATGCAGAACCCTGCCCCAGACGAAATGGCGACATGGTCGGCTCCCGGAACTGACGTTGTATCTTTGTATTTTTTTTTTTTTTGACCCTTCCAAAACGCCAGAACGCAACTCGGAATTGCTACCTGGGTAGTCGACCAAACTTGGGCAAACAGGTGGCCGACCATCAACGGCTGGAATACACCTGGTAATGTTCCTTGGAGGTGCGACGCCGAGGCATCCCAACCCATAGCGCCTCTCGGCTTGAACAGCCATTGCCGCAGATAACCTCTCTGAACGACCCTGTTCTGTAATCTTTTGATGACGCTTTGGTGTCAAGTGACATTGGGCGGCCGGAGTAGCAGTGCGATGGAGAATGCCCTCAGTATTCTCCGTGGTGCGTTCCGTACATTTACGCCAAGAAGTACTTCACCGGACAGACTGCGGGGTATACGATTGGGCAAGCCTCAACGGTCCCAATGGATGAAGGCGAAGGAAAAGCGAACTGTAAGCTCGGGAGTGAGACATCTACGATCCAAGGTGACTGGCATTTCAAAGCAGTGCTCCGTTACACCACATGGTGGAGTGCTTGCCAGCTTCAATGGCTCGTCTGTACTGATGAGATACATTGACCTTGCGCCAAGCTACTTAAGCCTCTGAAGTAATGCGGCTCAAACAAACATACCCAGCAGCTCGCTACTCAGGCTCCAGGCCCCCTTCTGAATTAGCACTGGCAAAGTATCTCCGAACTAACCCACACTCGGCACCTCCAAACCATCTGTGCCAGGGAATATGAGGGCACCGCGGCTCCTGCGTCATCTTTCAATCTTGCGTCTTGGGCCTCGAATACACAGCGTGCCAACATCACGAGACCAACGTTTATCTCGGCCCAACTCTTGCCTCTTTCGCCCCTGGCAAAACGACTGATAATTGCCTTAGGTCCTGGCCTAGGCAAGTGAAGACAGGTGAATTGAGTCGTGCAGGGTTGAAACGCCGGGAGTTGCGACGATGTACTGACTGGGAAGGGGGCGTGGGCAAGTTTGGGAATCATGGTGCATGCCCATGGGTCCTTTTTTTTTTTGTTTTTGCTTTTTTGGCCCTTGGCTGCAAGTGGTGAAGGAATCTCCAAGTCAAAATAGTCACCAGTGCCTGGGCTCCTCCCAGGACACTCGACGCTGGGACCGAAACACCCCCCAAGCTTGTAAGGCGACGGGCGAACCACGATGGCACTGAAGGGCACCCTGCCGGGGGGAAATCCTTGTAAAAAGGGGTGGAGGGATGAAGTACATTGTGCTGTTGGCGTTCCGTCATCCTGTCTGTTCCCTGGCTTGCCCTCGGATACAGAGCAGCTGGGATTGAAAGCCAAGATCCAGCCAGCGCTGGACATATTTGCCAGTGCTGCAAAGACGAGCGGAGAGGGCGTGCTCAGAACTTCGCAACCGATAGCGGGTCTCAGATACCACCCCCTGCGAAGTTTCCCATTTGTTTGTCGTTGTCCGCTGAGCAAAACGAACAGAACCGAAGACGGAAACGATGTCCATTGTTAGTGTCTACTTCTTATTTTGGTTGCTGGACTTTACATGAGCCTGCAAAGGAAGGAATCTATGAGACAGTTGCAGGGAAGATCCCGCCCACTAAGGCTCGTCCAACAACCACCCCGAAGGCGGATAGTGTTTCTCGGGCTCAAGCAGCGTCCGTAGAAGCTATGCCAAGTTTGAGTTTCTTCTTGAGGAAATGGGCGTTATTCAGTAGTGGAAAGTAAGGCCACGTAAATTTTAGCAATGACAGCCTAAGTATCAACGTCGAAAACAGAGCCCGAGTTTGGACCCAACTGTCAAAGCCATGGTAACAACTCAAGCGTGCCATTCGTCTTTATCGTACCCGAATGCCGTTGACTTATGGCACCCGAAATCACCAGCTCGAGTTGCCTCCGAAAACAGGAAGCGGGGTCTTTGTCAAGACAGTTCAAACGCTTAACCGTCGATTCCCAAGCGCTTGTGTGCCTTGCCGGCGGTTGAGGGGTGTGATTCCTGGATCACATAAGTATATGATTGCACCTTGCTCATCAAGGAAATACACAAAAGAATCGTGGGTGCCATCCAGTGGGTGGGGACAATATTTTTGACTTGTACAGTAGTTGAGTCGCCTTGTTTCTGCTTTAGGCGTTGAAGCTTCCGACTTCCCTGCCTCAAGTCTTTTTTCCACACCCCTTCCACCCCCCCTACGCTGCCTCCCACGCCCTGCTCTCTGACTTTGCTCTTGTTCGTCGCCCAGAGCTTCTTCATATATCTATCACCCCAAATTTTGCCTCCGTTGGGAGGCGATACGTGCTTTGAGTCAAAGTTTATTTATCTTCTTTGAGTTCCCCATCTTCTCGAACCCAGCAGCTCATGCACCAACTGCACACATTAATATCACATCACATCAGAGAATGCTGTTCGGCCGCTTCTTGCATTGGCTTTCTCGTCTGTGCCGGAAGTGACAACTGCCTAGTTCTCACCGCTGGATACACCCTTTTTCCCTTCTTAACCTCCGTGGCCAGAGTCTGTCAGATTCTGACAGAGTCAAGACTGCCCTTTTCTTGTTCAAAACAGCTGTCTCTACGGTTCGCTCAAGCTCCAGACGACGATACCCGGGTTCATTTCGTCCGTTTCCAATCATCTAGCCAAAAGCCGCCGGCCAGTGTAGACGAAAGAAGTGGTTCATCGTCTGATCATGGATACTACATCCACAACAGCCGTTCAGGGCTCTGCATGCAGGTATGCTCCTTTGACTGAATGCATCACTTCCAGACCTGCCTCTACCGTAAGACGAGAAAACTGACTGGTTTGGCAGTGGCAGTGGGCAGGAAGGCCGTGTCGTTTATCAGGTCGGACGGGGGGAGACCTCTCTTTGGGTTAACAGCCCTGATCAACCCATCACGGCGAAGATTGCGAAGCTCGGCGCGGGCATGCAACAACCAGCTACGGCGGCCGACGCAACGTGGTTGTTTCGCCAGGGACCTTCCCCAAATGCCAACTATGCTCCAGTTGAATTCTTTGGGAACCCTCCCAACGATCCCAACTTGGCTGGTATTGGTAGCCAGTTCTCAGAACCGTCATCTGGTCACAGAACATAATGCCAAGACTTGATGTTCAGGTCTTTTGTTTTGTCGTTTTGTTCAACGGACAGAACGTTCAACTTGGCTTCCTTGGTCTCCTTGGCTTTTCTCGCTTCCCGGTCTTCCTCACATCTTGATACAACATCGCTCGGTTTTAGTACTGAGTAATGGTTACGCAGGTGTAAACGTCAGCTTCGGCGCCTTCGGTTCGTAAGAAGGCGTCGGCGTGTCGTGGCATTACGCATCTCGCGGCTAAACAAAATAATCGGAACAAATCATTTTAAAACAACGAGAACTACGCACCACAGACGTAGCTTATCTTCGCATGGGGTAACCCACCATACATTCAACAAGAAGACGTCTGTTTGAATTGGGGGGGAGTTTGTATTTCCTCAAAGATGAGGGCAGTTGGCCTTTTAACCTCTCAAGTGAGGGGAGGGTACAGTGGCGCAGCTTGCATGGTGCGGCTGAATTGTTGATCAACAATTTGTCATTGGATGGCTGATAAGAATGAGGAGCTTTACACCGTTGCGTTCTCTTACCTTTCTTATTCAGCTGTCCCCCCGATCTGTACATTATTGTTTGTTTGCCACCAGGAGTCATCTCCGTCTCTGCCAGCCAAGTGGTTGGGGTGGACGTCGAGAACTCAGGCTCGGGTAGACGGCCCCACTGCGGGTTGGACCGCTCAGCAACCACAATAATACCAAAACAGGAAACCTTGCTTCATATTCACGGGGCGCATTGTCAGGTCCTTTCCCCAGCTCGCCTTGGAAACCAGGACGAAAGGCATCCCTGCATCTCCCAGGTGTTAGACGGCAAGTGTAATATTTATATGGAGGAGGCGAGTACAACCAGCTGAGTCACTCAGCCAGATTGCATGAGACTTTGTCAGGTTTTCCTACCCTAGAGTTGAGCGGAGGCATCAGTTTGTTCACAAAAGTTACGGCCGGACTGTTATGATTTATGTTTCCTGCACATGATTTTTTTTGCATTTCAGGGGAGCGATTAGCATTGGAATAAGATAAAAACAGAAATGACGGAAGACGGGGTTGCATGGTCTCGGGACTCTTTGTACAACGCTGGGAGGTCAACTTCAAAATTTGTACAGAAGATAAACCAAATTTGTTTCATTCTCGCTATGTATTTATTTTTACAAATATCAAATTTCTATGGCAATTATGCATGTCTAATTGTTCAGCTCGCTTCCCCATCCACCGCCACCTGGTGACTCGATAATGACACTCTCCCCTGGACCGAGCTTGGTCGTAGCCTTTGCCCCCAGGTTCACTATCCTCATCTTGCCCGTCATCTGATCCATGACGTGGACAGAATTCAAACCTGCTTGGCCATCCTCACCACCATCCATGCCATATGGACGGCGTGATCTGCGCTCACTCAGAATCGAGCACTGCACTGGCACACGAAACTCAATCTCGCGAACTGTACCGTCGCCGCCTCTGTTTCTTCCACGACCACCAGAACCAGCTCTCAGTTGGAAGCGGCGCAAAATACAAGGGTACCGCTTCTCAAACACCTCGGGATCCGTAATACGCGTGTTAGTCATGTGTGTGTGGACGCCGCTCTGTCCCACCCAGTCCGCACCGGCTCCCGAGCCACCGGCGATAGTCTCGTAATATCCGAAACCTTCCTTGTGTTCGCCGGTTATAGGATCTTTGCCACCAGTACCAAACGTCAGGTTGTTGCAGCATCCCTGAGAGGCGGCGCATGCGTGGAAAGCGCGAAGGACAACGTCCGTTACGCGCTGAGAGGTGAGGACGTTACCGCCGACTACTGCGAGGCCGGCACCGGGATTGAGCAGCGAGTCCTCAGGGATAACGATGTTTATGGGGGCGAGACAGCCTTGGTTTAAGGGGATAGAGGATTTTACCAGACTGCGGAGACAGTAGATGATTGCGGAGTGGGTGATGGCTTTTGGAGCGTTGGTGTTGCCGAGAACATGGGGACCGGTGCCGGTAAAATCGAAGGTTGCTGAGCCGGACGGTGAGATGGTAATTGTGAGGGTGATGGGGGTTCCATCGTCCATGTAGTCCGTGGCAGTGAGGGGCTCCGGACCAAATTTGGAGAGGGTGTCACGCAGGAGCCCTCGGACAGCGTCTTCGGCGGTATGTTGGATGGCGTACATGTATCTGTGGACACAGGCGAGGCCAAATTCAGAGATGAGGGCCTTAATGAGCGTAATACCCTTTGCGTTGGCGGCAATTTGGGCCTTGAGATCGGAGAGGTTGTCTTGTAGTCTGCGGGTTCCCGAACATCCGTCATACTTGGCAGGCTCGATGAGCAGTAGCCTCCTAATTTCCTCTTCATCGAAGCGCCCAGCGCTGACTAGTTTGGTGGACTCGATAGAGGCTCCCTCTTGCCAGAGAGCGGAGGAAGTAGGCGGCATGGAGCCTGGGAGTATGCCGCCAATATCGGCGTGGTGACCTCGTGAGGCAACGTAGAAGGCGATGTCATCGCCGTCAAAAACGGGGGTAATTACGGTAATGTCTGGCAGGTGGGTGCCTCCGCAAGAAGGATGGTTGGATACGAGGACATCGCCATCGCGTAGCTTGCCTTCCCAAAGCTTGTGTTGGTACTGGACTGCGAATTGCATGGACCCCAAGTGGACGGGCACATGAGGCGCATTAGCTACCAGGCCACCATCAGGGCTGAAGATGGCACATGAAAAGTCCAGGCGTTCTTTGATATTAGTCGACACAGCAGTCTTTTTCAGCGTGCGACCCATTTGTTCGGCGATGGACATGAATCTGTGTCCAAAGACGGTGAGTTGGATGGGGCTGAATTCCTCCTCGGCGCCATCAGTAGATCGTTCTTGCTTTTGCAGCTTTCTGTCAATAACAACATAGCTGTCCAAGATGGTGGCTGTAGAGTCTGGAGTGACGAGGATAGTTTGCGTGTTGTCGATAATGAGAGCTGGACCCGTGATGCGCGCACCCACTGGCAAGGACTGCAGTTCGAAGACAGGGGTGTCTAGGTTACCAAAGCCTTCGAAAAAGACCTTGTTCGTTCCGCTGGATGCAGGGAGAGGAGCCTCTGCGATGCTGGCAGATTTGAGCTGACTGTATGGTGTGTTGGCTTGTTTGGAACCAGTAGTACCAATGGCCCTGACACGGAAGTCATCAACGATGATGGCCTTCTCTGGGAAGTGAAATCCAAAGCCTCGTCGGTGCGAATCCTCAAACCCGCGCTGAAAGTCCCAGTCATCTCCCTTCAGGACCATGAGGGAGCTGCTGGATCCCTGATATCGCATGCTCAGGTAAGAATTGAATTTGATATTGTCAGGTGCGAAACCCTGCTTGACAAGCTCCAATTTGGCTTGTTCCGCGAGAAGTTCCAGCTGGGCTCGGATAGTAACCTCGGTGTCTTTGCCGTAGGTGATTGCTGCTGGTCGCTGAATTTCGTGCACAACATCTGCCAATGAAATACCATAGGCAGATAGGATGGAAGAATATTTGTGGATAATAATGCGAGAAATGCCGAGGACGTCTGCGACAGAGCAGGCGTGTTGTCCTCCGGCACCACCAAAGCATGCAAGATGATGGTCTGCAGCATCATAGCCTCGAGCCTCTGTAAGGGCACGGATGGGACCAGCCATGCCTTCGTTGGCGACCTTGAGGAATCCAAGAGCGACTTCCTGTGGAGAGAAGGGAGAGAGGCCAGTAAGCTCTCTATCCTTGTTTATTTCACTCGTTAGGTCGGCAAACTTTATCTCAACGATTTCTCGGTTGAGCGGCTCATTTTCCTTGGGACCAAACACCTTGGGGAAGTACTCTGGCAAAAGCCGGCCGAGGAACAGGTTTGCATCTGTAATAGTCAAGGGGCCTCCCTTTCTGTAGCAAGCTGGTCCAGGGTGCGCAGAGGCAGACTCAGGCCCGACGTTGAACAAACCATTCTTCCACGTCAGGATGGAGCCACCGCCTGCGGCGACGGTGTGAATGTCCAACTGAGGGGATTGAATGGCAATGCCGGCTGTAGTTGTCTCGAAGACATGATCGTAGACACCGGCATAACGAGAGACGTCTGTCGACGTACCGCCCATGTCGAACCCGATAATGGGGCACTTCTCCTCTTCATCCCAAGAAGTTTGGGCATACCCGACAACACCGCCAGCAGGTCCGGACAGGATGGCCTTGAGACCACTAAACTTGCGATAATCAGCAAGACCGCCATCTGACTGCATAAACTCGACACGAGTGGCGGCAGATTCAAAACCGCCGCGAAAGTTTGCGGAGATAGAGTTGATGTATTGTTTGATAATGGGCGTGAGATAGGCATCTGCGACTGCAGACATGCCTCGTGGTACGACATTAATCATGGGCTGCACTTCCGAAGATAATGTGACAGAGAAGCCCATCTCGAGGGCCAGTTTGCCGACGAGCAGTTCATGATCAGGGAATGCATAGGAGTGGATGAAGACAACGGCCACGGAGCGGAAGCCCTTGTCCCACAATTGCCGCAAATTTGAATGGATGGCAACCACATCTGGCCGTTGGAGAACGCGAATGGTTTCTCCCGTGATGGCAGTGACCAGATCAGTGTCATCGCCGTTTGCACTCGTTTTGACTGACTGGGGATCTTCGGTATAGTCCTCCATGGTGACGCGCTCTTCCACCTCGACCACATTGTCGAACAAGACTTCTGGCCGTGACACAGAAAGATCAAAGATGTTGGGTCGAGACTGATTGCCAATGGCCAAAAGATCTCGGAATCCCTTGGTAGTGATGAGAGCTACCTTCTCACCCTTGCGTTCTAACAAGGCGTTGGTAGCAACTGTGGTACCCATACGGATAGACTCAAAGTGGAAGAGGTCGAGAGGCTCTCCTCGAGGTAGTTTTTGGTCAGTGACCAACTCCAAGATTCTGCGGATACCCTCTGTAGGGGCATCTTGATAATTTGCTGGGTCGACAGATAGGAGCTTCAGAATAATGTCATCCCGTCCAGGGATTGCGGCGTGCACATCAGTAAAGGTGCCGCCTCTGTCGATAGAGACTCTGATTCCCAACGATTTGACAGTCATGTTGGTGCTGGGATGGGACAAGTCGACCTGTCGTTTGCCCGTGATGTGGAATAAGAAAAAGAAGGGAAAACCAACGCCGATAACCGTAGATTACATTGACATGGGGAGATAACGTATAAGAGTTGTCAGCCAAGAACAAACAGGCCCTGTCTGGATTTATAATGCCGAGAGACGCACCAAATCGTAGAGTTTGTCTCCGTCATTGTGTGATGGCCTGTGCCACCTACTTGGGCCGCCATCGCGTGGGCAATCCTGACAGCTCAACATCAAGGGCAGAAATGGCTTTCTTGGAGACCAGCCGCAGGTAAAACGGGCTTCATCTGACGGGGTGGGTCCGCGGATGGCTGAAGATGCGGCATGTTGAGCGATTGTGTAGGTTGATTTTGGGGGTGGATAGGCAAGCATTTGGAGCCGTGGAGATGGTTGTTGCCTCCAATTGTGATGTGGGGCATTACAAAGTCGGAGTCGATTCCCGAGGCCAACGTACATGTACAATCTTTGCCCAGCGGATGTGTGCAATATGCAGAGAACCTTGCATGATGTCTGATAACCAACCTGTGGGCGATTTGGTTTTCCGGTTGAACTTGATCTGATTTGCGATTTTATAGGATAAAGAACTGTTCGGTGTGCCAGTGTTGTAGGAGTGTTTGTCCGAATTGCAGGTACTGTCTACTTGGTTGGTATACTGACTGTACAAGTTCAAGTTCAAGTTCGGCACTTGGTTTCTAGAGGTTGAGTGACAGGCTTTTGGCAGGCGCAATGCAGCAATCCATTCAGCTGTCAGTTGCACTTGACACCTTTTGTACAGTATCATGCAGTCAGCTTTTGTGAAGCCGGAATCAAATGAACGTCTAGGTGCTATTTTCCATCTCCCCACAGCTCTGGCATATGCACAGAGCCGCATCTCAGCTGAATCAATAATTCTCCTCGTGGCAGCTGTCTGGTGCTCGAGATGTGGCGCCCCCCGCCCAAAAGCCATCCAGTCCGACTCACCCTACTCCAGCACGTCTTCAAACCTTCGAGTTGCACGTATCGGGCACGAACACCGGCCGATATCGACTTATCCAGAGCTATTGTCGCAGTACATACCCGTTATCTACTTTGCTCTAATTGTATTTCCCCTGGTGGCTGACTGCTTGTGGCCCCGCTCCGCGGCTGTATATTTCATTACGCGGGTACACAAAGTGGCTGTCGGCGTTGCTCCTCCGCTGTTGCCGCCGCCGACTACCTCACACAGGGCTGCATCAACACAGTAACAAGGCGAAATTGTCGTCTGAATATTGACAGCTTCATCCGAGCTGGGTCCTTGATTATGACCCCTTGCCGAGCACGGGTTAGACTTCACTCTTTCCCCAGAGGTTAATACCGTCGGGGCCCCAGACCTATTTTCGCCTCCACATTCTCTCCACGGGACAACGCATGGACAATTTTCCTTTGACTCGCTTTCTTCTCTGTCCATCATGAAATCTGGTTCGGGAATGTCGGCCAAGTCAGCAAGTCATGTCCAGTCGACGGACCATGGAAATTTACGACCAGTTGCGTAAGTAAACATCATGCACTTTTGCGAATCCTGAGTGGCAGGCAGCAAGGCAATTTGGGCCCGCCAAGACACCCGGGATGCTACCTAGTACCATGTACTCTGCCAGTGTGTGCTGGAAGTTACAAGAACGTACTTGGCGAGGGCCATTATATCGTTGCCAGACATTGTAGATGGAGGGAAATCGCCTTGCAGCTTAGATGGCCCTGATCGCCTGATCATACGTTTCAGTCCCATGCAGTACTGACACACCTGGTTCATAATACAGCTGTCTCCACTGCCGACAACGACGATCTTACTGCTCCAAAGAGAAACCCACGTGTTCCAGATGTCGCGATAGTGGACTGACTTGCATATACGAGGGGGCAAGAAAGATCTTGGTGAACGAAGCGTAAGTTGTGAGCGACTACCTGTTCGAGTGGCGAGAGACTAACGAGTTGTGCAGGTATCTGCGAGAACTAGAAAGGAAGGCCAAAGCTCTAGAAGGTACGAGTTCAAACATTGTCAAATACATTTGCCATGCTAATGAAAGACGTCCCTTCTAGCGGCCCTGTCACAAAGAGTCTCAAACACCACAAAGGCTAAAAATGTTACAGCCGGTGAAGACGAGGAGGACTTTGAAGATGAGCAACCACTACTCGAGCCATTCACCAATCTTAGCCTACACAAACCATCAACCAGTGGGTAATTCACCTTACAGTTCTAGCGGTACCTCGGGCATACAAATCTTAACGTGATGTTTTGAATAGGCTTCTTAGGACCGGCATCGTCTGACAATTTCCTCCGCAATGTAAGGAAGCTATCTGGTTTCTACGGGGATGACGGGAGTCTTGACGCAAACTCAAATTTTTACGAACCCGGGGCGTTACCGTCGAGGAGGCAATTCTTCCGACTTCATGTTCGTCTCCCACCCGTGGAAATGGCGAAGCGACTTTTTGCCGCCCAGTACACATATATTGGTACCATATTTGCATTCACGGACCCCAAAGAGGAGTTTGATAAGCTTCTCGTGGAAGCATACAATGGCCCTCCAGATCCATCCGACAAGGATGCCTGTCTGGCATACTCCAAGGTGTTGTTGATATTAGCCTTTGGACAACTGTACTCGGTGAATCAGTGGGTAGACTTTCGAGGACCGCCAGGATTCGACTTTTTCACAGACTCGTTGAATCTCCTACCCGAAACTCACGAAGAAGGGTCCATTCTCTGCGTTGAAACTCTCGCGCTTGCTGGATATTTCATGCAAAACATGAATCGACGAGACGCCGCCTTTCAGTATATCGGCAAAGCACTACGAATGGCAGTATCACTGGGTCTCCACCACGAGGTTAGCAGCCACTACCCGAACACGACCAACCCGGGACGAAGTTCGGTGCTAGACGAGGCGGCGCGTGAGCGTCGACGACGAATATGGTGGTCAATCTACAGTCTAGATCGAATATTGTCGGTAAAGTCAGGAAATCCAATCACCATTCAAGACGAAGATATTGGCGTCAATCTGCCGTCAAGGCTGCCCACTGAACCTGAATACTGTCCCGCCATTGTGCTCAGACACTACACGCAACTGTCCCGAATATTGGGGGAGATTCACACCCTCATCTATCGCAAGACGAACAAAGACGTCCCGAAATCTGGAAAAAGCCTAATGGCATCGGTGCAAAGCATTATCCTCTCTCTGTCAAAGTGGAACAGGGAACTGCCGGATGAGCTGCGGTTTGACCCGATAAAGCTGAGTTTTAGTCGTGAAAGCGTGAGCTCATTGGCACACTATTACCAGTGCATCAACATGACAGTTCGTCCACTGTTATTCCACGTGGTACAAAAGCGACTCAATATCATTCGCAACGGCGGGGGTCCAGAGGAGAAGGAGCAAGATTGGAAGACGGGACTATCCAAGACGACAGTGAGAGTTATTGACATGTGCATCGGAGCTGCGCAAGACACGGTAAATATGATGGCAATTGCGTCGCATAGAGACCTCGTTGGTACGTTGCAAATTTACATGGTAGCACAATGCCGCCCAACTCTACCCCCAAATGTCATTGTTCGCCAAGCTTTAACAAACACCTGACGCCAAATTGCTAACAAATGGAATTAGCAACCTACGGTTACATGGATGGAGAACACATCTTTTCTGCCTCCATCGTATTGGTCATGGTATGCGCTGCCTTCCCGACAAACGCAGCCAACACTATGGCCATGAACGCCGGACTTAGTCTCCTTCGGGGCATGGGTGAACGCGGAAACAGCCACATGGGAGCTCGCTACGAACTGCTTGCCAAGTTGCACTCGGGTGTCATGCCAGGGGCGGTGATCCCATCCACAACAGCCACGGGGTCGCCTCCCCACGGCGCGGGCTTCGTCTCCGCGATAACGGGCTCGTCTGGCATGACGACTAATCATGTTGCCGTTAGAGTGCCCATGCCGGGGATGGGATCCATCAACCAGGTTGGCGGTACGGCGGGGCAAACGTTGACGTTCCCGGTGATTGATAACAACTCGCTGGATGAACCGTTTTACGACGAGAGTGTCACTAGTGGGATGGACTTTGGGCTGTGGGAGGAGGGCTTTGCGTATCCTACGATGGATTTGGATTTTGATTTGGCGCAGAGGCAGCAGCAGCCGCAGGGGCCGATGAATTCGACGATTGGGGAGTTTATGTATAATCAGAGCATGTGATGCCTATTGATAGCTTGGCGTAAACATGTTGGTCTAACACGTTATGATGTATTCGCCGTGTTGAAACGTGGACACAAACGTGGTAATGCATGGGAGGTGTTGTGTACTTTGGTGTGGCGTGTATTTGCCGTATGTTGTCAATCATAGTAACATGCCTGATAAGGAAAGTAATGACGGAAGTAAAACGTAATCCATCTCATTCTCATCTCCAGCAGATGATGGGGATATCACGAACCACAAGAACCGGCAAAGCCACCCGCGCACACGACCGCCTAAATGCAGTACAGTGCCAAGATGGGGGGTCTAATCAGCTTCAACTCCATAAGCGAAAATATGCACCACCACACGGGCAAGATGGTGGCATGGGCCTTGGCTCAATAAAGTTGTGGATCAAACTGATCGGCCACCCTCCTTCTAGAATGTCTGACTCGTGCCGGCGCGAATGCCGCGCTGTTGGTTCCTGTCCCTGTCTCTTCATTTGACGTCTCATCTGGTCGGTGACCCTCCCCGATGGCTTGTCTGTTGGTTGCCGTTTCTCCACATGATAAACGTGGTGCACAGACTTGCAAATGCAACACCAAAGCATCACCATGATAACCACGCAGTACAGCAGTAGATAGTAAAACCAAAATATATATATCCAACTCCACCCCCAAACTTCCCCACGGGGTTCATCTTCACCAACATCTTCAACTTGACATCCCAAAAGCCACCATGTCTCACACCACCCCCGACCCCGAAAAGCCAAAATCCTCCACAGAAACCCAGCACCATGCATCATCCACGGAAAACCTGCAAATCGAAACCATCGACGCCCGCGCCGAGCGCAAGCTCCTCCTCAAACTAGACGCCTTCTTCGTCCCCATCATCATGGTCGTCTACCTCACCTGCTTCCTGGACCGCACCAACATCGGCAACGTCAAGGTCGCAGGCATGCCCGAAGACATCGGCGCGTCACCGCAGCAGTTCTCCACAGCCGTGTCCATCTTCTACGCGACGTACGTGGCCTTCGAGCCGCCCTGGACCGTCATGATGAAGTGGATGACGCCGCGGATCCTGCTGACCTCTCTGTGCGTGGTGTGGTCCCTCGCCACCATCTTCTCCGGCTTCATCACCAATGTGGCGGGTCTGTATGCCGTGCGCTTGATCCTGGGTGCCTGTGAGGCGGGCCTGTTCCCTGCGCTGAACTTGTATCTTACCATGGTGTATAAGCGGGATGAGCAGGCCGCGCGGGTGTCCTACCTGTTTGTGTGTACGGCTATTGCGGGCGCATTCGGCGGCTTGTTGGCGTATAGTATTCTCAAGATGGACGGGGTGGCTGGCTACGCTGGCTGGCGGTGGGTGTACATCATCGAGGGGATATTTTCGGTCATCGTCGCGCCCATAATTTGGTTTGGCCTGCCGAATGATCCGTCGAATGCGTATTTCCTCAACGACGAGGAGAAGCGGATGATGAGGGTGCGCGCTGTACAGAGGGCACAGTACATGGGCAGCGAGGAGTTCAGCTGGGAGGAGATCCGGATAGGCCTGCAGGATCCGAAGCTGTATCTCAGCGCGGCGATCCAGTTCTGCCAGGACATTCTGCTGTACGGGTTCAGCACGTTTCTGCCGTCCATCATCGTTAGTATGGGGTACACGGTCATTCAGGCGCAGTACCTCAGTATACCGGTGTACATCTTCGGCGGGATATGTTTCCTGGCCGTGGCCTTTGTTTCAGACAGGTACTGCGTGCGCGGTCCGTTTGTTCTGCTAGCAAATGTCCCTGGCATAATAGGGTATATCCTCATTCTGTGTCCGACAAGCAACCCCGTCAAGTTCCTCGGCACGTTTCTCTGCGCCGTGGCCGTGTATAATGGCCCCGGTCTGAATCTGACGTGGCTGAATGTTAATGTCGCGCCGCATTATCGTCGCGCCACCGCTATTGGCATGCAGTTGAGCATAGGCAACTCGGCGGGCATTGTGGCCGGACAGATTTACCGCTCGGCGCCGTATGTCCTGGGGAATAGCTTCTCTGTTGGTGCGCTCGGCGTCTCGCAGCTGGTTATTGTGCTCAAGTGGTTCTACTTGAGGCAGTGTAATGAGGAGAAGAGGAAGATTGAGAATGGCGAGAAGGACGATACCAGAAAGGTCAAGACTGGTGATCGGGAGCTGGACTTTAAGTATCACCTGTAGATGGGGTTGTGTATTTCGTGAACCAAGTGTATTTTAGTAGCGAGCTTGTATTAAAAGTGTTCGTCTCTCGATATGTCATGGCGACTGCTGAAACGATTCATCGGGATAAAACCGGCCAATGGGAAATGTTCAGTGTACACACCTTGCTAAGGGCCAAAAACTTCATTCACACAATGACTCTTCATATGTCATCTCACCAGCTTCTTGCTTCATTAATTATATACACCCGCTGCAATATATATGGATTTATACAGGCCAAATCATGGTACGCCGGCCAGTGTGAGCCAAGATGAGCACCACAAATCAATGTGGTAATGAAGAATCCCAAGATAATAACCAAATATTCCCAACCAGTAACCCAGTGCGTTGTCGCCAGGGTATCTTACTCCAATATCATAAGACCCATTCATCGTCCAAGTCGTAAATATGTCCCTTCACCAATGGAGTATTATACGGTTTGTATCGTGCGCTACAGCCTCGTCTCGTCAAATAATTTGTACACCCACGCTCGTGATAACTTTCGACAACAGTCGACCATTTCTCCTCGGTAATAACATCGACAAACGTCCAAACTCAAGAGAGCCAACCGTCCTCGAGTGGAAAGCTTCTCAGTAAACCATCTCAGCTCACTCCCCCAGTGTTGATGAAGTTCAGGTTCAAGCTCTCATAATTCCATAGCGCCGCCAAATCGCCGAGATCACGCTCTGTAATGGCTCCGAAATTGCCACCAAAGTTAAGCCCTTGGTAAAATTCATCAGTTGGAGGTGTCATGTTGACATATGACGATGAATAATCCAGCTGTGCGGCATCATATGGCATAGGATTTGATTGGCCCATCATGGATCCCGACGCCATGGTAACCGGAGGACCGTATACGGCCGCTCCATCACTACTGACATAATGGCTAGGTGGAGTAGTGTGTGAAGCTGGAACCTGGTAGAAGTGAGCATCGCTCGGAGGCGTCGTATAAGAAAGATGCGTATCGACGGATCCAGGGTCGCTGGCCACTGCCGCTTCTGCCTGGTTCATACTGGGCGGTGTCAGTGCCAGTTCGTTGGCTTTGGGCCGCTTTCTCACAGACTGGATTGGAGATTTCACTTGCTGCGCCGGGCGGTTGATGTTGTTGACAAGCTTGACCAATACTTCGTATGACGTTCTTGCGGTTTTCGTTACCGTGTTCAGCCTCTTTAGCATTGACACGGCCTTGTCGATGGCAGTGAGCACTGCGGTTCGTTTCGAAATACCCCAGTCTTGGTCGTGCATTACCGCAGAGCAGAGGACAGCGGCCGTGTCAAAGACGCAAAAGAGGACGAAGTGGAACTTGGCGTCTCGTGGATATACGTGATCGAAGAATCCATGCAATGCATCCATCAGTCGCAGCGAATAGTCGATGCCGTCATTTCGAATCTTGATCTCGTCTGGCGGGGATTGGGTCGAAATCGGTTTGGCTAGGTATGCCCGCATAGGATCGAGCATCATGGAAAGAGCCATGGTGTGAAGATAATGCCTGTGCAGAACTATCCAGGGTCGGGACATATCACTGCGGGTATCCGGGTTGACAAAAGAGTACGTCGAAGGGAAGTTGCTCATCCACCGCTCGACGATAGCTTGATACCCTTGAACCTGGCTGGGGCGGACAACATTCTTGGGCACCCCGAATCGTGCAAATAGCTGCGTGATCAGTTCAGACTGGAGCTTCATGTGCTGCAAAGGTGATGGCGTGTAGCCCTCTAGAGTCAGGCTGGGAAGGCCGACATCAGTATCCGTCCGGTCTATAAGCATCGACCTTGATAAGAGGGCGGATATTTGCCTGGATCAATCTGTTAAACATCGTCCCTACCCGCTTTTAACTGAAACGCCCGAACTCACCAGTCCCACGTGTCTAAAATACACCAGATTCGTCTTCGCATTTCACGGTCAAACTCCGACATGTGCCCCGTGACGGTTTCTTTGTGAATACCAAGCTCTTGGGCCTCGCGGATGGCGGTGCTGAGAACATGCCAGCACTCTACAAATCGAGCCTCTGACTTGTACCAATAACAGGAATGCAAAAGCGATTGAACGTTTAGTATGTGGTTGTTCCCCACGGGAATAGCGCCGTGCAGCTCGCGGGCCGCATTGTGATACTTTTCAGTGAGCTTTTGAGTGCTCTCGCCAAGATCAATTTCAAGCTTCCGCTGGAGTTCAGCATTGGTGTACTGTGTCGAGCAGGCACAAACCATGAGCAGTAGACAGGTCCATTGTAAGCCAAGCGGGCGGTTTTCTGAGCGCAGAGACCACCACGTCCGATATTCTTCCAAGAATGACGGGGGATATATAATGTAGTAGTGAAAGTTGACGTGGTTGAGGAAGTTTTGGACTAGTGAATCTGCAACGGCAAGTGTCAACGTCTGACAAGACTTCTCTGCAATTTTGTCTTTTGATTCATAGCATCCCGCAACGTACCGGTGTAAGGTCTAGGAGGTAAGAGTTGCAGCGCACGCTGTAGCTGTGGACACAATGTAGGGTCCATGTAATATTGCCGATATGTTTTTGGTGCAGCTTTGGGCTTTCTCTATGGTGGTGAGCCATTAGTCTTCTTATTCAAATTTGACTTTCCCGCAAGTGACCATGTTCCAAAATAAACTGTGAAGCGTACCGTTGAACTTGAACCAAGTCCAGCAAACAGATGCGAGGCGCTGTAACCCAGGGCCTCAAATCCGCTATCTGCATCCTCCCAAGGGTTGGAGTCTATTGACTCCGTATCGTCATGGCTCAGCTGCCGCTTCCGACTGAAGTCATGACTTGGGGCTTTCTCTGCACTGGGTTGGCTCGGACCAAAGCGGCACTTGTCGGCGACTTTGCGTTTCTGGCAGTGATTGCAAGGCCATTCTCGATTGCACTGCAGTGTAAGGGTTCAAATGTTAGATGCCACAGCCTGGCTCGCGAGTGGGTATGGCCAAGTGGGAGGAAGGAGGATTAACTTACCTTTTGCTTCCGACGCTGACACTCGGTGCAGGCTGACCGGTGATGCGTGGTGTCCTTGGGACTCTCACCCATCACGGGCAGACGACACGATGACTCGCGGCCGCAAGTCAAGTCGAACTGAACTGACCCGGCTCGTTTTGGCGTGCGGATGTTGGAGGAGGTTGAGTACGGGACGAACGGCTAGAAACGTTGGCGATGGACGAGGAACTGGAACGATAGTGGATAGATGGAGGGGCGGATAACGAGCGGATAGTGGGACAGGACAATGAATGCAACCAGCCAGACCAAACCAGACTCAGAGACCAGAGCCAGACTTTGAGCACCCCAGACCAAACCAGACGCCACATCCAGTCTGGTTACTCAAGTATGGTGGCAGATGTGAGTGACAAACGGCCGCAACTGACACTGGGGGAGAGACGCCGAGGTCAATTTGATACGTAACTTACCAGTTGACCGTACATGCACCAGTTGACATGGACCCAAGCAGGCTCCGGCTAGGACGAAGGGGGTGTGCCACTTTCAATGCTTGAACCAGACACAGATCAGAGGAGTCAAATCAAAGTCTGGTCCAACGCTCAACTGTTGTAACTGAAGCTAACTGGCGCTAGTTCAGCCGTTGGATGTTTGTCAATCTGACACTCAATGGGTGATGTCAGTTTGCTCAGCCGGTCGCGCGACACCATGCATGGGCGAGAAGAAGCGAACCCGACCAGCAGATATCAATTGGGTTGCGTGACTAACTGGATGGGATATGAAGACCGGCGGCCGAAGCATGAATAACACTTTAATGAGTTGAGGCGAAAACCATGGACCAACGTCTAAATTGGATAATAACAGAACGAGTGAATGGGTGGGCTGAACCAAAGCGCCAAGTCGGGAAAAGCTCCGGGCGAATAAAACGTTGTCTCTTTTCTCCCACACAAAAGTGGTCTGGAGACTGGACAAGATGAATAGGATACACAGGAGCAAAACTCGTGAAACTTTGGGGGTCGCACAAATCAAAAGGAGAAATTCATCAAGATTCAAGACACTTTGGGGTTTAATTCCCGTTAAAACCATCTCGGTCGGAAAAGCAAGCAAAGTCAAGGGTCGACCAACGCCAGTCTCACCTCACCTCATCTGCACAGCACAGGGCAGGGCAGGGTGGCACCAGAGACAGAAAGTACCCAAGTACATGTAACTCACGACGCAAATGTCAAGAAACAGTCCGAATATAAAATATCGGATGGCAGTCAGGGATCCAGGGCTGCAAAAATGGCATCAATCTGCCTTTTTGATAGATGTGCATTGACCGTCAAGCAGTCGAGATGCGTCCCAAGGCTGACTTTGGGTAACCAGTCATTTGCTCTGGTTGACCAGCTTTTCAAGCCGAGTGTGTCGAGACTTGGTCTGGTCTGGTCTAGTCTGGTATGTCTGCCGTCCCAATTAAAGCGAATGTCACCAGTGTCAACATCAGCTTGCGGGCCGTTGCAAGGTGATCCGATACGACGCGATGCGATTCGATGCGAGACTTCTGGGGTTCAGTACTCCGTACCAGAGACGGTTGCCGAATTCATCCTTTTGGGACATTGTCGACTTGTCGAGGCACCAGACTGATGCCATTGGATAAGTTGCCAGGCACCCGGGTGTGATGTGACTTTGGCTTGGTTGTCAAACTGAAGCAACTGTTGACTGAAGCATCAGTGAGACTTCAAATCAGAATCATTGACTAGAAGTGGAGAGGCATTAGGATCGTTTGAGACCGTTGAACGCCTCAACGGCCCCAATGATCCATGTCCAGCATTCCCCGGCGAACCGGCTACTCGGTTGATGGATCATCAAATTCGTGTCATGACGTACCATGGTTAAAAGCAGAGTTGAATCAGTCTGTCTGGAGCCTGTGCTCACTGCTCACACAGCAAGCCACCAAGAACAGTACAGTATGCGATTCTGAAATCAATTGTGACGTTTGAACTTTGAGTGCGTACCCTGCCGTTTTTCTCGGCATATTGAGCGCAAAAACACCATCCAAACTCCGTCGAGTACCAGACATCCGTTGATCACTGTCTGTATATCGTGGTGAACTGATGATTCGTCCTCTTCCTTCTTTTGCCAGGCTCGTAGACCCTGTCACCTCGTCATCTGCAGCCGCCATGATTGGTTCTGTCACATATCAAAATCCTATCAGCTTCCGTGGTTTCAGATCAACCGAGTTGTTCCTGTTTCTCGACTAGCCCCCCTCTCAATCCATGACATGGGGCCCATCCTCACTGAGGTCGTTCCATTCAGATGCTCTGGAGTGACTCCGATATCTGAACAACGCAGCTCGTAGTCGCTGCATCAGTAGGGATGTAGAGAGATCATTCTATCCGAGGTAAGCAGCAGTCCCTGTTTTCTCTTTCCTCGATCGCAGAATATGTCTCGAGAGTTTTGACAATAGAATTCTCGTCTGGAATAGAAAACAGCCCATGTCCTCCTCCCCGTACTTCTTATAGACCACACCCGTAACGCCATGCAAGCAAAGAAGCTCAATGGGTGTGAAGCAGCAACTTAGCTTTGCAATCAGCAAAGAGTTGGTGCAAGCCTTGCGAAAGTCAATGCCTGGAAGGCCTCATATCGCTAAACCTTGCCCTCGAGAATTTTGAAGTATGGTAAGGCGGTCCATTCAATGCCTGATCTTGTGTGCCCCACAACTCTGCAATACGTCAAAGAGCGGCACGAATTCCTGGATTACCAGACCTCTTCCTCGCATTCATGGCCCCGAACCAAGCGGTGGGAGGTGTGTCCCGGTCGAATGGATTGACCCAGATCTGCGGTCTCACCAGTTGTGTCGCACAAACCAGCTATGCAAGTTTAGAACATTTTCGCGCCCCATTGCCTTATCAGCATCTTGTCCGCTCAGAAAAGAGTTCTCTGCATGGCTCTCTTGTTCGACTGGCTTTGCGACACCAAAGGATGAAACCCCGCTGTGGTGCATCTCCTCAATGCCTTCACAACGGCTCAATCACCCGAGTCCCCTCGCCACCGCTGGCACAGCTTCATTAGTGATTACTATTCTAGCCCATGTTAGTTCTCCACAGCCAAACAGCCAGGGCGCGAGATCCACTAACAGAGCCGTGTTCTAAAAGCTCACACCATTCATGTCCATCCTGAATTCGTCGTGGGTGACGAGGTTCCAGCCAGAACATGGCCGTGTTGTCAATGCTTCCCTTAAACTCTGACATATTTTGAGCTGACCGAGTACCGTTCTCGCATGTATGCTGTAAGCGTTCGGAGCTCGAGCTGTTTTGTTTGTAACCTTTATACGTACGACATCAGAGTCCAAGTGGCTGGTGCTGTCCCTGACACAGCCCTCCGCATGCCAGAACCAAAAGGAACTCCATCCATCCACACTTGGTGCCATTTGGTTCATGGGTCTGGTTCCAGCCTTCCATGTGACTGGGTGCTTAAGTAGTGACTGCCTCTAGAAGCGCCACTCTGGCGACTGCCAGCCTGCAAGAACTGTAACGCGATGGAATTATCGGTCAATCCAAATGAGGGTATGGAGAGCATCTGACAGGGCACAGGCAAATGTGGCATGCTCTATTGAAGCAGCAGGTGTAGATCTGCAGCTTTGATCATGCACAAAGTGAAAAGAAGCGGCTAGTGCTCCGCAATTCGCCCAGAGTCGGAGCGTTACATCTCTTCGCTGCACCAGTGACTGGACCAATCACGGTGCGGAAAGACGAAGAGGAGTATGAAATTGATGCCAAGGCTCCCTCCTCTCCGTTGTCTCTTTGCTATCGCAGAGACCTGAGAATGGGAGTGTGCCACAATCCCATGTTGGCAGGATGGGAAATTGAAAGTAGTCGGCTTGACTGATTTTGTGCTTGAAGTTGCTGGCTCTCCCCTGCGTCACATCTCCCAGCAATTACAAGAAGAGCATCGCCCAACCGTCTATGTGTCCATGTCGCTTGTCCTTTCGATTCAGGGACCCAAGAAACATCAAATGTTACGCGCCGCCTTCTTCCAACTGGTGGAGGTTCAGAAGGCACCGGGCGCCTGCATTAGCCACCCGAGTTTCCAGTGGTAAGACAGTAACGTGCTTGGTTAGTGAAAACGTCAGTCTTGGCTTCCGCGAAGCCCATTTCTCCGATTGAATTTTGTCTCACTATTTGAGCACAATGTCAGCCGCAAGCCGCCCCCATGGCCTGATTCTGGAACATTTGTTCAGCCTCTAACTAGGGCATTTGTCGGTTTGTGCTCATACCAAGATATTTGTGGTCATGGTTGTTCCGGTACAAAAAAATGCGGTTGTCCCATCGGCAAGACGACGTGGTGTCACGTCAAAAATGTGACATGTCTTCTGCTGCTCTGTGAAAAGGGACCGTTGGTTACACAAAATACCTTCTCATCACAGAGAGCTAACACACACTAACCCAAGAGAGAGCACCAAGAATCAAGTGGCTTCCAGAGATGGCGGCGCACTGGTGCAAGGTGCCGAGAAGAAATTCAAATCATTACACGCCCGTACATTACTGTAGCAAACCATCACGAGTATTCTTTGATAACTGGTTTCTTCTTTTTATTGACTTGGCCGCGGTGCTAGTAGCAAGCCTTGAATCGCTGTGTTTGTCAACAATTCTCATCAAAAGAAGATAGAACTGTGACAGCAGCTATGGCAAGGTCCGGGATGAATAGACTTGAACTTGACGTACGATACGTAGTTGACCACTGTCCGGTTTTATTCGTCTCAGTCCGCAAGGATTTTCTTGGGCGTTTGTCATTGAGAATACCCGCCGAACAGGTGACGAGGGTAGGGACGTGTTGAGGCGATTTCCCGCGACTATTGCGATAGTTCATCGGCGTATCTCCTGTCATAAGAGCACTTTTTAATCTCTAAATGGCATAAGGCAGGCAAAATAGCCGGGCATTAGTCGGTGCCATGCCGTCCCAGGTCACGTCTCACTCGCCAAACCCGAGATCCCACAGGCCGCTTCTGGTTTCCCTTCAAGATCTCAATCCAAGGCACAACCATAGATGCCAAGTCATGCTCGGCACGCTCAACATGTACTGTATCCTCCTCTGTTTCATCTTCGCTTGTATCCTCCTCTGTAATTTGGAGGTCCTTGTCTGGTGCTTCATCTTGAGTGGATTTGGCGTATAAGTCTTCTGTGTAAGCCCAATGAGGGGTATCAAATTTTCCGTGAAGAAGCACGAGGTCTCTTCCTTCCAATCTGATTTGTTCAAGGATTGCCAAGGGTGTTGGTGTGATGACCTGCAGAGACTTGTGTTTCGAGTCTATTCCTCGGATAAGCGCAAGCCCTATCGTTTTGCAGTAGCGAGGGTCAAGGGCCTCGTCATTGGGGTTGGAAATAATCGGTAGGCCTTCCAAGGTCGAACTGATTTCCACACTACCAGAATTCGGGCTAGCAGATTCATCTCCTCGCCTAAGCGGTTGGAAAGCTTTTGACTCTTCAATTTCCACTACAGCTACTATCGATCCGTTTATCGAAGCCGCAAGAAGATCGGGAGAGGACTGGTAGTCATAAGAGAGAATGCCTAATATACCCATGTTATTCCCTTGATATGCCACCTCGTATGGCCGTGACGACGAAAGTGGATGAGCGGACCAACAAAGCCGTTGAGAATCTGAAGGCTTCTGCGATAATCCAACGTGGGAATGAAAATAAGACATCAATTGCATTGATCTGAAATGTGCGGCAGTTCGAGATGCGAATTCCGACGGCTGTGAGGGAAGGAGGCTGAGCGACTGCTTAGACGTGGTCTTCAGCACATCCACAACATCAACTGGACCATCTTCTGACATGTAGATGACTTCCGCAGGGCGAATTCTAGTTATCAGGTCCACTAAGAGATCCAAACCTGTACCCAGAATCCAACCAGGAGTATTGACTATCAATGGACACGACCGGAGTGACCTTTGGTACGTCTCGTATAGGTCGACAGCGCATGAAATAAAGAGGTTTGGTGCAGAGGCCGGAGTAACCGAAGCCAGAGAGTGACACCTCATAATGGTGTTTGAAGGGTCTTCAAATGCAGCATGTGTAAACGGCGCTCCAAAGTTGGGTTTTGAGACGCAGACAAGTGATAATGTTCCAGTCGGAGCATATTCAGGTTGCCCAGGATCAAGATCGAGCACTGCAACCCGCCTCACTGGATCTTGGCCATTCGAAGAAGACGTAAGAAGGCGGTTGGTCAGTAGCCTTGAGAAAGTCGACTTGCCTGATGATTTCGGTCCACAGACGACGGTTGTCCGGTGACGTTCGTCCGAGGAGAGTGGTAACAACGACGCAAGCTTCTTATTCCAGTCTGGCGGGGAGACTAGTTCCTGGATGACGCATCTCTTAGGGGCATCTAAAGAGGACCCAATCTGCATTTCGTCAGTCATGTCATGTTGACGGAGTCGTGAGCCTTTGTAACACATACTATTTGGAAGGACTGCTCTCTACTCGCACTTCCGTCAGCAGTCTCACCTTCCTCATTCCATATTCTCCTAAAGAGGGGCGAAAGACGACCCAATTTCCTCAGTCCAACCAAGTTAGGATCGTTGGATAATTCTAGCCGTGTTTCCTGTGTCGTTCTAATCACAGGAAGAGCTAAGCAGTGAGGAGCATGAACCCAGGATACGGTCTCGGCAGCACGCAGAGTGGCTCCGGCCAAAGTAATTTCACCATCCACTACTCTGATTCCAAAACTACCCAATACTACAAATCTCTGTAGATAATTAGCTGTTGATTCTGACTCCTATGCTGCATGAAAAACTTTTACCTCGCTCTCGTCCAATCTCAACTCCACGATTCCACCACTCTTTACTCGGCAATTGCTCTTGGATAAACGAAAGGATGAGTAGCTTATGATTTGAGTTGAGCCTGACACTAGAGGCGATGTTGCATCCAGCCCTTTAGCATCTTGTGGTTGGCTTTTGAGGAATGTTAGAAACGAGCTATTGACGCAGGCTACTCTGTGTACTTACCTGGTTGGCTTTGGACCCTCCACGGCGGTAGATGGATGGCCGTCATTTCGACGTTGGCTGTTATGAGAAGATACTTTCTTGGGAGACTTTGTGTCGTCTCTGTTAGGCTTCAGAGCCTGAAGTGCACTGAACGAATTCTTGCTTGGTGTAAAGGTCTCCTCTGCTTGTTCACCTTTGGTGCTTGTGCTCTGTGCCGTCGATGCCGTCTGCCGCCGCCGCGCAGCAATTGCACTTACCGCACTGACAGGAGCTAAAATATCATATCAGAAACCTGGTTAATCCGAATGGAACTTCCTTTGGACACGGGAGATGGTGACTTATGGTTCGTACACTGGGGAGGACCCTCGCCATCTAACTTGCGGCGCTTGCTGTGTGACATGATTCAACATGTCTTGTCAGATTCCTATACCGATGGGGCTAAGCATAATTTTGTCACAAACGGCAAGGACGTATAAAGCGCTTGTAATGTAGGAAGGATTTGATGATGCCAGGGCGAGTCTATCATGAACCGTTGAGTTCAAGGTGTGGTCTACTTTATCGATAAGAGCAAATGCTGGGATGTCTGGGAATTTTCTCGACCCGTTCATTCCTTCCAAGACCCTGCACGCGTGCCAATGTGCATGTGGGGCCTCGCGCAGAGCCAGAGCCAAAATTTCACAGCTTCCATCAAAACTTCCAACTTCAACCCACCTCAATTCAACAAACCGGGTTAATAACCAACTCTGCTTTCGCAACGGCAGTTCAAGTGCAACCTACTTGCCCGCAATGGCTCCCAAGGAGCCGTTCAAAGTGCACTCTTTGAGCAAGCACATTGAAGACACGAAGAAGGGTCTCAGTGCAGAGGCGCAGTACAACAGGCGGCCCATGGGTAAACCGGCCATCTCAATCAAGAGAGAAGCCGGCGCCATAGCCAAGAGCATTTTCGGTAACAACAGCGACGACGAAGATAGCGAAAGCAGCAGCGGAAGTAGTGACGAGGACGGCTCCGACTTTTTGCGCAAACTTGCTCCTCAAAATGCAAAGGCAACAGCAACTGCCGCGCAAAAGAAACCAACCAAGCAGGACGAGATAGCGGACAGCGACGAAGAGCGCCGATCAGCCGCCAAAAATGGCGCGTCCTCCAAACAGAAGGGGTCTATTAAAACTCGAGAGTCTTCACCTGATGACTCCAGCAGCGAGTCTGAGTCCGATTCGGACGTGGAGACCGGGTCAGCCAAAGGTGAACAAGAAGTGAAAACAAACGGGGTGCCCCGGAAAGCTGTCACAGCTTCATCGAGTTCAGCCTCCAGCTCTGGCTCTGAGTCGGAAGAGAATGAAAATGACGACAGCAGCAGCGATGACAGCGATAATGAAGGTCCCACAAAGGCAAAAATAACAAAAACCAATCCATCAAGCTCTTCGGGGGAATCGAGCGATAACGACAGCGACTCTGAAAGCGAAGACGAAGGCGAACCAGAGGTTGTAACGAAGCCTAAATCGGCGATAAAGCCTACCAATGGCACTTCCACAACCGCGACTTCTGAAACTAGCTCCAGCGGCGAGGATAGTGACAGCGATGAGGCGGCCGATGTCGAACCAAATGCTATCGTAAAGAGCAAGAAGAGTGCCCCTAGTGAATCATCGGATGAGTCTTCTGAGGAGTCTTCTGGGGACGAAGAAGATGCGGATGCGTCAATGCATATTGTCGATCGCCAACAAGGTCGCCAGTCTGCAGTCCCAGACTTCATTGCCCCAGATTTCGTGCTTCGCAAGGGTAATGAAGGATCTAATGGCCAGGATGTTGCCAGTATTTGCAGCCAGGCCAATTTGCAAGGGAAACAAGTCTGGTACTTCACCGTGCCAGCTAACGTCCCGATCTCTGTTATCCAGAATATGGAGATTCCCATGAACCAGTCTCAGCGGGGCGATGGTATTTTTTCCCATGATGGAGAAGATTACGGAATATCTATGGATAGCATGACACCCAAGAGCTCGATACAGATCCTAATCCCCTCTCCGGACGGAGCTCGATATCATTCAGGTTCGATTTTCTTGACAAAGTCATACTCCTCTTTGTGACCAGACTGCTAACTAGATATGTCTGTTACAGCCTCTCGATCCATCAACCAAGTAATGCAGGTCAAAAAGATTACCCAGCTTGGCGAATCGTCACCCAATACTTCTTCAGCCGGCCCTGCTCCTAAGCGAGCACCTAAACCACAACCCGAGGGGCTCAAAGCAAGGTATCAGCCATTCGGTATAAGCAGCCCCATGGGCCAAATAGGCGTAGACCTCTCGTTCCAGGTTGAAAACGACACTGAGATGGCTGATGCCGCCACACTTGCTACCCCATCTAGCAGCGCTCAAGGGAAGGTTGAGAAGAAGGACAAGAAGAAAAAGCAGAAAGACGGTGAAGGAAAGGAGACCGAGACTCCTCGTAAGGGCAAGAGAAAGCATGCCTCCTCTGAAGATGATGCTGCCGCTGCTGCAGAGCAACTTAAGGAGGAGAATCTGTCAGCGGAGACCAAATCCAAGAAGCAAAAGACTCACCGCGAGGCAAGCCCTGATCTCGGATCCGACGCCCAATCCTCAACTGCTGCCTCCAAGAAACGAGCAACACTTGTCGTTCCCACTATACCTTCATCAACGCCTTCTTCCAAATCCAAATCCAGCAAAGCCAAGACTGAAACTCCAGTATCAAAGCCTCGCGAAACAACAGTGCCTCTGCCTAACGTCCCTGGATCATCTCAGCCCAAGGTCTCTCCTGTCCCTGTCCCTCAGCCAGGTGTTCAATCGACACCTCTTTCGGGCAAGGGCGAGAAGAAATCCAAGAAGAAGAAGGCTAAGGCTAACGAAGCTACGGTTGATACGCAGCAGAGCCCTCCTCCAAGCGCACAACCCTCGGGCAGGACGAACAAGACCAAGGTTACTCCTGTGCCTATGCCCAAGCTGAACACGTCAGGCTAGGTGCCTAGACGCAGTTCGTCGCAGTATTTCAATTGGTCAAAGAAGACCATGAAACGATGATCAGGAGAACGCATGTATTCTCAATAACCGTTTGCTATGGATTGAGAGACCCATGATAGGCCATGAGTCAACTCGTCCGAGAGAGTAAATATGGGAGGAAGTTCTCTCCACAGCAAAATGTGGAGGAGGGAGTAGGGGTTTGACTTTGCACAGCTAAGGTGCTTGGCGTTTTCGGAAAAAAAAGGATATGTTTGGCATTGATTTCAATGTGTTTTTGTTTCATCATTTGCAGCTATCTGCATCGGAAAAGTGCAGAATCTTTTGCTTTTCACCCCGAGCTGAGAAGGTCAAAATAGGCCAATGTAACTGGTATGAAGACATGGTGGTCACCTAGAGGATGACATAGGATGAAGGTAGTGAAATGAACCAACTATATCGCACATGTCTCGTGCTATGTGTACGTCTTGGTGATTTCTGACCGGATCACGCACAGGATATAATGTTTGCATACCAGGCTCGGAAATTTTGCACACAATACTTGTGTCCTGTGGTATAAAGTCATATTGACAAAGCTTTTTTAGCAAGTCCTTCGCTCTTATTATGACGGGAGCATGCATTGCGTACGAGTTTCTCTCTAGGATCAAGACGAGTAAGAATCTTGTTCGCAGGGCATCTATCAGGTCAAGTGTCGCTGTAGTCAAACTAAAATCACCTCTACAGGTCCATCAAAGTCCCATCGCGGGTATTAAGAGACTTTTGGCACACAGACCTCTTCGTGTAGGACAAGTCGCGCCAAGCACGATTCTCGAAATAGTAATACGCACAGAACACCTCCACCTAAACCAACAGCACAGAGGAAAGACAAACCACAGCACATCACAGCCTCCGAATATGAGTGAGAAACTTACACGCACCACCAAACCAATCTCACACGACCCCCTGACGAGAACGGTCAGGGGCTTCAAACATCCCGACTGCACATGCCACATGTGGCGCTCACACTTCCCTATCCGCGACAAGGGTGACCAGGCCAGAGGTTGCCCTTCCTCTCTCACATCATGTTGATCTTGACAAGGTGTGTCAGAGCAAGGGAGCACAGGCAAAGGCGTCCAGACAAAAAGTCGAATAAGTCTGTCAATTTGCTACATTTGCAAGGCGCAGTCACTATTTTGGAACGTCATGACCAGATGGCAGTGTTGGGTTGATGCGAACTGTCGGAGAAGGGGCTTGGATGCCTTGGCATGCAAGCACTCAGTTGCTTCCCAAAGGGGAACAAACGATGTTGTTGAATGGAGGATCAAGCTTCGGGCTCTGCGGGAGCAAAAGCACCTCAAATTATCCGGAGTCCAAGCTTGAGGTCTGTGTGAAGCGCCTCCCGAATCAGCCTATTCAAAGGCGTTGGTCTTCATCTCCACAGAGTGAAGGGCAAACAAAACGGTGCGTTACCCCTGCTTGATAGGAAACAAGCCAAAACGACTATTTTCTGTGCGGGCGCCAAATGAAATGGGTGAAAACAGACGTTTGATTTATCAGGCCCCTGTACCTATATTGTGTTCATTTCCAGAATGCTTCATGTTCCTGGGGAGCTGTTTCGTCAGGATTACTAAGATGGAAGATATTGGATGTTTTGCATTGAGGTATGGGTCGGGACCGAACTGACGACAAGCGAGAAATAAAGAAGGGACCAAAAAGGAAAGGACGTTTAAAAAAAAAAAAAAAAAAAAAAAAAAACTCAGTTTTCTTTCCATGAGCCCAACTCTTCAGACTTTACTAACAACTCCGGTGTCACCGCTGGTCCATTACTCGGCGTCCATCACCAGGTGGATCAGTCGGATACTAGAGGGTTCCTGGTAGATGGAGACGATTATCCAAATGATCTAGTCTGTCTTTACTCTTGACCAGCGCTTGAGATCGGGACCAGCGGCTCCTTTGTGCTAATGATGGGTACGGGTGAAGGACCAGGCCATTTTGGACGAGAAGCTCTCCAAGCGTATACGCGAGTTCCCGCTTCAGGGGTGAGCCTGGAGGTGTTGCGTTCTATCGAAAAGCATGTGAGAGTCTCTAATGTTTGGCTTTGGGGCCAAAATGGTGCGCATCATAAGAACTGAACATAAATTACTCCGTACTCCGTATCACCAACAGAAAACACACATTTTCCATTGAGTTTAAGACGTCAAAACTTGGGTTCCCGCAGTTGGCACCACAGCCAATGAAATGCCTTGACGCCAGCGGGAAGAGTAAAAAAAAACTCAGCAGACGATGGAGATGAACTTTCTGACCTTCAGAATGCCCAAGTGGATACCCCCAAGCCCAGGAGAGGATGGAGTCGTGGGAGATTAGATTCAGACCCAGTTCGTCTGGGCTGACGTGATGGACATGGAGCCAGCAGCCCATGGAGTGTTGGCTTGGCCATTTTGATTTCCCGGTACGCGGATTATCGTGAAGCCAGGCGCAAATGGAAAGCTATTTTTGCACCCCCTGCCAGAGTTGACAACATGGCTCTCCCATCACCAGCAAAGTGTCCTACTCGTTATGGATGTTCGTAAGGCAATCTCTGTCAGACAATAGAGTACTTTGTCGTCACGGAGAAGTAGCTTCTCGATTTAGTGAGCTCTACGGACCATGAACAGCCGACATGGTGTTAGTTAGCGGTGTATTAGTATTTGTTGAAACGCTCTCCGCATTAGGGACGGAGATGCATATTGTCTCGGTCCCTTTTCCACCGCACAGCAGTGATTGAGGCTTACCAGTCAAACCATCTACTAACCATGCACGTCTCAAAGAGTGCCTTCTGTCCCAGCAAGACGTTCTGTTTCTGTCTCTGATCTTGCATATGGCCGGGCGGGGTATTGTTTCAAGCTTCATTGATGTCAGGCGTTTGGCGCGATGGCGGTGGTTGACGGAGATTGTTCGAGTGAGATGCGAGAGAAGCGGAGGTACAACCTCATCATGTACTGGTACGCCAAAGCCTCCAAGTTTGAGCTCCCTTGAATGCCAAGACCGCAGGTGACTAGTTGTGTCAGTCTGTTCGTCACTAGGTCCATCTAGGTCTGGCGTGTCGAGATGGCGACCAGACATCTGAGGGCTCAGTCAGGCCCTTTTTAGCCCCGTTCCAAGACGAAGAGTCGCCTAAAGCTTCAGCCGCTTAGGTTACTCCGTACAGTACAATTCTCATCTTGTCAAGAATGGGGGGCTCTTCTCGCACACTAGACGATTCCATGCTGTAGATGCCGCTCACATGTCGTCATTCGTCTGCCAACCCAAACCCTCTCTTCGAACACGCCATGTGTATCTGCTCACGCTACCGGGAGCCACGATTGGTCTCCATGGCACCAGAGTGCATACAAGAAACTGCACATGACATGCCACTGTGAGTGCCTACAGATCTAGCTCAAGGTGCTGTCATTGTGTCGAAGCGTGATGCAGACTGTCGACCCGAGGTGGGCAAGAACATAGCAGGGAACCCCAAAATGGTGCCCGAATTGACCATCAAGGATTCCGAACCAGGAGCACCCAGTACTACAGAAGAGCCCTTCTCCAACACACAAGGAGGACTGTTGGCAAGAGCACTCCCGCTTGGGAATTTTCCCGCCCGGGGAAGACACTTCAAATGTTGACCTTTCAGCTCGTGGCCCAGACGGGTATCCGGAGGCCTTACCGCGACAACGCGTTCAGACCACTGAGGAGCCCTGTCGCCCTTCAGGAAATTACTCTCACAGGGGTCCTTGTGCAACGCACGCGACTGTCTTGTGCTTGGTAGCCCAATTGACTTGGCTGAACCAAGACGTTCAAATTGGATCGGCACTGTCACTCCACGGGAAGCCAGGGAAAGGAGGTGGTCGTGCGCCGTGGAAGTCCACGATATGAGCATCGCCGCAGCGACCAACGAGGCCGCCAACGAGAATTGTGACTTGCATATCAAACTGCCCAGAGTTATGAGCCATGTTTCCCAGCCTCACCTTGAGAACATGCCACTGTTCACACCGGTGGATCCAGATTTCGGGTTGTCAGGGTCCAGAGCTGGTGGCTGCCCTGCTTGCTGACGGTAGCTTCTGCAGGCCAGCGATCAATTGTCCAATGTCAGGGCCTGTGGCATTTGAGGCGCCCAGTGCTACTCCCGTCCAGCCGCCCCGTCGTCAATTGGTTTCGAAGCGGATTAGGTGGTGGCTTTGGAGCTCGATGCATAACAGTTCCAGTGATCCAATAATTGTGGTGGCTGCTGGCCTCGTGGCTCTTTGTCCCTTCGAAAGAGGCTTTCGCCAAGAACCCATTTGTTGTCCAGTTGCCATTTCGTCCTCCAGACATCAGGTTTGTGATGGTCGGATGGCTCGGGATGAGCCATCAAAGCTCTCGTGCGGCAGTTCGCATTTCTCGGTCCGCACGTATTGGTCCAACAACTTGTCTCACCTTGATTGACTCGCCAAAACCAAAGGGTCTGGTCCCTTGAGATGGTCTCCCCTTCCGATGCCGCCCCCCAGTGCCATTTGTCGAACAATGTTGGATTGTAGCAATTACAGCACCGACGAAATCGACGGCAGCGACGAAACAAAATCCAGCTCAAGGCAGCCAACAAGCTGGTCGACACTTGGCATCGGCGATCCAGAGCTATAGGGACAGCTTCAACCACGATTGTGTCGCTGACTTACACGACTGTCACCATTGTAGCCTTGGAACAACGAGGGGCGAATGGATTCTCAAAGCTGAATTTCCAGGTGTACAAGCCAAGTTGAAGTGTTTCCACCGCTTCTTCTTTGGTACAAAAGAGTATCAGTCCTGGTGCTGTCTCATGACCTGCCCCTCTCCTCAATGACACCTTGGACGCAGGATCCAGTGCAAATCAGTGCCTTGGTATGGGATTGGCGATGGGAATAACCAATTTGTGTCATGGCTTTCCTGCCACTGAATATCTCGACCCATGCAATTTCAACCATTTTTGCGCGGCTGACGCCATTAGATGCAAGACGCAGCGTTGCCATCACCGACTTGTACGAAGGTGTTGATAACTGATCAAAATAATGTCGTCGGATTCTCAAATCCGGGATCTCATCTGCCGGTAATATGCGGAGGCTCATGCTAACGGAGCATCACGCACAAAATATGTGGCCCACGGCATTTGCCAACCTCCGTTACCGACCGCCAGTGTGGAGTTCGGAGGTGGCAGAAATGACCATCCGTTGACAAACCATGGGGAACGACCAGAGTAGTGCATCTTGGCCAAGAGATGGTGTGCGGCGGAGAGTATGATCGATGTCGATGTTCATGATTCCCTGTCTGCAAGCTCCTACCAACCACCGAATCGAGGACAGACCAACCCTACCTTTTCCCAAGCGACCGAATGGCCGTCACCACTCGGCCGACAAGTGAACAGTCCTGCACTTTTGTGTCGGGCTTGTAGCAGATAGAAATTGGTTACTCATGCTTTCAGATAACCTCGGACTTCACCAGAAGTAAGCTGCTGCACGTGGTGATTGACTGAACATGACGTTGCTGGCCACGTCAATCGCCAAGGCTGAGCGTAAGCGCACGTCGGGCCCTGTCCCTGCCCAACTTGATCTGAAAGTACCTTTGTGTGGTAGCAGGCAGCAATGCTACTTTTCGATCTCTGAGGACAGAAGACTGCATTGAATCCAACTGGACGTAATAAGCGTCGTGATATGCTAAGCCAACATCAGGCGCATTAGTGAGGATTCATTGCCAAGGTAGCTTAGTCGATTAAGGCAGAGTACCGGAAGCCATGACGACACTGCGCAGAAAAAAGAGATCCCCTAAGGCCCTGGCATCGCCACTTTTCAACGGAGAGGTCGAGCGGGAAGTTCTTGATAGCACTTGCTGAGTAACCACTGCCACAACACGGCGTCAGATGCGGAGAGCTCTCAGATTGGAAGACACCAGCCCAGTGGAAGAAAAAGAATTAGCGATGGATCCTGACGAGGCCTCGGTCGCGTGTTGTGCCCATGGCCAGGTTTCGCCGGCGCCGTGGCAGTCGAACAATGACCAGGACGGCCTCAAAATCTGGCGTGCCCCGGACAGACGCACATTGTTAGAAACCCGAGCCCGCCAATCCGGCATCCGGCATGGCTTCAATTCACCTGGGCTGGACCTGGCTCGGTCAAAGACGCTCGGTCTCGCTCTTGCCCTCCAGCTCCCGAACTGTGAAGGACGATGCAAAGACAAGTGCGGCTTGAAGCAGATTGTAGCCAATGTTAACCCCTGCTTGGACTCTGGTGGCACCCGGCTCAGTCCACTGCAATTTCCAGCCACGATCCGCTCTGCCACTTCAGGCTGGACCAGAGACAGAGGATTGAGTGGTAGTGGACTCCCAGTCAGTGAGCGCTACAGCCGATGACCACCCAAACGGAGTTTAGCGCATGGGTTTCTGCTCATTTTTTTTTTTTTTTTCGCGTTTTTTCTCTCCCGCACCCTGCAAGTTCGCTCCCGCCAATTTCCCAGGCCCCTAATATGGGAAGTGTACTTGTGGCCCATGTACCAGTACTGGTGCCGCAGCTTCCGGCGTCTACGTCTCACCGTCTGGTTGGTCAGCGCTCACACGACCAGACACCTGTTCAGTCTGCACAGCTTGCCCAACAGTGAGTTGGTCGCGCGACATCAGCACATTCCCGCACCATTAGGGCGCAAAGTCCACCAAGCCCTTTCCAATCCCACTGAAAATCAGATGTTCCAGCGTCAGACTCAATTGCCCGACAGCTGGAGCCGGGGGCCTAGAGGCCATGAACAGGAGCAGACATGGGAGCCGGCGAGAATTGTGTTCAATGTTGCTTTGTGTTGTGCAACATCAGCTTCGACACGATACCTCCTTCATCGTCTCAAGTGCGTACCTGCGAACTCTGCAGGTTGACGCAGATGCTGCTGTTCTCAACGTTTTGTGCACCTGTCCTGGTCCAGTCTGGTCCTGCTGCTTCCATGTCGAGTTTCTGCGTCTGCTTCTACATCTGTTTCTGTGCATCCAGCCAGTAATTGTCTATGACCATTTGATGTCCACTCGCTCGCGCCGCCTGGAGAGCCACGAAAAACCCCGTCCCGGCCACCAGACCAGACCAGACCTAGCCCGAAGTAATCATTCGCATTCCCCATCCCCATCCGCTCATGCTCCTCCCCATCCATCACCCAGAAGCCCGTCCCGTCCATGTCGTAAGAGCCATCACCCACCAGACCAGCCCAGCCAGACCCGACTGGACTGCACTGTCTGCCCTACCAGCCAAGCCAAGCCTAAGCCTCTTCTCTCCATGTCTGTCTCTCTCACGCACACACACTCGCTCACGCGCACACCCCCCCAAGGGCCCATCGGCTGTCCTTGATCTAAACCTGGCCCGCTTGCTCCGGAGCCTGCCTACCAGCCCGCCTCTTCGTCTCCCATTCCTCTTTCCTGTGGCCCTCTTTTTAGTTCCTCATCCGCCTCTTTTGCTTCCTCTTGCTCACCCCCCGTTGCTCTCCTCCTACTCAGCGATCTCCCTCACCTTCTCCTTCCTCCCGCCCACGACTTTTTCCTTCTTCTCTTTTGCTCACACGTGCCTCGAGTCGCGAATCCATCCGGAAATCCTCAACGCCGCCGACCAACTCGATCATCGTGGCACGTGCCGAGAACCGTTTCGTCAACATCTGACAGTCTTGACGGCGTCCCTTGACTCTTGAAGACTCTCCTCGGAAGACCCGGTTCCCGCCCAGCTTTGGATTATGAGATAGAATTTGGGTATCTTTTTTAATTTCAGATATTTGGACCCGACCCCGACGAGACTCTGCCGCCAGCGAAACGCATCGTTCCTTGTTGCTGTGCGCCAGACCTCACTCGCCTCCTCGCGATCTGAGTACGTCTCGTCGAGTCTCAACAACCTTGTTCTCCCCCGAGTCGCAATCGTGGCTTCACTTCCGCCGATATCACTACCATGAAGGATCTTCCCGGCTCAGCTCCGGGAAAGCCGGTTCTGCCATCGTTATGGACTGAGAATCTTACCATCGCATTCCTAAATCGTCTTCCAAACCGCTACCACGTTGGCCGACGACGTGCCCGGTCAAAGTCAAAGACAACTCACCCGGGCGCAGAAGATATCACCACCCTACGAACCTCTTTCAATTTCTGGGATGGCCTGCGGGATCTGCAACGGCACAAGTGGCGCGCATCAGACTTGCAATACATCTTTCTCGCCGGATTGACCCTCTTTTCCCTCTGGATAGCTCCTCCCGCTCCCGCTCTGAAATTTTTTGCTCTGGTCGGCGCTTCTTGGATATTTCTCATGCCGGCGACTCGACAGTTCTTCTTGCCCGCTGTGACGATATGGGTTTGGCTTGTCTACTTCTTCTGCAGTCGGTATGTACTTGTTGAGTTTTGCCCCTCCGACATGCCCTTTGTTGGCATTCCGTAATTCAACCCGTACCAACGCAAAGTATCCCCATGTTCGGCCCGCCATTACTGACATGTGCTCTTCCATAGCTTCATCCCATACGATTACAGACCCCATATCTGGGTTCGAGTGCTCCCAGCTCTCGAGAATGTACTGTACGGCGCCAATCTGTCCAACATCCTCTCTGCCCACAAGCACGCCATTCTTGACATCCTGGCTTGGCTTCCATACGGCATCATTCACTTCGGGGCTCCTGCCGTGTGCTCCCTCCTCATGTTCATCTTCGCCGCGCCTGGAACGACCCCAGTGTTCGCACGCACCTTTGGTTGGATGAGCATACTCGGTGTAACTATTCAACTCGTGTTCCCTTGCACACCGCCTTGGTACGAAAATGAACATGGTCTAGTACCAGCCGCCTACGGAATGGAAGGCTCGCCTGCTGGTCTTGCTCGCGTTGACAAGATCTTCAATATTGACCTCTATACGACCAACTTCACAAACGCACCTCTACCATTCGGCGCATTCCCTTCGCTGCATGGAGGTTACGCCGTGCTGGAAGCTCTCTTCATGAGCCACTGCTTCCCTCAGTTCCGCATGTTCTTCATTGGCTATGTCGGCTGGATCTGGTGGTCTACCATGTACCTCAGCCATCACTACGCCATTGATCTTGTTGGCGGAGGACTTATTGCAGCTGGGTTCTTTTACTCGGTCCGAGCTCGCTACTTGCCTCAGCGCCAGGCTGACAAGATCACGCGATGGGAATACGAATATGTCGAAATCGGAGATCGCCACCGCGTTGCGGACGAGGAATACGGACAGGAATACTTCAGTCTCGGATTGCTTGATCAACGTCGAGAAAACTCGAGCGATGGTTGGACGCTAGGAAGCAGTTCCAGCTGTAGCTCTAGCAGTGGCACTCTGAGCCCAACAATCTCTGAGGACACTGTCCCAGGCATGATGGTCATGGACATGGCAAGTAATGGCCAAATATGGGACGGCACCGCGCCTCCCCGAGACGTCGAATTAAGCGAAGTCGTAGTTGTCCGACAACAGCAGAATTAGGAACGACATATGCCGAAAATCATCGCGACTTACACCCGCGTATAATAACTCGCCACAACGACTCGACACGATTAGTTCATCATCTTATCCGCCTCTGGCCAAGGCGAGGTTTTGTTTCATTTTGCAACAACGCCTGCTGATGACTCTCGACACGCACCAACATCAATTCAACACAAACTTAATCTTCGAACCAACCCCCCCTTTTTTACAAAACATCTTTGGCATTCATCGGCACAGCGAATTGGCGCAACGTGGTGTTTTATATTTTTTTACTTCAGATTCTTGGTACTCCCCAACAAAACGTGGCGGCCAGTGGTTAATGTCACCTACTGGCTCTTAATACGGTGCAGCAAGGGGACGAGAGCCACGGGGGAGTCGGTTTGAACCAACGTACTGCATATAATGGCCATGGACAAGGCTTACAAATGATAGAGTACGTAATGTATACATAACAGGTAATTCGTGCATATATGGGTTAATAGGGAAGGGTTAACATGCACCGATACGCTCGCTAGAGAGCCTGGTTGGGGACGGAAAAGGCGCTCATGATTTGGACATGTGGGACAGGTGGTAACCTGTGGTCGCCCGCGAGGGCCGACGCATTTTGAGGAGCCGTGGCTTGTGGTAATGACAACCCAAGGGGCAGCCGAAGGCGGAAGAAGGCGGTCGTCTGTGAGGGACGGCGAGAGAGGATAGGAGAAATACCAAAGATGCCACTCGCTAGACACTAGAATTAGAAAGGAATGAAACCTCAAAAAAATTATGAACATATCACTACCTTTGGAATCTGCTTGTGACCGGATATGTCGTGGCCATCAATGGTTGCTAGGAACATCTTAAAAATAAGGACGTACTTTGTTTGGGGCTGGTAATATATGCCACATCAATGTACGATCTGTCAATATCAACGTCGCCGTAGTATAACCTGTTGAATTCACGTTTACTTTAATTTACGATCACTTCAACTTCACGAGTCAGGAAACACATAGCTCACTTCTTCATTCATCATTCAAAATCCGGATATACCTTGCTATGTGTATCATCCATAATCCATCATTACTCTTCCTAAGAGTCCCATGTCCATGTCATCCCCGATATCTAAACAAGGCTTGATAAAAAGCAGAATACAAAATATTGACAAAAGAAATAAGGGAAAGAGGGTTCAACAGATAAAAAGTCCGGCTACCAGAGCGCGTTGATTATCCAAACCGTGCCTCCTACGCTTATGCATTTAAACGATCTGAAAATCTGAGAGGGGGCAATATAATGTGAGAATGTGTATGGGCTTCTTTTCTACCTGTTTGATGTGGCGGCGCTCCAGAGACCTTTACTTGTTTGAATGACCTTGTTTGCTTGGTGACCTGGTTGTAGGGAGGCTGGAACGCTGCTGATAGTTGGTACGGCAGGGGTATTTCCCATGACGACATCTGCATCGATTTGAGTGCCGTAACCGGAGTCTTCTTTGCCAAACGAGACGCCGCTGTCGTCTTTGCGGTTGCCGTTGCCCTGGCTGCGGGGGCTGGCGCCACGGTCGGGTTCCTTGGAGCGAGCGCCGTCCATGAGGTTCTGCGCCTCGCGGAGCTTGTTGATGGCGCGGACGGTGTCGATGGCTGCGTGGAGGGTGCGGCGGGCGTTGAAGTTCTTCTTGATGGTGGGGAGGAGGTTCTCGCCTGCGCCGTCTGTGGGCTGTTCTGCTGCGACGAAGGGGTGCTGCAGGGCTTCGTGGGCGGTTATGCGCTTGGTGTGATCGATGGTGAGGCAGCGCCGGATAAAGTCCTTGGCGTGGCTGGAGACGCCGCGCCAGTATTCTATGGGGGTGAAGCTGTAGTCGGCGTTGAGGATGGCCTGCATTTCTTCAAAGTCGGAGTCGCGGTCAAAGGGCGTGTAGCCGCAGAGGAGGAAGTAGGTGATGACTCCGAGGGCCCAGAGGTCAACGGGCTTGCCGTGGCCAGTCTTTTTGAAGATTTCGGGCGCCATGTATCCTGGTGTGCCGCAGGTGGTGGTGAGGACGTGGAATTTCTCTTCGTCCATGATGCGGGAGAGGCCGAAGTCAGCGATGAGAAGGTCTGCGTTGTCTTCAGGCGTTCGGAACAGAAGATTTTCTGGCTTGAGGTCACGGTGGACAATGCCGTGGTCGTGTAGGTAGGCGACTGCGGAAAGGGTCGCGCGCACAAGGTCCGCGGCGTCGGATTCAAAGTAAGATCCCTTGCGACAGATTCGGTCAAACAGCTCACCGCCCAGAGCGAGGTCGGTAACTAGATAGAGGTTGTTCATCGTCTCGAAGTAGTCGACCAATGTCAAGATGTTCTGGTGGCCCATAGACACTTTCTTGAGGACAGCAATTTCATTGCGAACCTTTGCGATGAGAGTTAGCAATGATTCTTGGAGGGAGTTGGCTTGAGATGGATGGCTGCGAGACGTTCCACGGGAAACTTGTCAAGGTTGACATACCATGTGCTCTCGTCCCGCCATGAGCCGCTTATTGATAACCTTGGCAGCATAGTATCGACCGGTATCGATATGAACGCATTCCTTCACGACGGAATAAGAGCCAGCCCCGAGTGTCTTTCCAACCTTGTATCTACAAGGTTGAATCTGGGGCTGCTGTGCTTGCTGTTGGCTGTCCATCGTCTCCTGTTGCCGATGCGCTTGTCAGGGCCGAACCGTAGCGATGTCGTTGCGACAGCCAAAGACTTGTTGGTCACCGAGGCGTGTGTGTACAAGACGAAGACCGTTGCGGTTGAGATTTTTAGTTCCAGACCACGGCACGGATTCTCCTCCGAAGGGGCGACAAGATAGAGTTTCTGGTCGTCAGGACAAAGAGAGGATAGCTTGTCGATGTAATGAGCTTGCTTCCGCTAGTCTATAGGGTACGGTTATGTTCGGACGGCACGTCTGTCGGCAGGTGGAATTACTTCTGCGACCTTGACTTCGGCGGCAGCAGGTCAAGTTGTGCAGTTAATAAGTAAGCATTGTTGGAGCAAGATTATGTGCATGGGAATGCAGTGAACGGGATGAGGTGGGGGTTTTTGCGGGCGACAAGGATGGGAACTTGGGAGCTTTTCTTGGCTCATTGTTTCACCACAACCAGCGGTGGGGTTCTTCTTGAGCCGCTTTTTCAGCTCCTGTGTGGCTTGCTGATTGCACCTCAGACACCACAGTTTGCAAACAAATGATACTGTATAGACACCAATTGGATCGGAAATTGCAGTACATCTTAACATATATTCCGAGTGAGTCTGAGATGTGACGTAAGATGGACATCAATGCAAAGTGACCAGTGCTGGTTCCTTAAGTACGCCGATTTCGTCCGTACATTGATGAAGACGTCCTATGAACAAAGGATGTGTCGAAAAGGTCGCCGAAAATGGCCATCATTTCTTGGCATTTTCGGAGCCTTTTCGTTTTCGCCAACATCTGTAACGTTCAAATCTATCTAAAGAAGTGATCTGCCGTCATATACGACTGAGGATTTGCCTTGGACACCGCAGTGTGTCTAGGATAGCCCAGAGGAGCCCTCCATGACGCTTGGCCGACCTCCAGGAATCAACTCGCCGCATTCATGCGCCATAGACGTATATAGCCTTTGCGCGATTAGGTTGCCATGGCACCACTTGTTAAGTGAGGCGGTTGTGACAATGAGTAGAAAGTTCCTCCAAGGTTGACGATGGTGGATGTTTTTGCTCTGCTATAGAACATCGCATCAACCTTGCGGCCCTTTTCGTGACTGTTTCTTTGCACTAGCAAACTTTTTCTGTTTTATGCGAGACTCGTGGAAGCGCTTCTCTCTATGAGACGATTAGTCCAACTTAAGGGCTCACATGAGAATAAGAGGGTCCTTACATGGCCTCAAACTTCTTCTTCTTTTCGTTACTTGTCTCTGCCGGGGTTGTTACACGGTAAATGCGGGCTATTTCCTCCATGAGTTTACGTCGATTCTCATCTGCATTCGTTGTCCTTGATCGATGAGTTTGATCTTGGAATGTGAGAGAATCGTTGTTGGCAACGTAATACTTCGAGCATCGTAAACCGGAGTGCAGATTCTTAGGAAGAGTAGCTAGAAGTTCCTTCAGGGGATAAACCGTGGTTGCCTTTGTTTCCGTCCTATCTAGATTAGTCGACCCGTTTACTGCATTTGTTAAACTAATGATTTTTGTTTCCATACTTGTTGACATGTTGACCACCTGGGCCACTTGATCGAGCATACGTGGTGCTTCCTTTAGGTAACTGAGACATATCGAAGGATTGAAACCAGGTCCTCGCTTCTGCTAAAGCTTCTTTATCAAGTGTTGCATCAAAAGCGTCATATCTTTTGAGTCGCGTCCAACGGAGTGGTTGAAGTGTTCTCTGTGACCACGGAATAGCAACGCCAGCTCGTCGCAAGTGGTGACGACCGATCATGATGCAAGGAAGGGCGGCGTATAGCTGGACAAAAACAAAGGAACGTGTCCGAAAGTTTCCTTGAAACAACCGATTCCCCAGCTAGCTTTTGGTGTCACTTTTTATTTCAATCCGTGCTGATCAGAAGGCAAGATGCGTGTTTGGCTTGAACTGTCTGGTGTTTGATTTGCGTCCTCGTAGGGCCAACACTGGCAGCACACTAACCAGACTGCATCGTAAAATCCTAAAATCGACTAGCCTTGTCCGCGCCAAGTTTATCCGACGCTTAATTCCGGTGGATACAAGAAGGCGGTCCTGCCAGTCTGCTGCCAGTTTCCTGCCCACTTCCTTCGATCCGCCCAAAGCAGCGCCACTTTCCAATTCGAATCGCGCCCAGCCATTTTCGTTTTCTTCACACCTTCACATACTCCGTACATACACCATCAATCGTACATCTATCACGGCAGCTACCATTCACCAGGCCGGCTGCGAAGGACTTCTCATCACTTTGGCCTCCAGAGCATATTTCTCTCCCGTCGCCGTCATCTCTCGTTTGAAGCGCGCTGCTCGTTGCTCATCTATTGCATTGCAGCAGCACCCAAAGCCCATGTCAAAGTGTTGTTGTTGAAGCCACATCAACACCACAGCATCCATGGCTTCAATCTGACTTTCCAGGTTCCTTCATCATCACCCTGGCCCCACCAACATTGCAGAACTTTTTTTTCTCTTCCAACTCTTCTATTTAACGCTGCTCTCGTAAGCCCTTGTACTCATACAGTACAGGAGGCTCCCGCTTTGCTATTTTCCCATCGTCGTTGATATTTCAGGTCGGATCCCTTTCGCTTTCATGACAGAGCCTGAAGCCGAACTTCAGGCCAGTGCCAACTTGTCTCCAGTGTCACCGTCACCCGTCCATACCGCAGCACCACTCGTTGTGCCAGCACTTCAAGACACTGTCGATACCATCGACGCCATGGTTGCTGCCGCTGCTGGTGCCCTTGATGGCCATGTCGACACTCCAGTCGTCGAGCCAGTCGTCGATCCTGCCCTCGCAGATGCCATTGACAACGACGATGTTGTAGATGACGACAGCTTTAACGATGCATATGGGGAGGACGCCGAGCCTGGACAACCTCCTCAGGCTCAGGCTCAGCCAGAACCTTCAGAAAACAATGACGATTACGCCAAGACGTTCGACTCGCCCATCGAACCTGAACAAGAGGTGGATCTGGATAATGAACCACATGTACAGTCAACAGATGCGCCAGAATCCAATCCACTTCCCATTCCCTCCGAGCAGTTGAACATCAGTCATTCTTCAGAAGTTACCCCCGCTGCCGCCCATGATCCGTCTGCAACATCGTCCACATCTCCTGCCTCAAACGACATTCAAAATGCCCAGCCCGAGACTTCTTCCGACCCTACCATGCCGACCGCGGCAGACGTTTCCGAGGGGAATGCGCAAAATGAAGACCAAGGAGCCCAGTCTGTGCACACAAATGGTTCAAACCCCGCTGTCACAGATACGCAAAGTTCATCGTCGCTTGATATCCAGAAACTCGTGGCTGATCTCACTGCCCAACCTACTGAATCCAATGCTGGCAATGATCCACCCAGTGCTTCGCCAGCACAAGCACAGGCTGAACCGCCCTCGGGTTCTGCCTCTCTGTCGTCCTCGACTGCGTTGCCAACTACCTCTTCCCTACCCCCAAGGCCTCCCCAACCTCACTCTGCTTCCCCATTGTATGCCTCGCAGCATCATCCCGCTGGGGCTAACTCTAGTGCAACCGCAAATCCTGGTGCTCAATCAAGTACTGGCTCAGCTTCATCATATCACATCGGCAGTGCCCCAGGAACTTCAGCAGAGTCTGTTGCCAATCTTCCCCCTCCGCCTTCCAGCGCCCTCAATGTCCCACCATATGCCACCCAGGCGGCACATGGGTACTCCGCGGATCAGGGTCGTGATGTAGAGTATCAGCGCAAATGGGATCAATTCATGGCCGACGAGAGACAATATATGTCAGAGGCTAAATGGGACCGATTCCCTGAGGGGTCCCGTATCTTTATTGGTATGTCCTGTCCCACGCTCGCTTGACTACTTTGAAGCATTTCTGACCATAAATGTCTGTTTCCTTACAGGCAATCTTTCAAGTGACAAGGTTTCCAAACGCGATGTGTTTGACTTGTTCCATAGATATGGTAGGCTAGCCCAAATTTCCTTGAAATCCGCATACGGATTCGTGCAGTACCACACGATTGAGGAAGGCCAGAGAGCCATGGACAACTTGCAGGGCATTGAGATTAAGGGTCGCCGCATTCGTAAGTCCCTACTTTGTTTAGATGCAGCGTGTTCGTAATGCTAATATGGAATAGACCTGGAAATCTCGCGAGTGCAAGATAAGTCAAAGAAGGAGCGCAACAGAAGCCCAGACAGAACCCGCGGTCGCGAGAACGGGCGGAGAGGTGATAAACACAGCAGGGACGATTATCGCCCTGGCCGAAACCACTCTCCACGCCGCAACGATTATCACGCTCGAGATGATAGCTTTGGAGGTAGGGACCGTGGCTATAGCGACTCTGGTCGTGGCGGTCGAGGACGGTCTCGGTCACCTGACTATGGGCGAAATGACCGCGACCCATACCGCAGACGCAGCCCGAGTCCCCATGGAAGGCCTCGTAACGAGCCAGAGCTCGATATTCCCCGACGTTATGGCGCCGATGTGCCAGACGTACAGATGATTTTGCAACCAGATGTCAACCGGGATTTTGTCAATTGGGTCGAAGGGGCCTTCAAAGCCAAGGGGCTAAAGACCCAGGTTATGTACCTCCATCCTCGGTTCCCCAAAGATCAAGTTATTCAGCGACAAGCGGCGGAAGGTGTCCACGGTGTTGTGGACTTGGATCTCCGTGCTCAGAACCTCGCCAGAATTCCTGTGCAGGTGTTCGACCGCTCTGCTGGCAACAACAATGTCCGCTTTGATCAATACGTGGACCTCGACCCTGGCACCGCCGCAGAAGTGATTCTGCGCGCTAAATCCAGCGCCGCACCAGCAACCTATAGTCAGGGCTACGCTGGCGGAAATGGTGCATATCAGAACCCCTATGGAGCACAACCTCAACAACCCAGCTACAACGGGAGTCAACCATCCGCGGCATATCATACACAGCCACAGCAACAGCAGCCACCACCTACATCTGCTGGTGATATTGCCAGTCTTATAGGCCAAGTCGATAATGCAACACTCCAGAGACTGCTGTCAACGATTCAGACCCCAGGAGCTACACCTCTAGGTGGAGGGTACCCTCACACTGCAGCTGGAGCTGTTCACACAAATCCCAACCCTCAGGTTGATATCCAAGCTATCTTGGGGAGCTTAGGCGGAGCAAACGCACAACAGCATGCCCCTCCACAACCACCATATGGAGGTCCCTACGGAGGTCAGCCACCAAGTGGAGGCGGGGGTCAAGGTGCTGCTGGAAACAATGGAGATGCTGCCAACCAGGTGCAAAATATCATGGCACAACTCGCGCGCTATAGACAGTGATGTTATGTTCTCTTCGGTGACTTGGCAATGTTTAGAATGCATGGCGCAGGATGGTATGGTATTTGATTCTGTTGAAGCCTGCGGGCTTGGACCTTGTAATTAGATCATCAATAGCGGGGATAATGGTATCAAATAGCCGCAAAGCTGGAGGTTGGTATGTCTATCAATGATGATGAACTTTGTACTGAAGCAGTGCTTTCGCAGAATGCGTGGACCATTACTGGTATTTTTGATACACCTAGAAACAAGTCTTGTGAAAATGTTGCTTGCAGACCAGCTGCAATTCGTTCTTGTATGAAGTTTGTACGTTTGCGAAGAAAACCGATGCAGCAAACAACATTTATATCTAACGGAAAGAAGCACCCAAAGAGTGCTACAGTCCTAAACCCAAGTACGCCCGACCGTCTTTACCAACCAAACGTCTCGCTGTGCCACCAAACTCTTCTACCCTTCATAACATGGGTCCTGACCCTTTGCCGAACCTCCCTCGTCATCTCTATGGGACCGCAAGCTATGACGGCAACGGAATCATCACCACTCCCCCGGAACATGTCGTCCACGATCTTTTCGATATTGGGCCTCTTGTGATTATGATTCGCTGTCAGACGGCCATTCGCCCGACGCATGCTGGATAATTCCATTGCGCCTCCTGCGGCATTGTCACTGTCATCTCCTACACCCATATCCCCAGTCAAAAAGAGCTGGATGTTGGGATCTTCGAGCACACTCTTTCCTGTCGTTTGGTTTGATATTGCCCAGGTGGCGTCGCCGGCACCACGAATGGCCCATATGAATTGAAGTTTTGCAGAGGGTAATTCGCTCTGGAGGGCTTGATAAATGGGTAGAGTGAATGTTGCGCCTACTCCACCTGATACGAGGAGAACTTTATTAGCACCCCAAGCGAGAAGATCGTTGAAATGGATGGTCATGGTGCCGTATGGTCCTTCGATGCCGAGGGTGATCTTGCGGGATTCTGGGGGAGATTGAGGCTTGGTAGAGGAGAAATCCGAGAGGACGTTTGTCATGGGTCCGTTTCTGACGCGAGCGATGAAACTTATTGTGCCATCTTCGTCATCGACTGTAGCAATGGTGAAGGGATTGTATAAGTAGTCAAATACGCCGGACTTGGAAGATGGAACTGTTGTGGTGCGACCTTGCGGCGGAAGACTTAGGTAGATGTGTGAGCCGGGAGTAGCGCGGAAGGGAGCAAGTTTGTGCAAGGGGATAGAAGAGGTGACTTTGACGAGACTCGTTCCGGGAATGGTTTCCATCGTGGATGGGGAGTTGATGGTTGTGATGCGCCGCACTGCCAGGTCAACTACGAAGATGGCAAAGGCTTCTGCAATGTAGAATCTGGCTGATGAGGCGTGGAAGAAGAGCAAGATGGGCACGAATAGCGCCACGACGAGATGGGTGATAAAGAAGAGTCTGTATGAATAGTCTCTGGCCTTGCGCATGGCTGTGGTTGCAACGCCATGAAATCCGAAGGATGCGAGGACGCCGCAGAATACAACGGTGTCGAGGATGCGCTTGAACCAAATGCCGGCTATTATGAAGTAGATGTTGTAGAATAGCAGGTGAAGCCAGAGGAAGCCGTAGATGATGCGTCCCAAAACTCGATGGTACCGGTTGATGTGTTCGTGGGATGAGTTGAAAACCCAAGCTATGGGGTTGAGTGCCTTGAGCGCCAAGAGATATTGAATAGGCAATTGTGAGACGGCAATGGCACCAAATCGCTTGGTAAGATGGAAATAATCTATAATTGTTAGCTGTAAGAGAGGGAAAGTGATGGAGTAAAACCATGGGCGTACTGATGTGGCCATCATGAAGCTTACCTTTGCCTGTCCCTTTGACGGAGAGGACCAGCAACCAAGCTGTCCAGATGAATCCTAGAATCCATTCATCCCTCTGGCCCCAATGAGAGCCAGCAAAGTAGACATCATCGCTCAACCACCATACAAACCGACGCCATTGCGAGGCAACTTGCTCAGATGAGCTCTGCCGCTGTGCCTTGACAATAGGTGATCTCGGAACAGCAGAGTATCGGCCCTGTTCGCTTGATGAGCCAGGCCGAACCTTTAGAGCAAGGTGTTTGAGAGTGCGATATAGCAAGAAAAGAAGAGCTGGCGCAAGAGCAGAATAATGAGCAATGCATGCATACAGATCGAGTGATTGGCGGCGCAGCAACTTCTCCTCGTGGGTGAGACTGGCAAATTCGTATGGCCAAGCCATGTTGATGAATGTGCTCACCGAAGAACTGAAGCTCTTGGCGGCTTTCTGCTAAGAAAGCTACAAATTGACAGAATCTCTTATCAATCGACTCGAATTGATGGGGCCATTGGACAATGGAGTACTGTCTTCATTCCACTCAAAAAGGTTCAATGTTGTTCAATTGTGCAATTCGTCAGGGACGGGGCGGCTTGCGTGAGCCTTGGTAAGCCGCATTTCACGTGGCACCATTGGATGTCAATTGGTGGTCAATGCCATACAAGCCCATGCTCGAATGCAATTGCAAAGCTGCATTGTGTGCAAAAACAGCCACAGAAGCTCTGCAGGGGTACATTTTGCAATTCAATGTTGTTTAGGTTCACTTTTGGGCACGCAAAGCTGTCCCGTAATGGGTAAAGAGCTTCAAACGAGAATGAGATTCGTAGAGGCCAATGGTCCCGTCCAGGGTTGGGCAGCTTGGGAGCCATTTATGAGGGGTAGAGCTGTTCTCAATCCTCTCATCTCACGGCTTCGTGATGGCTGTCAATCGGGGATTGTTCGGGCATCGGAATACATCATTGCCAAACATATCGTGAATATTCCGAGATTCGTCATTTCGACGTTGTAATGGAATCCGAAACTCGGAGATCAGCTCCGTGTGAACGGTTCCTGCTATTTGAGGGCCACCACAGACGTTGATGAAGAAGACTGGCTAAGGTGTTCCCGGGGCCCAGCAAGAACACCAGACACCAGGAGGATATGCATATTTAAGCTTGCTTGGCAGCGAAGAGTATGGTCTGGACTGCTGTTGTGCCATCAAATGTCTGGAATCAAGAGGCGGAGCTCCGGAGACAGTACAGTCTAAGACACAAGTCCAGTGTCCCTTACGCGACAATTCCAAGGAACGCGAAAAGACCTGAGGACGGATAAAGTTTAGCTTGTGAGAGGATGGCCTGTGGATCAACAGGGCTGGATCACTGAGCGGTTAGGAGACGACTTGAGCAGCCCAAGCTAGGGTCAGGAACAGGGCATCATGCTTACTTTGAGAGCCAGTAACCGATGATGGCAGATCAAAAATGTGCTCCTGGTGTTCAAAGACAAAAGACACCAGTGGGGATTGCGATTATGGGCAGAATAGAGTCGTTGGTCCCGAATTTGCTCCGTCAATGGTATTCGGGCATTGGGCTTGATGGCTCGGTTCTCGTCGTTTTCCCGGATCGTCGGCGTTGGGACGCTGGTTCGGAGCTCTGCACGGTGCTAAGGCAGGACCGGTAAGAGAAGCTCCGAAGATGTTCGATGCAAGCCAAGCACCCACAGCCCAAGGACCATGATACTGTGAAAGGTCAACTGGTGGCTGGAACAAGAATGCAAAAGCACCAGATTGTCCAAATAATGAGCACTCGAGTAATCCTCAAACTGCAACGGCGCAGTGAAACGAGAGTTTAGTTTCTCCGAGCACGAGACTCCTCGACCAATTACGCGGGACGATGGAAGTCGGCGGTGGAAAGCTGGGATGAGTGAGAGCAGGAGGGGTCCTGCCTGGTGCTGGACTTGCTCTCTGGCCGCACTTTCCCTCCATGCCACCAGACAGCACATCAAATACCAATGGACCCCGCAACCATCCACCGCCCACCGCCCCCGATCTCGCCAGGCCCCGCCAGTTTTTTTCTGCAATTGGCCTGGATTGCACCATTTTCGTACTTGTACCCTTCCCAAGCCACCTCTCCGAGTTTTTTTTCCCTCGTCCTCTTCTTCCACACCTCATTCTCCAGACTTTTAATATTCTGGTCCATCTCTCTTACACTCCAATTTTCACTTTTCTTCTCCATTGATACCCCTTACTCTCCATCACATTCACAATGTCGTCCGACTACGCCCTGTCTGCGTCTCACAAGGAGGTTTGTCTTTACCCCACCATGGACGAAGACCATGGGTGACTCAATTGAAGAGATGTCGGAGCTGACAATGGCTGCTTTCTAGATGCTCGAGAAGTCTCTTCTCGACTCTGACCCCGAGGTCGCCTCCATCATGGTACGTTTCGCCAATACTTGACAAGCTTCCGCCAGCTTCGCCGTATCCCGATGTCACAGTCATTCTGATAGGTCACTATAGAAAGATGAGATTCAGCGTCAGCGAGAGTCTATTGTTCTCATTGCCTCTGAGAACATCACCTCCCGTGCCGTCTTCGACGCCCTCGGCTCCCCCATGTCCAACAAGTACTCCGAGGGTTATCCCGGCGCTCGTTACTATGGTGGCAACCAGCACATCGACCAGATTGAGTTGCTCTGCCAGAAGCGAGCTCTTGAGGCCTTCCACCTTGACTCTGAGAAGTGGGGTGTAAACGTCCAGTGCTTGTCTGGCAGCCCTGCCAACTTGCAGGTTTACCAGGCCATCATGCCTCCTCACGGCCGTCTCATGGGTCTTGACCTTCCCCACGGTGGCCATCTTTCTCACGGTTACCAGACTCCTCAGCGAAAGTAAGCTTCTGTTGTGCCTTGGTGTTTCGAATTTATGCCGCCTTCGGAGTTGTCATGTACTGATCCATTGTCTTCGCAGAATCTCTGCTGTCTCTACTTACTTCGAGACCATGCCCTACCGAGTTGACCTCGAGACTGGCATCATCGACTACGACACCCTTGCTAAGAACGCCATCCTCTACCGCCCCAAGGTCCTCGTCGCCGGTACCTCTGCTTACTGCCGCCTGATTGACTACAAGCGCATGCGCGAGATTGCTGACTCTGTTGGCGCTTATCTCGTTGTCGACATGGCTCACATTTCTGGTCTAATCGCTGCTGAGGTTATCCCTACCCCCTTCCAGTACGCTGATATCGTCACCACTACCACCCACAAGTCTCTCCGTGGTCCCCGTGGTGCCATGATCTTCTTCCGCAAGGGCGTCCGCTCCGTCGATGCTAAGACTGGCAAGGAGACTCTCTATGACCTCGAGGGTCCCATCAACTTCTCCGTCTTCCCCGGTCACCAGGGTGGACCTCACAACCACACCATCACTGCTCTGGCTGTTGCTCTCAAGCAGGCTCAGACTCCCGAGTTTAAGGCTTACCAGGAGAAGGTTGTCTCCAACGCCAAGGCCCTCGAGAACACCTTCAAGACTCTTGGCCACAAGCTCGTCGCCAACGGTACCGACAGCCACATGGTTCTCCTTGATCTCCGCCAATTCTCTCTGGATGGTGCTCGCGTTGAGGCTGTCCTTGAGCAGATTAACATCGCTTGCAACAAGAACTCTATTCCCGGAGACAAGAGCGCTCTCACCCCTTGCGGCATCCGTATTGGTACCCCTGCCATGACCAGCCGTGGCTTCGGTGAGAAGGACTTCGAGCGCGTTGGCAAGTACATTGACGAGAGCATCAAGATCTGCAAGGAGGTTCAGGCTGCTCTGCCCAAGGAGGCCAACAAGCTCAAGGACTTCAAGGCCAAGGTTGCCAGCGGCGAGGTTCCTCGCATCAACGAGCTCCGCAAGGAGATCTCTGCCTGGACTAGCGCTTTCCCCCTCCCTGTTGAGGGCTGGCGCCTGGACGCTGGCATCTAAATGTCAGCCTCACCCGATGGGTATGGAATCGAAATAGACGGAATGGGATTATGATGGCATGAAAAAGGGGTGGAGTACAGCTCTACATCCGAGGAATTTAACATGGGATGAAGCCAAAAAGGCGAATGTTCAACAACTTGCATTTAACGGGCTGGCGCACTTGATATCTATTTATTTATATTAACCAAACCCTTTCCTTTGTATTTTTTTTTCGGAATATGTTGGAAGGAATAGGAGTTGTCGGAGACAACGGGAATCAACTTGCAAAACAGAAGTGGCTGTTTTATATACATTCACAGAGGCGCTCAACGCTCCAGAGTATCAATACACTGGTTTATCCAGATTAAGGAGACAACCTGAAATTATGTGCATTTATTTAACCACGGTGCTTTTTGTGACACGTCGCCCTTGATTCATACACACTCACATGCACCAATGTAGGCAAACTACTTGTTCAGCAAAGTATCTCATTAAATTGGCTACTGACTACCGACCACCACTCTTGGATACAAAACAACAGAAAAGCAAACCACCACTCATCCACTGAAAACTACTCTGACCAAAGCGCCAAGCAAGCATATATCTGGAAAATGAAAGTGAAAAAAAGGAGTCCATTGTAAACCAAGTCCTATCAATATCCCACCGTTACCAATTTCCATTTCCATCCAACAACCTGAAACAAAATGTATCCATAAGACGACTTGACTTTTTTTGCAATACCGCCCCCCCTATGACGAAACAGCAAAAATCTTGACGTGGGACAGACATGAATTTGCCTGCCTTGTAGCTCTATCGGGAGCGACGTGAGGAAAGGACGCAAAGCAGATGCCTATGCTCAAGCAAGACATGAAGAATGAAAATGGTGTTGGAAAAAAAATATAGAATGCGTGTAGAATGTTTCGAAATACACTAATAGCACAAAATAGCCTTTGGCCCTCTACCAATGGGAGCGACCTTGGTCCGCTGGAATGGCCTCCCTGATGAGGGCTAGAATAAAGGTAACAAAAAAGTAACAATATCCAGCTAGTTTATGAAGCTTGGGATATTCAAACGGCGACGATATAGTCGCAATGTCAACTCTCCTAAATTGAGAGGATGGTCCGCACGGATTCTTATATGTACAGTTCTGATGGGTGGGTGTTGTGTATGCCGGGGTTTGAAGTGCTGTGTAGAGGAAGCTACTGAGCAATACTCTCCGGGCTCATCATAGCAATGTTGTCATCTTTTTCGGTCTGGCTCGTACCAGCTTGACTTTGTGTGCTATCTGTTCTTTCCATGCTTGCAGCAAGGGCGAGAAGGGCCGGATTAGGCGGAGGTACGGGGGTGACAGTGATTGATTTCTTCTTGGCTGGGGTTGTGTTGGTCGATCCTGCTGCTGCATTGCCCTTTTCTGGTGATGCGTTGGCCTTGGCTTCGGCTGCTGCTGCTGCAAGCTCCATTTTCTTCTTCTTCTTTGCCAGTGCGAGCTGTTCTCGTGGTGGACGTTTCTGCGCAGATATAATTTTACCGCTGGCTCCGAGACGTGGGCGAGGCTTTCGCTGTTTAACAGGTAGGTCCTCGTCCTCAACAAGAGGTTGATCGCCATTGGCGTGCAATTTGGCCAGGAAGAAGTTCTTGACGAGACCGATTTCTTCCTGAATGCCGTCGTTCGTGACAGGCTCGGAAGCCGGCAATGCCTCGAACAAATCGGCTGATGTTTCGCCTGCCGTCTGTGTTTGCATCTGGTATTGGCTTCTGACTCTGCTGTGAAGGAGATGAAATGGAACGGAGAATGAGTCGAGGCCCATTTCCTTGTCCAACCCAAGGGCCTTGAAGCCGAAGAAGTCCTCGCCAAGATCATCGGCGAAGTCGCCACTCATGAATTGGTCACTACCATCCTTAAAGGCCCCCACACCGTCGGCTCCAGCATCCGTCGAGAGGGCTGGCCGCAGAAGATCTGTGAGATGCAGCTTCATACGTTCGTGGAGAGTTCCAAGCCTCGAGCTCAACCGGTCAACGTCGTCCTTAACATAGCACTCGAGCGACGCTACATCGTGGCCGCTTTCCTCCAGCGTGTGTAGAACAACTTCTTCGGGCGTGAATCGTGGCTGTGTCTGTGGCCCTGCAGGCGTTTGTACTGCTGTCTTTTCGGATTCGCGATAAATGTTGAACGTCTTCACAAGCTTTTGGAAATAATCAGCAGCGATCCCCGTCAAAGTGTCAACAGCCGATGGTTGCAGCTCCTCGAAACCTGTGTGGTAAAGAATCTTCGCAACAGATCGCTTAAGGGCATTCTGGCATGTTTCCGCTGCCATTACAGGTCCGTCGTCGGATATAAAGTGTGGCTCGATATCTTGCTCCAAGAATATCTCCGTATTCGACTTGGGAAATTGATTTGTGTAAACCTGAGACTGGACCTGCATTTGCTTAATCACTGAGATCTTGGTCGCAAGCTTTCTGGTTTCCTGGATCTGGTGAATGTTATCATCCATCTTCTTCGTCAATCGGCTCTTTGGCGCAGTAAAGGTCCCTGGCGGAACGAGCTTCAGGAATTCTTCATGCTGATTGATGACATGTCCTTCTCCGTCCTCAACCCATTGAAGATTAGGCTTGATATCAGGAATACTGGTTAGGGAATTGTAGTAATCAGGCATGACTTGCTCTGTTTCCTCGTCAATGCCCTCGGCGAGTGTCTCTGGCTGCTTGTTCGCAGATGCATCCTTTCCCGCACCGGCGGCACTGCCCAGATGTGGATGTGCGGCAATGCCCATGGCTTCTGCTTCTCTTTGATGCTTCAGGAACCATCGCATACCAGCTCGATTTCTCAGGAGGGCTGGGGCGTCAGTATTCAGACTATTCTCTTTAAAGAGGAGGTGCCGTTCTTTTGCAGCCAACGCTCGGTCCTTTTTGGTAGTCTGCTTCCAAATCTTGTACTCTTCGTCTTCGTAAGCCTGTTCTGCTGCTTCGCCAAATGCTTGGTTGAGTGCCATGCTACTAAGACTTGGTCCATCAATGTCCATGGCGTCAGCGTTGCTCGCAATGCCCGAATGCCCATTCAATGCGCCTGAAGGAGTGATGGAGCCAGCTACTGGTGGAGTTGAAAACCCGCTTCCATCAACCTCAGAACCTTCCCTCCCAGCTTTTCCAAGCAGCCCGTTGAGCTGCAAAACCGGTTTTTGGTCGACCACCGGCGTGTCCTCCTTCTGGTCGCTAGGAGCGGTACGCGACTTGACACCTTTGGTAGTGGCTTTTCTACCACGAGACGACATTATCGGCTCGTCGTCGGAATCATCACCACCATCATCTTCGCCTCCATTCTGTTTGCGTCTCTCTTCGGCCTCCACTTCAGCCCGAGAGCGAATGGCTAGATCGGGGATCAAAGGAATCAATTTTTCGGCTTCTTTCCGCATGCCGTTCGCCATTCTACGGAGAGGATGGTTCATGTCCTGGTTGTACTTTAAACAATTGTCCCAAATGAGGTTGAGATCTGTGACAAAATCCGTCTTGGATTTGTACGTCAAGGATTTGAGTTTCTTGGTCATTGTGCCAAGATCCATTGGGTTTTTGATAACTAGGGGCAGAATTCCTTGTCAGTAGAGTGCCGAGGCTAACAGGCTGTCGCAGCCCCCGGTGGTAAACCAAAACTCACAATTATAATAATCAGGTGCTTCCCTTTTGTTAACTCTGGATAGAAATGGCGTAGAATATTCTGTATGGGCCTTGAGTTCCGTCAAAACTTTCTCGAGGGCCTCGTATAACTCTTCCTGGTTGACGTTCTCTTCACTCGCCCATTTACTTCGGTTTTTGCGAACCTCGTTCATGAGGAGCCTTAGTTCAGCATCTGAAGCACGTACTTGGTCGCGCTTCATGTCAATTCTAGCAATGAGATGTTTAAGGGTCAGACTTGAGGCGCCAAGGTTCGCACTGCTCAGCGACCCTTGGTTGCTTGCCTGCGCTCCCCCTGCGCCATTGGTCTGATTATTATCCATCTCAGCTTGGAGCTGTTTTTCTGAGTCTTCCAGCCGTTGCTGCTCTAGCATCGCTGTACGATCATTTTCGAGCGTATAGATAATAGTGTGGAAGCTGCGCCTGGCTGCTTCCTCGGTGGCAAGCCTTGCCTCTTCCAATTTGTTGATGGTATCATCATCGCTTTCGATGCCTTTGCTTTTACTTTGCGAATCGTCTTGGCTGGATTTGGTCTTTTCTGCTAGCTTTCCTGGCGAGTTAACAGAATGGACCGGGGAGCTGCCGGACTTGGATGGTGATAATAGGGAGTTGGCAGCGACAGAGGCGGCAGAACCCTGAGCCTTCAACGGGGCAGGCGCAGCCGGTGCTTCATCTTCGTCTTCTTCGTCATCGTCATCGTAGTCATCTTCGTCAATGGCGCGTTTCGCCTTTTTGAAGGGCGGCTCTTTGATGGGTTCGTGGTCGGTGGTGGGGGGGAGCGTCAGGGTGGGTGTCGGGGCACGACGCTTCATGCCGGCAATCGCGTCAACATTGTAAGAGCCATCCTCAGCAAATAACAGCGCAATTTTGTCCTCGGTCTTGCGATACAAATCTGCAAAGAGGGCACGGCGGTTCTCTTCTTCGATATCAACGGGTGCCTCAGGCACCAACCCTACAGTGCTGTCGACGGGGGTCTGGGTACGCGCCGTTCCATCATCAAGATGATTCAAAGACCTGCTACTGTTTGTATGCTGTAGGGCCGGAAGTGGCCAGGCTGGCTGGCCGTTGGAAATGGACATGTTGGGCCCGTGGCGATGAAAGCGACAAGTCGGCGCGGTGTCGCCATGCGCGGTGAGATGCGCTCGCGTAGGGCCGAACTGGGGGAGATTGGAGCGGTTACAACGTCATGGGTCGAAAGAGCGACATTGATATAGATGGAGGACGTCGTTTTGCGACAATCGAGATGGCGATGGTGGTGCTTTGATGGATCGCGACAGGTGCGATTTGTCGGCGGATCAAGAGGTGAGGTTGAGGATTCGGGGAGAGCGTGGTACCGCACCTCTTTCCCGAAGCGGGACTTTCTCCCAGGCTCAGGCGCAGGCGTAGGCCTGGTGGACTGGGGGTACTGAGAGAGTCCGGTCTGGTCTGGTCAAGGTTCCAGTCATCCAAGCACTCAAGTAGGTACTTCTCGCCCTCGCCGTGAGTACAAATGCCTATCGTTCTGACCACAGAAGCAATGAAAATTGTGTGCATACGTGAAAATTCAAATAATTTCCAACAGTGACGCGCTTCAGAACATGGTCAATTTTTATACTGCTTCAACTTGTCCATGCGCCAGTTACCTGCTGGCTTGTGCATATTGGACGTGCGAGCTGGCTGGGTACATGTCAACTACCAACCAGCCTCAGGTGCCCCCTGGCGGTGCTCCCCCACGGGCCGCGCGAACGCCGGACCGCCTCAGCGACTCTCTGTCGCCCAGGATTGTTGAAGGCAGTCACTGCACTTGACTTGTCACGTGATGTGACTGAGCAATGTCAAGGATTGATTAGTAACTCGGGTAAGATGTGCTCCCTGCAGATGGTCCCATGCCTGGCCTTCCTTGTGGTTCAGAAGGAACAGCTGCCTCTAGTTGACAAGCAGTTATATGAAGAGAGGACATAAGTAGAATGGCACGTCGTCACCCAATGCAACCGGAGGCGTGTTGATTTGTTCAACAGCTTTTGCCTCCTAATGACGACCACTGTAGGTGGCTCACCTAGCACACGTTTTGCGCAAGTAGCGTACGTTGCCTCATAGAGGACAATCTAATCGGCTTGAAGAGACCTGGACCACTCAGTGTCTGGGTTGGGTGGAAGTTGACATGCAAAGTGTGGTGATCTAGCAGGCTATGAAGTCATGCGGGGCCATGCTCGAGTCTGCCAGCAAACTGTCAGCACTCACTCAGCCAGCCCACACATGATGCAGTTGAGCCTGGTTGGATCGAGCACCTTGACATCTGGACAGTCTGGTGGGACCAGACTTACATACTAGGTACGTATTCTGGTTGCAGGGGCCAGTCCCTGCCATCCATGTCCAGTCTGGCTTGTACTCCAATCGTTCGTCACCCACGCCAGACCCAACGACCATTTAGCCAGGCTTCAACATTCCCAGCCTCACACTGCCAACTTGCAATCTCTACAAATTTTTGAACCGCCTTCACTTGTTCGGGGAATAATATCTGAATTGCATCCTGCGCCAGCCTAATCCCGGCATTCCGCTTGGCGAAACGTATGCAAGTGCAATACCCTTGACCTCTCACGAATAGCTTGCACAAGCTAAGGTAGCCTTGGCTTCAACCAGCACTACCAACTCTCGGTCAACGACTTTCGGCCAATTTGATCGCGCACACTGCTACATCCTCTACTAGACGACTTTCTGTACACCCACCAGCTTCTTCTGGAGCCATTACTGGCAATATGCGCATACGTCTGCCCTTTGCAGGTAATACCACACCCACTCCCATAATCATGGACAACCAATTGACCAATGTGATTCCTTTCAGGTGTCTTCCTGCTGTTGCTCATGATAGCAGGATATGCCGGCCTTAGCAAGCTTCAAATCGGACAATACGTCAACGACAAAGCTTTACACGCCGGAACCTTCTTCCTGCTCACAATTGTATTCTACTGGATCGTCGACACCAATCGCCGCCGAACGCTGAACATGACACTGGTTGTTTGCACATTGTGCCTTGGCGTGGGTTCCGAATTCTTGCAGAGCTTCCTCCCCAACGACCGCGACTTTGACTTGTACGATATCGTGGCGAATGTCGTCGGCAGCTTGCTTGGCCTGGGTTTGTGCTCGTGGTACCACAAGCGCATGCTGGAACGTAAGCGACAACGAAAATCGTACAATCCCGTCCCGGGTGAAGACGAGGAAGACGTGGAGTTGGGTCAAGGCCAGGAGAGTGGTGTTATTGAAGCTGGGCCTTCGAGAGAACGCACGTTGGAGGAAGAGGTGGACAACTGGGATGAAAATGCTCCGGATGACTGGGATGAGGAAGACGGACCACAGGCTACGGCCGCTCCCGCTGCCACAAGTACAGAACCTGATACAGCGGACATTGGCGACGCAAAGAAACGAACGGATTAGGCCCCCTTGCCTAGAGCGTGAGGCTGTGAGGCTTTGCGCTTGCTACGAGCATGACTAAAGAGATTCACCTTGGGAACTGGCGTTAAATACAGCGATAGGTTATAGTCAGCGATTTTATGAGTATGTGTATGATATTAATATGATATACCAAGCTTTAACTGTTTTGATGTGCAGGCGAATTCTTCTTGCGATGCATGACCCGTTTGACATCCACTGATACATGCCTCACAAACAGCCTCTCTTGACAAGATAATTTGACCTCTCGAGAAGCTACATACTAGCATACCCACCAGTGGAATTTGCATACCATCGCGTTCATGTCCGAGCTTATTATACTTTCTGTTGTTGTCATTCGTGAAAGCTTGAGCAGCTCTACCGGATTATATAAGCTCAGACGCGGATTCAGCTAAGTACTGGTATAACACAGCTATTACTTGTTTACAACCTATCGATTGACGGAGGACTATATTAAACGGTCTAGCGTGGACTACCTTTTCTCGTAAAGCCTCCGCTGGGACGGGGGCCGCACCTCCATCATCGACTGTCCAAATGTCCAAATACTTGAGATCCCTCACCGTAACTAATAAACGGAAATTCCGATTGACCCTGATGAGATCACAGGCGGTAATGTCGCTGAATGTGAAACCATGGTATAGAAGTGAATACATCTAAAGAATGCTCCCGGATTCTTCCTGTTACATCTGCCTGACACTTCTGTTCACTGGGGCCTTATTGGGTCGGTCGTCGGAGAGATTGAGATGGTTTGTCGGCCTAAAAGGCAAGTGAGACTGTGGCAGGGGCGGTGGACTTTTACGGGTTACTACCCATGCGTGGTTAAATGGTCATAAGCACAGGCTGACCCTGCTTATCCGTCACGGCCTTGTGTACTTGGTCTGGTTCATCTCGTGGATAACTTTTGAGAAGCTTCTGGCCAGCCTTTCCAAAGGAGCCAGAACCCATGACCATTGGCCTCGCGACGTCAAATAAAGCCGATGTGTTATCTATGCCCTCTGTTTCCGGTACTGTAACCATCCCTCTAATATCTCGATGGATCTTGTATCGAGTGCCGACTAGCACAAATTTGGAGAAGCATGATGGTAGGATGCTGGCATCATCAAAGTCCACCACGGTGATGGAATCATCATCACCTATTATGAAGTTGCCTAGCCAGATGTCAGAGTAACAAAATACCATTGGTTCCTGAGCCAGATTTTGAACGCGGTGTTTGGCCTTGGTCATGGAAAGAAACTACCGCACCAAAGAATTAGTATTATGCAATGGGTCAAAAGTAAAATCTCATGAGATAACCCACTTTATTGAAATGGGTCTCCAATTCAGTTACATTACGGTAGTGACGGCCACACTGGTTTTCGCTAAAGAGCCCGTGGCGGATTCCCTCGCCGTTTGCCGCCGCGGGTCGAGAACGATCTGGTACTGGGATGCGGTGCAACTCAGACAAGGCAAACGCTATCTGTTTATAGATCCGATCTTTTGTTTCCTCGTCGTTGGCCGCACCCTCCAAAAGCTGCGCTGCCGTTTTCCCTCGAACGTATTCCATGACAAAATATGTTCGATATGCGCACCTATTTAGAGGATCACTTTTATGAGGGATTGCTACTCGACAGCCGTAGTACATAGCTGGCGCTTTAACCGGCGAGTTCATCTGGCGAAGCCCATCATGGGCCATTTTCGTTGCAGCCAGCCCATTCCAAACCAAAGAGTGCGCATATTTGATAAAATATGATGGAGATTTTGCATGTGGAGGCCAATTTAGGCTCAAAGAATAGCCAAGCTCGTGCCTCTTGGTACAAAAGCGGACAAGTTCCGCTGGCGTAGGAAGCGGTGTTGTGATGTGTGGAGGGACGGGTGAGCCGAACCATTCCCTGTTCATGTACACTATTTCTGACATGGTGGATGTGATAGTTGTTGTTGAGCTGGTGATGATGAAGTTGCAGGGGGAAGGAGAGAGTTGATCACTGGATGGCGTCGAGGACGATGTTGGACGAGGAAGACGAGTTGGACGAGGAAGACGAGTTGGACGAGGAAGACGAGTTGGACGAGGAAGACGAGTTGGACGAGGAAGACGAGTTGGACGAGGAGGATAGCACGTGATAAGCTATGATTACCTAGGTACTTGACTGGCGACAACGGCGTCTTGCTTCAATGTTGGTTCTTTGGGTCAGATATAATTAGAAATAATCTGGCATGAAAGGCAAAATAATTTGTTTCGTGTTGGTCAACTAGAATTAGGATGCGGTGGTCCCAACGCAGTTGATCAGACATATAAGGCTGGATAGCTGGCCATACCTAAGCTTCAACCAACTTTTGTGTGACGATTGAAAAGCTGGCCATGATAACAGAACAAGGAGAGTTATACACCCATTGGCCACAGTACTACCACTTACTGAAACTGTTCATGTCTCCTTTCGCGTCGGGTTCTGTCCAACAGCCTTTAATTAGATGAACATGGCTATTTGAGGCGACGATTTGAAAGCCTTGTACACTTGCATGTACTACCTCAAGGGGGCACGGCAGCTTTCGCCATAAACTTAGAAAACAAGAGATATTTTCGTACACTCTTACGCAAACAAGGAACTTGGTATCAAAAGCAAGAGATATTCTCGCACGTTCATGCAAAAACAATGAACTTCGCGGGGATAAGTAGAACGATACATCCTCGAGGTGTCTCCCTCTTTCCTTGATACGCAAACCAACTCATCTGCTTTTTTATCAACATCCTTTTTTGTGCCAATCCTCATTGAACTTTCTCAGTATGGAGCCGCTAGCCTACTCCGATGAAGGCTATAATTTGACTGCAAATCCTCGCGCTCTTCCAGAGACCACTCGAAACACTATATGCTCTCGACTATACGTAGAGATTCTGAGGCAAACGCAAGACAATGATACGGACTACGTCAAGGAAAATGCTTCCAACCATGCTGTCTTTAAGTTAATATTCCAGAAGCCTGACGGCGAGTTTTACGGCCTTCGGTTGGAAATGACTGTTGAATACGACTACGGAAGCAAACCGGAGTTTATTGACGGTAAATTTGTACAATGCAAATCCGGCTATCTTAAGGCCAACCCAGCTTTGGCGTCAACCGCTTCCGGTCGGTCTAATTGGACATGCGAGTTGAGCATAAGGCAAGGCTGGACCGTTGATCATATCACCGGCACGCTTATTCAAGCTGGAATGCATGTTTTCGATTTCATCACTCAAGGTGATTCGTACTTTGGGTGCCGTGATTTCGTGTAAGCCCCCTCCCCTGCATCCCGTCTTGCTCCAAAGCTAGTGGTCTTATTACAGAGCGTATTAGTAACTAGTCTATCCCGTAGGTCCCAGGCCATTTTCCTCTTCCGCCGCCAGCACTTCATTGAGTCTGATGACATTTCAGTCATTCTCGCTGGTCCAAAATTACCATTATCCAATATCTATGATGCACTGGGATTGCACTTCACGCATAGTGGCGAGGTAAAGGTGCGCCTCATTGACGCAGGGCGTTTCCGATACTTTCCACGCGCGAAGTTGCCAGAAATGCCGTATAAAGACTCCGATAGAGCTGCTGCCCTCGGACGGATAGTTGAAGAGGTCAATAATCCTCGAGTGGACAAGGTATGTGGAGAGAGTGTCTAGGGCATTCCTTAGATGGGCTGTTTCCTAATCGCCTTGTCATATTCAACGACCTTATCGAGGTCTGTGTAGTCTCTTTGGCGGGAATTTAAGGTTCTACCTATACTTCCCTTTATCTCTCTGTATTCAGGTACCTTTGGTTATAATCTGCTATCTCTCTGTATTCGGCTGTCTCTGGTGTATTCGTCTCGATTTGTCTGTATTTGTGTACCTCCGGCTAATTTCGTTTTATCTCCCTATTTCCCCTTCATCTAAAATGCCCGCCATAATGGCACTAAAAGTGACATCACGATTGTTTCCTCCGTTGGGCCCAACTCCTTAAGTGCCCACACGAAGTTCGCGATTGAAGGTGCCTTTGCTCTCATCATTTACCCCATGCTCCCATCTCCACCAGTCAAATCTAGATCCCATCAGCCCTTATCTAAAGTTCTAAAGCTTCTAGGTATGAAGAAGTGTGCCTCCAAAAAGGGAACGCGTAGTGGCTATTTAGGGGAAAGCAAACTTGTAGTTTATTACAGTTGCCGTCATAACGCAAGGTGAGCTTGTATAATGAAAGCAGGCCGGACTCTACTATCAGAACATTTTCATCCAAGTATAGATATACCCAGCGCCCGTCTGTGAAACCCAAGTTCTACAAACTCCATGTCGCCCTCGATCATCGAAGAAGCAACTCTGTATTTTTGTCGAGCTGGTTCGCCGGCTTTCTTGGATGTGTTTCAGTGCCTAGTAGAGCAAGACCAGTTGACACCACGCATTGATGCAAAGATAATACAGCTAATGCTGATCACGGTCATGTAACTACGCCTAGAAGCATAAACCCCCTCAGAGTCTCCAGCCTCATGCCACCTTTCTTCGCCGCGTGTGAGTTTATTGTAATATCTTATTTAGGTTATCAGCGTCTTCACTCCAGACTTATTAGCTAGAGATATACAAGGTCCATCAGAGATATGTACCCAAGTATGTAACCCTGGAAGTATCCAGAGCCGTCGAGTAGCAATCTAAATATCAACGCCATACTCTTTTGACTCATGCCAATCCAAAAGCCTTGAGAAAAAACTCTCCACTATCTTCGGAAAGCCATCTCTGCTCCTCATCTAGAAATGGCACCGGCTCTCGCCAGTGTCTGTGCAATACAGAAACCTCCATCACCCTGCCTGTATGGTTCTGCTCGTTGGAAAGAAACTCATCATACGCGGCCATCATTGCATCCATAGGCGTTACGTATTTCTTGGGAATGACACCAACGAGAGGTGCGGTGATGTTGCTGATAACAAATCCAGGACAGATGCAGTTGAGTGTAATTCCAGGAGGCAGATTTGGTGCAATGCTTCTAGTGTAGCCGATGACCTAGTCAAATATCCCGTTAGGCTGATCACAACTCTTTATTGGGCAACCGACTGCAGCGACAGGCGGAACTCTTTCCGGTGGTCTCTTAAGACTTACTCCGTGTTTTGAAGCACAATAAACTGGGTGCGATGGCATTGGATACAGACCAGCCCCCGAGCTTGTTACCACAATTCGTGCCTCGTTCCCCCTTAGCTGGGCATAGTGGACGAACAATTGAACTGATTGCATTACTCCAACAAGATTGACGAAAAGAGGTGTCGTGTCAGGCTTTTGCAAGCTCTCGCCTGGTGAAACTTTACCCACGAGCATGTCTAGAGACCCAGGCGTATCAGCAACACCTGCATTTGCAGCTAAAAATGACAGCTTATCTTGACCAGCCCACTCGTGTGCAGTTTTGAACAAGTTTGCCTGGTCATCCCAGGAGCTAACGTCGGTTTTCACGAATAGGAGATCTCCAGCACCATGTTCAATCTGCAAGTCGCTCTGGATTATATCGGCTTGAACCACTCTCCACCGTTTGGCGAGCAGGTGTTTCGTCAAAGCAAGCCCAATACCAGAGCTGGCTCCTGTAATGACGGCGACGTTACGAGTCATGTCCTCCATGTGGTCAAGATGCCGTTGATTTAGCTGCCAAGGTGAAGCACTAGTGAAGCTGGTGTGACAAGCTCATATACAACAATTGAAGGTGAGGATCAACGAAGAAGGATAATGAAGAATGAGTTTCAAAATATGACAGCCAGCCTGTTTTATTGAATCCCAACACTGCCTCCCTGGCAGCTTCGTATTGTGGACTATGCGCTGGAAACGATTACTACGCGAGGAGACATACCACAGTTACGCAATATAAATTAATCCACGACACATGCAGCCGGGGGCAACCACTAAGCGCTATTATTATGTAGTCGTACTAGGGCCTCTACTCTCGTGTCATTCTTGACCCATGTTGATTGACTGTCAGCCTGTCAGCAAGCATTGTAGATGGCTGGGCATACTTGCGGACAACATGTGGTGGCAAATATCGTAAGAGACGGTAGGACATTTCAATACCGGTAATACATACGGCCAAGGCTGTCGGAAAGTCAAGATTCTGTCCAATCTCCCGGTGATGAACAAGTGAGAGGCTGATTTGTAGTTGGGTTAGTACTGGTGACGGAAAAAGTCTGTTGACCTGTGTATTTCTTTCTTAGTAAATCCAAGATCTGTTCACAAGTTCTGCGTACGATTGCTGCAGAGAAGCTCGCCCTACACGATGGCGGCGGGCATGGAGTCTATTTGGTAGAGATTTGTTCCCATTTTGTTTTGGTACGAGAGTTGAGGGCAAACAAAATACTCCAAACGTGAAGGCAGAATTGAGGTCAACTGGTGGCTCTCGGTGAGAACTAGAAGCTACCCCACCTTGACCTGCTCACCGAGGTGGGCAACAACCCACTGACGAAAGGACGTCGCCTGTCGCAAGTGGGCATATCCAAGCTCCAATTCCTACCTTAACTTGGAGGGGAAAGAGCCAGCAAAGATGACAAGCACAGGCAAGGCGCCAGCCTCGAGGTGAGTTCATCGATCGTATTAATACCCAAATATGGTGTGACTTGCACTGACACAGCGTCAAATCTAGCGGCAAGGATGAGACCGCTACCAACCCTCGTGGCATTCCCTACGCCCCTTTCGTGGACAAGGTCGAGGACTACGTCGCTACCCGAGAAGATGTCGAACCAACATTGCGAAGCTTTCAGGAGATGATTTCGTGAGTCAGCTCGTCATTTGATGGGACAATGGACCTAGCCAGAAGACAGCCCTGGTCAAGAGGAGAAAGCGACTGTCAGTAACAAGATGTCCGTGCAGAAAATATCAGTTTATGGAGATGAACCTCCAGCGCCGAATGGCCGGCCTGAAAGACAAGATACCCGAAATTCAAAAGACACTAGACACCGTCAAGTTCCTGAAGCTACGAAAGGTACAGTGCTCCGGTTCGCAAGTCTTTTTTGAGAGATTCTGACTTGGGTGACGCAGGACGACGACGAGCCTATAGAGACGACATTCGAGCTCAACGAGACACTATATTCAAGAGCAAATGTCCCTGCTACCGATGAGGTTTACATTTGGCTAGGAGTACGTATGACTTCACGGGACAAACATGTCCATCTATGTTGACAATGACGCCAGGCCAACGTGATGCTGTCGTACCCCATAAATGAAGCCGAGACGCTATTGAGTTCAAAATTGGCCACGGCACAAACTAGTTTGTCACACTGCGAGGAGGATCTGGATTTCTTGCGGGAGCAGATCACTGTACGTGTCTTCGTTTATGTCCCGTCTTGCGCCACATGTCACGCTAACCTCCCTTTCAGACTATGGAAGTCGCAACAGCGAGAGTTTACAATTGGGAAGTGGTGCAGAAGCGGAAAGATAAGTCGACTGAGGAGGGAGGTAAGGAAGAATCTAGTGAAAAGGCGGCGACATCGTAAACAAAAGTCAAGAAAAGTCCTCAATTTGAGTCGGTAGGCCACAATCTATAAAGGAAGGACACCTGATGAATTTACCTGGTATTTTTGCCACGCCAAGGTAACAAATGAAATAAAGTCAAATCAAGAGCACTCTAATCGACTCGTGGAACGATTGAAGTCAGTACTGCACTTCAAGTTTTGACATTCACGGCCGGCTTCAGGGTAGGCGGTGGACCCGCTTTTTGCTTTGCACCCCAATCAATGCATGAGATCCAAATCTTTTTCCAGACTACGACTTCGCCAGCACATTGAATTATAACTCAACAATTTCTACCATGACTGCGTCACCAATGCGAACAGCAGAAGTCTTGAAATTATGAGGCATGCTGAGAAATGTTGTCAGGGAGCTTGAGCGAGGGCGGCGCATGCCGCCACGAGCACTCCAACATGCCTTGGTATGCCAGAGTCCCCCCATTTTTCCAACAATTGAAGCTCCAATACTAATGTCGGTTGGGCAATCAAGCTATGCCGCCATTCACTGCCGCAGGGCCGACGCTTGTACTCGGCTGGTGCAGTCGCAGTACAGGACATAGAATCATCTAGGTCGCGTCTCGATTCTGAAGCGACCGGCAATGGCCAGCAGTTTCGCGAACGTAATTCCAACTTCGCTCTCCGAAACGGCTTCCATCATGCGACGTCACATGGGGTGAAACGCCGCCCTTGGGCTGACAGCCCGAACAAGAAATACACTAGATCATCGAAAGTTCGAAGACCGGGGCAATTACTCGAGAACATGCCCTCTAGCGAGCTCATTGAGAAAGTACTAGGAGGGAGGCCAGATGGGCACATTTGGAGAAAGAGGATCGCCAAATTTCGGACCATCCGGTTATCTATTCTTCTATTACAGGAGGTCATAAGACGTGACGAATTAGAATCGACACATCAGAACGGATTGTTGGAACTCTTGCCAACTCCAGAAGAGAACCAAACCCTATTACAACACCCATCGCTGGCGGGTCATACTCAACAAGCTGTCGAGCGGTACGTGTATGTCCTGCGAGGCCAAAATGACGACGAACGATGCCAGAGATATCTGGAGAATCCTGCTTCGATTCCGCTGTTCATATTCCATTTCCTCGTTCGAGCGTCTTCCAGTCTTAGCGATACAGATACTTTGCAGAAGGTGATTGAGTCATCTAATGCATATTACGACGGTAGCAGGACCAAGGAGAGACTAGCAGAGCATAACCGAGCTGCAGCCAGCAGGGCCTCTGAGAACGGGCTGGATATTGATCGAGCAAACTTTAACCTGATGATGCGGCTATTGGTCCGGCACTGTCACCGCCTCGAGCCTAGATTCGTTGTGAAATTGGCAGACTCGGCTGCACAATACATCCAGAATATGTCGACTTTACCCGAAGGAGAAAGGAAAAGATATATAACACAGTGCAGTCTGTTCAATGGATGCTTGCAAATACTACAGCCTCAGCCTCACGTCCAAGTCGCTCAGCGGTCAACCCCCAATGCCTATTTCTGGGAAGCACAGAGAATTCTCCTGTCAATGTCAGCAGACCTTCCAAAACCACTTCTCGTGGATAGAGATGGGTTCCGGGCGATTCGGGAAGTGTTGTCTGGTCTTCCTAAGAACTACGCAGAAGTACACAGCTCCACGCGACATGCATCTAGTTGGCCTCCTTATCTGCAGCTGGGCCATGGAATGGATGAACGCGCTGATCCGGAAGATAATTGGAGTCGCACGGTCAGTGCGGGAATGCTCATGCAAGAGGCTGGGTTTGCCAAAGAAGAAGTCGACGATGCGGTGGACATTTTACAGGGAATGACGCTAGACGGAAGCCCAACTATTCAGCAAAGAGCCATGGTTTCAAAGGGCCGAAACATGGGAGTGTGGGAGGCATCAATTCGGGCCACACGAAACGCGCAAGAAGCATGGGACCGATTTCAACACCCACCGGACGGAGGGCTGAAGCCCGGGCAAGAGCAATATACGGCGATGTTTGAGAAGCTGGTTCTGCGAGAAGTTGAGCAAGACAGCAGAATCTCACCTGGCGACAAGGCCCTGAACTTTCCTACACAGCACGAGGCTAATCTAGCCGAGTTTGAAAGAGCACGCCTGCGGCCGCCAAGCGTATCTGAGCTCTACCAACATATGAGACTCAACGGTGTCCAACCCGGTGGATCTTGCCTTCGTATCCTAGTTGCCAATGCTGCTTCTTTGGAGACGGCCCACCAGTATTTGCGGGACAGCATTGAGAAGCCCCGAATCGTGCGAAATCTCTTGGCTGAAGAACCAGATGCTGGGCAATTGAGACTTGTTCCTATTGGGCTGTTCGCGGCATATATCCAGGTCTGTTTGCGAGTGGAAGGACAGCGCAGAGGTAATCAGCTGATGCGTGTTATACGGCTCACTGAGTCAAGGCTGAGCCAGGAGCAGTCTCGGTGGGTTCCGTTTATTTGGGGTACAATTCTGAAAGAACTCTCGCAACACCACAAGGCGTTGAGGATTTCGCTCCACCAACAGCTAAATCTAATGCTGAGGGTGACGGAAACGATTGGAAACATAGATGGAATACAATTGTCGACGTTTACGCAGCTCAACAAGGGTATCCGGAAAGCTACGCGCCGACAGCTGAACAAACTATTTGGAGCTGATGCTAAGAACAAAGATATTGCAAAGAACCCATTGGTAGAGGCACTCTACTGCCGGTCAAGCCGCATGAATGCAAGCAATGATGACCACCTTGGCACTCGACTACGGAACGAAGCGGAAGGTGGGGACACATCAACAACGGGCGGCGGCGAGGTACCACTTCTACAAGAAGCCAGAGTGCGAATCAAGGACATGTTTTGGACACTGGCGCAAAAGGAGAGACATGCCCAGGAGCATCTTGATGGTTACCAGATTGCGCCGCTTGAAGCCATGAATTCCCGGAGGGATGTTGTTCGAAGCGACCATGCCCACGAATACATGCTCACGCTTGGCTATCTGGGAGAATTTGAGGAAATGGGGCGGCTACTAGAGTGGCTAATCCATCAATGGGGCGACATGGACGTGGTATCGGCATTAAGCGAGATGGATGAGCCTCCGCCGTATGCAGATTTCTTCGAGACGCTGTGCGTGTTTCGATTGGTGGCAGAGCCGATGCTCGGAAATGAAAGAGTCTCGATGCTATTGCAAACGATGGCGGACTCCCGATTGGGCTGGACTTGGCCGGACGACGAGGCCGTTGAAGCGTATGCCGACATACACGATGACGAATCAATCAAGATATTGCGTCGGGCTGTGGAATTAGCAAGGGACGCGAACAAAGCCCAAGCCTCTCGCCACACGATGGCCTAAGTAATGGGTGGCTGGAACCACACTAGACTGGTCGAGAATGTGCCAAAAGTAGAACAATGGTGTTTCAGGTCAGAAGATGTCAAGTTCTTGGTCGTAGTCAGCATTGTGGGTTATGAAATAAGAGGGGCGTTTGGGTAGCCGCGACGACGGGCGGCTATTGCGTGAACTTGTAAGATTAAGATGAACGAAGGAGTTGTAGGACGGGAAGTATTGAGGGATGGGGTTTTTTTTAGGAATATCTAGTGATACCCATGTCTACGGTATTGTAAGACATTGTAAGGTGAATTGAGCCTCGGAACGAAGGTTCTAGATGTACAAGTGTATATGAATGTTGTGTCTTGCATTAGTGGGAGATGTTCATGTCGGGCTGCTGATCAGAGGGTGAGTTCAGATGGTCAATTGAGGGCCTGTTCATGTTGAATGTGAAGTGTCGGAGCTTGGTGCATGTGTGGATAGCAGATGCCAGCTGCAGCCAGCCAGCCAATGAGAAGCTCCATGGGCCTGGAAAGCTGGCCCGTCTAGGAAGTCGGCGGCAAGAAGCTGTACCCGCAGAGCAGACATATTTGTTTTGCCAGGAAGAAAGTAGGAAAAATAAAAATAAAATAAAAATCCTGCCAAGTAAATAGAACGTAAGTCAGCTCGTAATCCATCTCGTAAGCTATGAAGCACTCATTTTGCAGCATACACGGCGCAACAAAGGAATCTAGATTCACACAAAGGACTGGCCATGGCCAACTCTGGCGACCCGCACTGCCAGCCCACAATATGCCCTTGTTTGTCCCTGTCGCACCAGGTCAAGCTCCCGTCTGAGCAATGATTGGCTACGAGCTTCTCTCCTCCAACTTCCAAACCAGCGGCTGCCGCCATCCTTGATCATTGATCATTGATCCCTGTCACACAGATGCCATCAAACCACACGCATACGATCCCGAACAAACTGTTGCCTTGATTTTTTTTGTTTCTTCAACTTGAGCCGCGCGGATGTTCCTCCTCTGTTCCGGGGTTATCGTGCCTGCGACCCTCCCACAGCCTCCTCCTCACTCACACCCTGCTGCTGTGTATCGTAAATTCATCACCATGCATTGGCCGTGAATTGCCCAAACATCCTCGTCTTCCAGCCCAGTGCCAGAGTCTACGAGACAGGGTATCATTTTTGTCTGCGGCCAGCAGGTCGCTCTCATTTAACTTGGTTGTTTGGCCCTGATGCTCCGACCGTGGACGATGGAATGCCGGCATTCGCAACCCACTCGACGTGAGAATACAAAATGGACGGGTGGGCGTTCAGTCACTCGCTTTTTTGTTTCTCCTGCTTTCACGTCTCACTAGTCTTTCTTTGTTGGTTTCATCTGGGCCAGTAGTTTGGGTCGAGTTCTGAGCATCTCTCACGTGGGAAGCAGCCCATTTCCTTTCACTACTTGTTCAGCTTTTCTTTGATCTGATCTATCTTTAACAGCCGGCGGATCATCTTCTCTCTCTGTCGAATCTCTCTCTCTTTTTTTCTGATTATTGTGTGATTTTATCTTTTCCTTTCTGCATTTTCGTTGCCTATTGTCTCATTATATTGTGCCAAGCTATTGTTTCGATTCGACCCCAGAATTTTGATCAACGTATATTCATTCCTTTTTTGTTGTCCGTCTTTGTGCAACTACACTTTACACTTGCGAAACCGTTTCCAAACACGTGGTTGACTCACCAAAATCGTCGACTCATATCTCTTCCTAAACAAAGAATCTACAAATAGGAATATCTCACCTCTGACGACTTCTTTTTTTTTTTTTTTTTACTCCTTCATTGGTTCTGTTCGGATATTCACTCTTTTTCTCTTTGAAACCGCGCTGTGCTCCCAGCCAACCGACGATTGCTTCCCGTTTTGAGAATTCCTCCCAACTTTTTCCATCGAGTTGCGTCAAACTTACTTCTGACAAAAACATCATCTTGGCAAAGGGACATAAGCAATGCTGGTCAAGGTGCAGGTCGCTGCGGCGGCGTACTTTCTTTTGGTTTTCCAATCTGCCCAGGCTGGTCCTATTAGACGGGCGGCTAATTTGTAAGTTTGGTTGTCAAGATATTTGACTATTTGGTTATGGTGCTGACTTGAGTTTTTAGAGTTCCTCGAAATAATACTACTGCGCCGAGCGTTGTGCCTCAGTCGTCGGGGTAAGTTGAGCAATTTTTGTTTACTCCATGACATGTTGGAAGACTGACCGACTGACTTGTGTGGTAGATTGTCTACTCAGAATCAAAACGGTCTGGGTGCGACTACTCCACGGCCGATCTTGACGACACTCTCGGAAAGTATCCCTTTTCCGGTTACGTTGACGGATGAGAAGACGGGCGAGACTCAGGCGACTACAACTACAACTGAGACATCGATTCCATTGACGGTTGTGCCTATTACTGATACTACGACGTTGGGGCCAGGGGAAACGACACAGACCTCTCCAACGGGATCTGCTGGTGATACGACCGCTGTGTCGACGGGGTTGGGTACTGTGACAACTACACCTGCTTTGCCGACCACGACGACGACTATTGGAGATGAAGGACCAACGACAACGACTGATACAACCGTGGGCTCTGTCACTGTTACCACTGCTGGACCTGATTTGTCCACGGAAACATCAGCCGGTACTGTTCCAAGGCCAACTTCAATCGTGACTTCTGACGTAACTTCTCAGCCTACCGTGGCTACAACTACAAAGACAACGACTCGTCCTCCGTACGTGGTCACAGATACTACTACCAAGGGTACAACCATAACGACAGCTATTGTCCCGCAAAACAGGACTACTACACCACCTACCACCGACGGAAGTACTACCACTGCTGTTAATGGTGCGCCTACTGGTTCGACTACCTTTACTGAGCCACAGTTCATCACAGATCCCAAGAATAAGCCGACGGTAACTACGCGACTATTTCCAGGAAACACTACTACTGGTCTGGCTGGTCAAACTACGACAACGGATCAGGATGGTTCTACCACCACCGGTCTAGGCGGTCCTAATGTATCTGGCGATCTGAGCGGATCTGTCACAACTACAGGTTTGCCAACAACCACCGATAGCTCACCTACTGGCTCAACCACCACCTCTCGGCCGCAGTTCATCACAGATCCCAAGAATAAGCCGACAGTGACTACACGACTATTTCTGGGAAACTCCACTACCTTGGTACCAACTTCAGATCAAAATACTTCCCCCACAACGACCGATCTGGGCGAGCAAACCACAACTACCGACTTGAACGGCCCTACTATCACCACGGATCAAAACGGGTTGACTACGACCACCGACAGTTCTCCCACAGGTTCAGACACTGCCACTACTGACGAGTCAACCATATCACCAAGTGACAACCCAACAACTCGAGATGCTCCCGCCGTCACAACCACAACTCCCACAGATACCTCCAACCCAACCGGCTTCCCAACCGTCACGCTCCCCGAAGCCACATCATCCCCCTCACAGCAACCATCATCCCCATCCAGCGACCAAAATCAAACCCCAGAAACAACAACACCAACGAACGCACCCACCACAA